>NC_136326.1:1023725-1219595 GCF_964198595.1 Lampetra fluviatilis | reverse complement strand
CGTAATAACTGATTTTAAAAACGATATTACTTATTGTTAACTAATTTAAAATTAGTTATGCAAAGTGAATGTTTTTAAACGACATTAAAACATATACCTTTGTAGATTGGCTTATAATTAGGATGCCCTGATTATGTGCTTATTATGCCTTTTGTGATACTTTGAGTTAATTACGTTACGTCTTTTTAACGTATTCATCTTATTGTTATTTAAATTGTGTCAGTCGATTTTATTTTGCCTTGTAAATCACTTTGTATTGCATTTCATGCACGAATAGTGCTCTGTAAGTCAAGTTTTATTTTATTGGAACTTTTTCAGAGAACTCACCAAAAGATCTGCATGCTAACAGTTCCATGACGACTGCCACTATCGTCACCACCATCACCACCACCATTATCATCATCATCGTAGCCACCACTGTGGCAGATGACGCCGCTATTGCCGTCATTCACACCACCGCCTGGACCACGTCACCACCAACATCATGTCGAGACAATGCTCTAACGTTCACCACGACCGCCAGCAACACCACGAACCGAGGCGCCACACCACCGACACCACACTATTGCCTCCATCAATGTGATTGATGCCACCACTACCACCAACACCACCACCAACGGTACCATAAACAAAGACAAAGATTTCGATTTAAAGCTTTCGTGACTGCAGGGATTCATCTTCTTGGTTCTTTCGGTAAAGTCACGTAGAATGGAAATAATAAAATGATACAAATAAAACATAATAAAGACAAAGATCCCCCGTATAGCCTTCACAGACGCTTGGGACAAGTGCTGTTAACGAGAAGCACCTATGAAGGCTGGCACGGCACACGAGGGGGTGGGTGGCCAACACCACGCCCGGCCGCCTTTGTCTCCCCAGTATCGAAGCTTACACACCACACCAGGTACTTATTTGAGGCTGAGTCGACCTCGGGAAGGCCCAGGACCGGTTCAGATAATCGTCAACGGTGGTGTTGGTGGCCATGAGCGGGAATCGCACTCGGGTCACCGGGTTCGCAGCGTAGCGCTAACCGCTGCACCACCGCTCACCACCATCACCACCACACCAGGAGGAACTCCCAGACACAGTCTGGAGTCGGTTCACAGGAGGGGGTGGGTGGTTGGGGGGGAAAGGTGGGTGGGGGTGGTGGGGGGTTGGGAGTTTGGGGTGAAAGTTGGGTGGGGGGTGTGGGTGTTGGGAGTTTGGGGTGAAAGGTGGGTGGGGGGTGGGGGTGGTGGGGGGTTGGGGTGAAAGGTGGGTGGGGGTGGTGGGGGGGTTGGGGTGAAAGGTGGGTGGGGGGGTTTGGGGTGAAAGGTGGGTGGGGGGTGGGTGCGACCTTCCTCTGAGTAATCCCAATTGGGGAACGTGCATTGTGATTTCTTAAATTTGGCAGATCTGGAGCATGGCGGGCGCACATTCTTGATCGTGCTCAGGGTTGCCTGCCACCCGTCCTGCTTTTGTCACCGGAGCGACCTCGGGTCGAGGAAGCTAAAACTAAACTATTTAAATTATTTAAATTATTCTCTATTTTACCAGGTAAGGCCCACTGAGCTGTGTAGCTCTTCTTCTTCTTGGTTCTTTTGGTAAAGTCACGTAGGAGGGAAATAATAAAATATTAAAAATAAAACATAATAAAATACAATTCTCACGACGTTTCGGCCACAACGCAAGCAGCCGTCCTCAGGTGAAGACCAGGTCTGTCTACGTGACTTTACCGAAAGAACCAAGAAGAAGATGAATCCCTGCAGTCACGAAAGCTTTAAATCGAAATGTGTAGCTCTTGTTCAGAAGCGACCTGGCCATAATAAATGATGGCCCAACGAAGTGGCTTATCCCATCACGTGGAAATGTATAGCAGCCAAGCACTCTAAACACATGAGGTTGTTTCTAAATGTGGAGGGGAAAATTGGAGGACCCGGAGAAAAATCCACGCGACCATGATGAGAGAGAGAGGCACAAACTCCAAATATGCAGGCGACAGGGTCGGGATCGAACCCACGATCTCATGCATACTAGGCCAGGTAGTTAACATCTGGACAGCCCGACTATTCTGTTCTTGCATATATGATGCCAATATGTTCAAGAGCTCAATGCCAAAGTCGAGATCTGCTGCTGGCCACGACGAAAGGGCTTCAGCCGACAGAGAGAGTCCGTGTGGTGCTGCTGTTCCCCCCGCCTCTTCCGTTGATTGAGCGCAGACCACAGAGGGTTTCGCCGTGCGGTCCTTAGTTGTGGTTTGCGTGGCCACAATCGCACTCCTGTGGATGTGGTGGTGTCTTTAATGTTCAATCCCTGAAGGAGATATGCGCCTCGACCTGCTGATGATGTCCTGATGGTCACAGCGCCAGCGTCTTCGAGGAGGAATGCCGAAGCCAGGAGGAGATGCGATGATGCTTGGGTCTCGAACGGAGGAGGCGTTTGTTCCGCACGTCCGCGTGGTTCCACTCTGTTCGCCAAACGGCGTTCTTCCTGGTGATCCCGGGTGGCGAGATCCTAGGATGGTCGGTGACCGCGGCAGCAGCAGCAGCGCGATCCCAGAAGGGATGGGATCGGGGCTTGAGTCGGCGGTGGTAAGGAGACGACACTGCTGAGGTCTTGGTTGATGGGCGGCCGGCGGTTGCCGTGGGCACGACGCAGCCCGACTGATGTAGACTTCTCTCAACCCCCCCGCCCCTCCATGCTTCTCAAGGTGGGCCTGCGGCAGATGGACCTGTGGCTGCTCTGCCAGCTGTGGACCCTGCAGGAGGCCCTGCTGGACGTGAGGCCTTGCTCAGGCCTGGGGCCCCGGTCCCCTCCGCTTGCTGCCGTGGACAACGGCGGCGGCGACGGCGGTGGAAGCCTCCGAGCTCAAGGGGACGTGTTCAATCCCAGGACGGGGCCACGTGGCGGAGAGGCAGAGGAGCGACAGAAAGGCACGAGCAGTGAGCCCCAGCAAGGGCGGTCGCTCTTCATCAGCATCTGAAGAGGTGACCCCCCCCTCCACCTCTTCATCATCATCTGAAGAGATGACCCCCCCCCTCCACCTCTTCATCATCATCTGAAGAGATGACCCCCCCCTCCACCTCTTCATCAGCATCTGAAGAGGTGACCCCCCCCCTCCACCTCTTCATCAGCATCTGAAGAGGTGACCCCCCCTCCACCTCTTCATCAGCATCTGAAGAGGTGACCCCCCCTCCACCTCTTCATCATCATCTGAAGAGGTGACCCCCCCTCCACCTCTTCATCATCATCTGAAGAGGTGACACCCCCTCCACCTCTTCATCAGCATCTGAAGAGGTGACCCCCCCCTCCACCTCTTCATCATCATCTGAAGAGGTGACCCTCCCCCCCCACTATGTTACACCTGCCAGACTACATGGGAGCCGTGATAAGTGTCGACCTTTGAAAGAGTTGACCTCATGCGAGGCAGCGTTACACAAGTCGGCGTTACACGGGTCGACCTCACCGGAGTCAACCTCTTACAATCCGCCTCACGCAAAGTCGACCTTACATGCAGAGTACAGGTACGTCGACCTCAGTCTACATGACCAAGAGCCGGCGTTACTCGGAATCATCAGCATCATCAGCATCATCATCATCCGTCCTAGCGATGGATCACTCTCGCGGGAGTCCACCTGCCGAGTCACCCATCGTCAATCGCTTTGCGGGCCCCATGAGATGATGGAGCTGCCCAGCCGTTTGGCCCACGGATCGTAGACTGCTGACCACCCCGTGTGTTAAATCTCTTTCTGTGTGTGCGTGTGACGGATATGTGTGTGTGTTTGTGACGGGTGTGTGTGTGTGTGTGACGGATCTGTGTGTGTGAGGGATCTGTGTGTGTGTGTGTGTGTGACGGATCTGTGTGTGTGTGTGTGTGACGGATCTGTGTGTGTGAGGGATCTGTGTGTGTGTGTGACGGATCTGTGTGTGTGTGTGTGACGGATCTGTGTGTGTGAGGGATCTGTGTGTGTGTGACGGATCTGTGTGTGTGTGTGTGTGAGGGATCAGTGTGTGTGTGACGGCTCTGTGTGTGTGTGACGGATCTGTGTGTGTGTGTGACGGCTCTGTGTGTGTGTGTGAGGGATCAGTGTGTGTGTGACGGCTCTGTGTGTGTGTGAGGGATCTGTGTGTGTGTGTGACGGATCTGTGTGTGTGTGTGACGGCTCTGTGTGTGTGTGACGGCTCTGTGTTTGTGTGACGGATCTGTGTGTGTGTGTGACGGCTCTGTGTGTGTGTGACGGCTCTGTGTTTGTGTGACGGATCTCGATCGGTTTCCCAGTGTCCTCCCTGCTTGTAACGGTCGTTAATTTATCAATAAATGCCGCGTTTGTAAATGAAATGGTCGTCTTGTCAATGGGAATTGTGTTATTGCTGTGCTTAACCAAGTGGTAAACATTCATAGGGGAGAGAGCGGTGGCGCTGCGGTTAGCGCGGCGCGCCAAGAACCCGGCCGTGGTATATATCAGCGACCCACGTGGTGTAACACCAGCGACCCACGTGGTGTAACACCAACGACCCACGTGATGTTTGGGGGGGGGGGGGGGGAGAGGCGTTCATCCAGCAGTGTATTGTATGCACTGTATGTGGAACCTCTTTCGCACCGTACGTAGCTAATCGTGGCTAATCAGAGGTTTGGGGGAGGAACGGCAAACTAAACACAACAAAGTAGCTCTAAAGGAATGAGTTTTCAATCTGGATGATGATTTAAAAGTGCACAGCTCCCAATGGAACTAGCAGATCGAATGACCTGGACGTTTCTAGCAGGATACGATCGGGATGATCTTTCCGAAGTATCAAAGTATCTTCCGGAGTAGGCACAATCTACCTACATCGAAAGTATATTCTGAAATGGGAAAACATGTCTTGGCATAGATGGAGCCCAAAATTAGCAAATTCTTATGGAATAAGAAGGGCCTTTAGGATTAGGATTGATCTAACGGAATAGGATTGATCTAACGGAATAGGATCAGATCTAAATGTTTATTTATCCTGCAGGAGGAATCCGATGAGCTGTAAAGCACTTTTTCACATGTCCACGTAGGGGCACCTTGCTAGCACTTTGCACTCTGACTTAAAACTTTCGTGACTGCAGGAATGAATATTCTTTGGTTCTTTTGGTAAAGTCACGTTGATAGAAAAATACAAAAATAAAAAGTGAATAAAAAAAATTGTCAATAAAAATAAGAAATAATATTTTATTTCATTTATTCACTTGATTTTTATAAAAAATTGTTCAATCTACGTGACTTTACCGAAAGAACCAAGAAGATGACTGTTGTTGTAACGTTCTTACCCCGTGGACATCTGTGAACAAAAAGAGCTTCATAGCTCATCGGATTCCTCCTGCAGTATGACCACAGATTCTGACTTCTCAGAACAGAAATATCATTCACGAATAGGGAAGATATCTTACGGAGTGAGAAAGTGAACTTCTAGAATATTCATTTGGGTTCGGTGGGGTGGGGGGGCTCGGTGAGGGGGCGGGGCTGGGTGGGGCGGGGGGCTCGGTGAGGGGGAGGGGCTCGGTGGGATGGGGGGGCTTGGTGAGGGGGCGGGGCTCGGTGGGATGGAGGGGCTCGGTGAGGGGGCGGGGCTCGGTGGGATAGGGGGAATCGGTGAGGGGCGGGGCTCGGTGGGGTGGGGGGGCTCGGTGGGATGGGGGGGCTCGGTGAGGGGGCGGGGCTCGGTGGGTTGGGGGGGCTCGGTGAGGGGCGGGGCTCGGTGGGATGGGGGGGCTCAGTGAGGGGGCGGGGCTCGGTGAGTTGGGGGGACTCGGTGGGGGTCGCGCGCTCGACTCAGTGGGCGCCGCCACTGCGCATGCGCGCCGCCATATCGTCACCGCCGCCTTCCCGCCATGTCGCGCTACGGCGGAGGTTCGTGAGGGCCGTCGCCTCGCGTCTGCTTTTGGTTTCATTTTTATGTTTGATTGTTGCTGCGTAATGACGACGAGGCGTCCCCCACACCTCGTCGAGCCACGGCGATGGCCGAGAGGCGATACGCGCGCGGTCACCTCTTTATCGCCGCGTGTCGTACCACGCTAGCCGAGAGCGATGGTGCTCGTTGGGGGCTACGCGCCGCGGCCTAAGTTGGAGGTGGCCCTCAGAACACGAACGCGTCGGGGAAGTGTTAATTTATAATGTTCTACGATTAATGTTGGGGTGGGTGGGGGGACAAAACGCCGAGTTGTTAATTGTTGACGGCGTTGCTTTGGTCGAGGTATGTGTGAGGAGTCGAAATCGGTTCAGCACCTAGGGGCCTTTCGCGACCAATATCCATAATAGAGGTTGTTTTGGGGGGGTGTTAGATGGCGTAAATATATGAATGTGTCGTTAAACACGCCACCACCCGACACAGTAAGGTTTGTTACGTAAACAGAACGTGCCAATTCGTTACTAGTACAACACACACAGCGGTGTGTTGGTGAGCAAATCCACAACATTGACAATCGAAGTCGACTACGCGTTAATTCTAGAATTGAAGCTTTCGTAAAGTCACGTAGGTAAAAATAAATAATAAACATTATTGAAATAATAGAATTAAAATAATAAATCACGACGTTTCGGAGGCAACACAAGTCTCCGCATCAGGTGGGACCGTCACAGCTAAATTTACTGTCTCAAGTGAGGAAAAATTCCAAGAGACAAGCCCTTAAATACAAGTTGAGGGGGTGAGGGCAGTGGATTCCGATTTGTGGTTTGAAAGGGCAATTATCGGAAGAATTCCGTGATTTGTGTGGAGTTTTTTGTTAACGGGAAGCACAAATGTGTTTGAAGTCAATCGGTCCCGTCTGCTTTTCCACGCTTATAATTGTGCTGCTAACCCTGACGCAATTATCTGACTCAATCAACTCCCGTGTAACAACTTAAAGAGAGTAGTGAGCTGCTACATCAACACCCCCACACGAAGACTAATTGTGTTAACCAAAGAAACTCAACACATTCGTCAATAACACTGCCTTGAAAGAAACAAAATATTGCACGTGTGCCATGCAGAAGGGTCATTGCCCGAAGCGTCGCCGATTGTATATTTTTCCATTTAAGGTCACAGTTAATTCTAGATTTGAAGCTTTCGTGACTGCAAGGATTCATCTTGGGTTTTTTCGGTAAAGTCACGTAGGTAAAAAAAGATTAAAATAAATGAAAATAACTAAATTAAATCACGACGTTGCTACCGAAACGTGATTTAATCTAGTTATTTTCATTTATTATTTTTTTCTTTTTACCTACGTGACTTTACCGATAGAACCTAAGAGTAAGGTCACCGTGTTGTTTGCGAATGTGAGGGTGATATTTATGCATCTGTAGCCAACGCAGCAGCAGCGGCGGCATCACCAATTGTAATATTTCTCAATACTACGTTTAATCAAGTGGTCTTAATGCTGCTTGAGATTAGCAATTCGTATCATTTGGCGTGAATGTCTTTTGATAATATTGGTTCAGTTACGATATGTACACATTTTTTGTATAATGTGTATGATACTCTTTGGTTCTTTCGGTAAAGTCACGTAGGTATAAAATAAATCACGACGTTTCGGGCGCAACACAAGCGTCCATCATATTTGATTTTCTACCTACGTGACTTTACCGAAAGAACCAAAGAGTATGGATTCCTGCAGTCACGAAAGCTTCAAATCAAGAATGTGTATGATGTATATACTTTGTGGCATTGTCTCAACCGGTACATATTAAGCAATTACACTATTTTAGTTTGACCAGGTAAGGCCCCCACTGAGATATATTCCACATTGCGATCCGGCTACCGCAAATGATAGCTCAACGAAGTGGCTTGTCACGTGGACATTTATAGCAGCAGCCGAATACCTCTAAACGCTTGGTTCTCGAACATTCGTCAAGACGTATCGTCAGGGTAAGACTCGTTTTTTGCAGCTGCAAGCTTTATGGGCTTTCTTTATACAGCGTACTGCTTTAACTAACTTCCTCTCGAGGTGTGTATAATTGTCACTGGCCATGCAACGCGACATTTGTCTGTATGTGCGTACGAACAGGAAGCATTCTGGTTTTGACCACTAATGCGTAACACTTGACACGTTTGAACCGTGTCTTAACTGGAGGCTGAAGCAAGACATAAATTGAGACATTCTGACTGAAGTGAGAAATTTGAGAACTCCGTGCATTTAAATATTGCCAACATTTTCAGTCTTCGCGGGAAATAGGACGACGATTTCAGAGAAGTGGGTTTTTGCAAGGAATAGAGGACTTTAGACAATTGCCCAGCTAACGTTAAGTCTATTTGCTGCGGGCTAAGGTAATTCATATATTAAATTACAAGCGATGAAGATGTATTCGTAGACCAAATGTATGAAGCAGTTAACCAGCTTCTAAATGCAGAGTACACTTCGTCATAATAAGGTGCGATGAGAGGATGAGTCTTACATTTGGCATCAGAAGGGAGGAACGAAAGGAGATGGATTGTGAAATCGCAATTTCACGAGGTATGGAAACTTTGTGGGGGTTATCTTCATCCAGTATGGATAAACTGCGGCTGACGATGTGTAATTAGGGGTGCAACGAATATTAAAATTTTCCATTAAAATTTGGTAAAATCCTGGCATTGTTAGTATTGGTATTTGGTAGAATTTTATCGAGAGAAGAAAGATGCAAAGCCGAATATATAGCGTTGAGCATCGTTGGCCACCTTAATAATGTGACCGCAGCGTTTACCATGGGTGGTCGTGGGGCCTGAACGGGCCAACCTCTACAACAAGCTGCCATCAACGCCACCGCTTGGCCATGTCACCGCCCCATGCAGATGAGTCGTTTCTACGAGTAACCCTGTACTTTCCTCTTAACAGGAAATTCTGCCTCACTTGAGTTTCACGGCGCAGGATAATTTGACTCTGACTTGGGGGTCAATTATATTTACAAGCAGTGGTTGCCATTGGGGGTGCTACAACGGTTAACGTATCACACTATTAAACATGAAACGTGTTTAAATGTTCTCGTCAATAGTGATCATAATAAAACATTGTAAATAACTAGTGATTATTTTTAAACATGTCTGTAAATAAAAAAAGAAATTTCATTGCGTGCATTTGACCTTTTGGAGAGTACAAAATTTTCTCCCGTGAGTAAAGCGGTGTCGTGTCCGTGCTTGTTGTCGAGTGTAAGGTGTACATGGGCAATCTAGGAACCAGGGCTTCTAAGGCAGAATTGTAGCAAGCGTTTGGATACTATGGCGCGCTGCGTCACGTGTGGGTGGCCCCTAATCTGCCTGCCGTTGCCTTTGTAGAATATGAGGACACAAGGGACGCAGAGGACACAGTGCGGGGACTGGATGGGAGGTGAGTCGAACTGCTCTTGCCCTCACCGCACGCTGGGGCAACCCACACACGCACTGCACTCGCACCTCCCGATTAGCACGGTTGGCTACGTACAGGGCGGAAGAAGTTCATCATACACGCATACACAGGGCTCCATAAGAGGGCTGCCACAACGTGGCAGGACTAGAAAAAAAAGGCTAACTCTGGTGCGACCTGCAATTGCTTGCTCACGCCACTGCTTGCAGAAGGGTCTCCGCGAGAGCGAACTCCACAGGGTCTTTGGTCTACTCTTCCACGTTGACCAGACGTGTTGGTTTACTTTGGCTTTTGTGCCTGAAGTGACACTGACATGACATGAAGCTGGTGTTTATGACATTTTTTCATTTGAAGTGTGACGATCTTTTTCCCCTGATAGGCAGGGGGCTGCATTCTCTAGCTATGATGTAGGCGCTTAAAATGCAGAAACCCCGACTGGAATAGAATGCCATAATGTGTTGTCCTGCTTCTGCCATTTGTGACACCACGGATTGTAACCCTTAGACGTCTTTTTCGGGCTGTGCTGTGTTGGCATCCGTGTCCAACGTTTCTCTCACCACGTTGGTGGGAGATTTTTCAGGAACCGAATATTTCAGTCATTGAATACAATTCGGTTCCTCAAGAAGGGCCCGGCACGTGGAGATAAATGTCTTGGCGTCGTGCCGAACTTCATGGGGGGGGGGGGGGATACTAGCCTAAAATATGTCAGGAGAGCGTCATCACAGCGTGAGCACAGAAACCCCCAGCAGTTATAGTCGTTAGCATCATCACGATCCATGATGGGCAGATATCCCGTAGGTGTCCACTACACAATAATGTCTTCTTGGTTCTTTCGGTAAAGTCACGTAGAAGGGAATTAATAAAACAATAAAAATAAAACATAATAATATAATATACTAAATTTTTTTTCCATTCTTTTAATATTTTCATTTTACGTGACTTTACCGAAAGAACCAAGAAGATGAATCCCTGCAGTCATGAAAGCTTTAAATCGAAATTAATAATTTGTTTCCGCTCTGTCTGCTGTGCCAATATGCTCAATTAACACCACATCTTTCTGGCACCAATCTCTTATGTTGCCGTCAAGCCATTCTCTGGTAGGCCTTCCTTGCTTTCCGGTTCCTTTAATTTTTTTTACACGTTTTTATTGAACTCACTTCGTCTGTTGTTTCCTCAAAAAATAAATCTTGTAACTCAATTTTTACACACTTCCCAAGTGCCATCGACTGCAAACTTGGTATAGGTGTGTCATACTGATGACAATACTATATTTTATCATTAGAAATTAATAATATATATTTTAAACAATCTTTTTTACGGCTCTAATTGTCGACGCTCAACTCACATTGGCTGTAAATCACCACGGTTCCTTACGTCACGGCAAGCCGAGGGGAGCCACGCCGAGGGGCGGGGGATGTGGAAGGAGGGGAGGGGCGATGGGGGAAGGGAGCAGGGGGAGGGTCAGCTCGGACAGTACATTTCTTTAAAGCGTGTTTTAAAAAAAAGATATATTTTTAAATATTTTTTATTCTGAACAACAAAATCCTTTTAATTATCCTGTTGTCCATCCTGCACGTGTGTAGTGCCAGTTTCCTTCTCAGTACTGCCTGCATCAGTAGCCGAGTCAATGAACACTTCATGCAACCTCAGTTGTATGGGTCGGTTGACGTTTTGACATTTAATACGGAGACAGATGTCCGTCACAGTGGAAGAGTCGTGTTTATAGTGTACGTGTGTATGTTGAACTTCTTTCGCACCGTACGTAGCCATACATGCTAATCGGACTTTTATTTTGAATTGGCCAAACATGACTCGAATTGCTGAGTGTTTCCAGGATGAATGCGTAGAAAAAAAAACAAGTTAAACCGTTGAGGAGAAAGTGAATGGTGAATGAAAATTGAGTGCTGGGCTCGATTACTTTTCAAGCTGTCCACGCATAAAGCATTGGGGGCCTGTTTGCCAAGAGTATAGGTTACTAGGAGATAGAGTTGAGCAGTAAAATGTTATGGTTGGTTCATGGCATGCCTTGTTCCACATTTATCTTTTGATGGCTATACAACCGGTTTGTATAGCCATCTCTGTTTAAACAGATGAATTTGCACACCATTTTTTGTGTTTTAAAATAAAATAGAAACTCTTAGACAGTGAAGGTTTCTCTCAGGGTACATAGAAAAACATTGGTAATTCTTATTATCCCACCTTAAGTCAGCCTTTTAGAAATAATAAGAATACTTTGTTAGACTGAGAAAACCCATCAGAGTTGTGCCGGTGGCTTTGCTGGTTTTTACTGGATTTGCCGTGTGTTGTCCTTCCCCTGCACCTCTGATTAGCACAGTTGGCAGCGTACGGTGTGAAAGAAGTTAATACATACGTACGTTGAGCGTGAGCTCTACCTGACCATCAACAAGCAAGAGGCAAGCGAGTATCGCACACTTTGCGTTTATAAGGCAATTACCCAAAGATCTGCACTTTTATCATATTTATTAGTGCCGTTACATAATCCCAAAAAGTCTGCCGGACGTGTCTGTTCACGATTCCTTGATTTCATACGCAACTTCATTAAAAATCATTTCACGTAGCTGCTCCCAAGTTACGAAACCAACCCTGTTGTCTTCTCTTTGGATTACCACTCTGCTATCACTCTAACTCTTTTAAACATTAATTATTGAGGTTTCAAACAATACAAATGCGATTATACGGAATTGTTTCTTAAGATCATTTGTTTTTTATTCACTTTCAATTTTTTTTATTTTATATCTTGTTTATTACCTCTTGCTGCTGTGTCTTGTCTGCCTGCCGAGTCACCCCTGAAAAAAATCTATATGGCTCAATGGGTCATTTACTCAGATAATAAACATCGGATTCTGATAGTCCTTCGAAGATGGTGCGCGTCTGCGCTTAACTAATCTAAGGCACTCCCTGTCTCCGTTGGCCAGCCCTGGCCCAGTGGTGGAGATGCTTTATTCCTCTGGTGGTGGGGGGGGGACAGTCTTATTGTACAACCACCGTGGGAGTCCCCGCAAAGTGGTGCGGTGAGAAGTCTCCAGTGCGTTATTGACCTCGGACAAGTGATGGGCATGATTGGCTCTCATCCATTGTGCGTAATACGGTTTGAATAACCACATGTTCAATTCCACAGCAATGGCCTTGGGGCAATGGGACACAGAACCGTATGATTACAGCGCATTAACAAAAGGATAATTTGGGGCTTTTATCATTAATAAATGTTCTTGCCCAGCAAGTTCGGTGCGATACGCATTTGATCGCTGTGTCAGAGGTCAAGTTTATCCTGGTTAAGCGTGTGGCAACTCAAGAGACCGGGACAGTCTCAAAAGCCCCCAATGATCCTTGTCAACGCCTTTTGATCATGAGGTTCTGTGTCCCATTACTGTGGAATCGTAACATGTTGGGTTTCAAACTGTGTTCAGCACATTGAGTGAGAGGCACCTGTGCCCATCATCTGTCTGGAGAACAGTGCACAGGTGTACTGTATACAGGAGTAGTTTATACAGTAGTTCTATACGACAGCACAAGCAGGTCAGTGCTGTTTGCAATTGAGACTCGGCTGGTGCCACCACTTAGCAACGTCCTGAAGCGCACGGCAAATGCCGGATGGCTTTTGGGACTTTTTTTTGGATACGTGAAGGAAGATTTGCTATTGCCGTCTATGACAGATGCCGGTTATTGGAGCATTGAAAATGGTAAAGTCCTGGATAGCAAGAGTTTTTCTGAAATTGCTTTGTGTAATTTCCCATATCTGACAACCAGTCCTGTAAGGAAGACCTGGGGAAATGTACCGACAAATCAAATACAAGTGCAAGGGTAGCGAAGTAATGCACAACTGGATCAAAAGTATGAAAAGCAACACATGCAAAAATCTTCAGTGAAATTTGCTTGGGTCTGGCACGATCCCTTGCACGTCTTTTGTACTTTCAGTAACGTGGCATTGCTTTTATGGCCCCCTCTCCAGGTTGCTCTGTGGGTCTCGCGTAAGCGTGGAGATGTCCAACGGCGTGAGCCGGCGCTCGCGCTTTGGCCGCCCGCCGGCGCGCCGCCCCTTTGACCCGACGGACCGCTGCTACCAGTGTGGCGAGCGCGGCCACTACGCCTACGACTGCCACCTGTACGGGCGGCGCAAGCGAGGCGGCAGGTGGGGCGCTCTCTCTCTCCCGCGTGTGGGCACTCAAGCGTCTTGTCAGCACCAGCACTCACCTGCATGTGTCTGTGTGTGAACGAGGGCGTGCACGTGTGTGAGTGTGTATTTGAATGAGCGTGTGTGTGCGCGCACACGTGTTTGAAAAATCAATGTTAGGTTTTGCTGCCGTTATAAATACCACAGTGTACGCTATAAAACCAGGCACCCCCTTAATTGAGATTTCTGTGGGGTTGTCCTAATCGAGGTTGCATGGAAACATGAAACCAATCACTTGCAAGTGTTTGTACATGTGATAGTGTGTGGGTGAAAAATATACAGGAGGTGGCGATGTGATGATTCGGAGCAAGCGTTCAGTCAATCGCTCAGTTTCTATTGGGTAAGGCCCATTGAGCCAAGAAGCTCTTTTTCAATTTGTCGCCTCTGGTGGCAGCTACTGTCAATGATTTTGAAGTACAACTTAGTCTCGAATCTAAATTCATTCTGTAAAAACCATCATTGTGCCAGTGTGTCGGCCAACACTCCAATTATTGTTAGATATCTGGTTGGTGGATTATGCAGGGATGAGAGCATTGATGCTGAGTGAGATAACCCACCTGCTCGGGCAAACAAGGGATGAACAGGAGTGAGTACAGCAAGTGTAATTCTGAAAAGCTGTTCTCTGGATATTCTAGTTCCTCCCATACACCAACACACGGAAAGAAAAAAAATCTCAAGCGGGATCCGCTGGACAGACATCTTGAATCATCACTGATTTTGGACACATTTCAGTCAAACACTTGCACGAGATTGTTTCTCCCGCCTCTTCCTCCTCTGCCCATTGGCGTACTCTTTAAGTCTGCAGGTGCCGTTTGGGCAAAGTTGGTTGCACGCGCAGCATCGCAGTGATGTGAACTTGGTGAACTAATGGAGCTTCTTAGCATCCAGCCATCGAGGGCGGCACAAGTTTTTTTTTATCATGCTGAGATGTTGTGTGCCAGACAGAGCCACGGGCGTTGTGGGGGGGATGAGGGCAGGGTCAGTATTCACAAGTAGGTTTGGCGACCTATCTGTTTCCCTCGTATGTGAAGGTTTTTTTGTGAGAAATCCGGTCTCCATTCGCACTCAAAATTCCTCGATAAGAGGCAAAATATCATGAGCCAGTACCCTCCCGAAAGCGTCTTGAGACTCGGTGAGGCTTATCCTCAATGAATGGTGCATTTGTAACAGTCATGTAATCGATTGTCCACTCAGGCTATTAACTGATTATTGATTCTTTCGATAGTCCTTTACTAGATTGTGTAATCGATTCCAGTTCAATTCTAGCAATGAAGGAATCACAGCGCGTGTTCCAATGTGATAGCCCGTTGCGTACAGTTTATAAAACTAACAGCCCTCTCTATAATCCACTGCTGGATGGACGCCTCGCCATGCTCTTATCGGTCATGTGGTGTGTGTCTGACCATACTTATTCACACGCTGATCAGTGTGGGTTAGTAAAGGTCACAATCGTTTTTGTTCAGCCATTGTCCATCTACGCCATGAAAACTAAATTAAATTTAACAGCTCCAAGTGTTCACCAGGTTTGTGACATCACAGTCATGTTGTGCTACTGCAGTTTGCAAGGATATTGATCAGTTTTGTGGGTGGGTATGAATTGGTAATTGATGAGTAAGATCTGCAGACACACAAGTTGCCACTTTTGTTTATGATTTAAAATGACGCTGTAAAGGCGGCGACGCTTCGGAGCCTCTGGCGCGCAATTATTGCGCGTCTTAACGATTTGTTGATTAAGAACGATTCTTACGTTCACTTCACAGGTGGAATTGTCTGCCTAATAATTGATTAATTCCAATTTGTGCAAATTTTATTTCTATTTGGGACAATCCAGCTGGAAAGAACAAGACAATGCACGAGTTACACGTTACAACTAAAATTATTACACGCAGATTGTAACGATGTACTCCATCGCCACAGTGCGTGAGTGGCAAATCATTTCATGCATAACAGTTGTCGGTTACATTTTTACATTTTGTAAATGAAGCTTGGGTTTCTGCAGATTTCAAAAAATTCTAAAGATTGAGTGGTTATGTTTCTTGGTGCTGCTTAAACATGTGTTACATTTCTGTCTTTTCATATGTATTGATTTTGTATGCCAGTGAGTTTCAACTCCTAATCTGTGGACCACAAATAGGTCTGCCAGTCAATTGGTTTCTGCTACAAACATGTGCCAGTCAATGTATCTGTTCACACGGCGAATAAAGATAGCCTTGGAAATCTGGACTGGAGTATTATGGTCTGTCAACTGGAGTTTGAGAGCCACTGTTTTTTCCAAATTGTATGTAATTTGGAACTGAAACTCCACCCTAATGTGCTGAATGAGACCAACTTAATTTTTCAGTTTGTATCTTCAACCTTTGAATTAAATGTGATTTGCTGATGAACCAGTAATGCGTTTTAAATGTCTACACCAGGTACCTTTTGGCTTATGGGCTCGAATCGGTTCCTCATTTTCATCATGAGAGTGGAATTTCATTCATATATCATTGAGTATGACGTTTTAGTTTGTTGGTAAATTATATATATTTAAAATGTTTCCTTTTAACCCCACATTTGATGCTGATGTGAATATCCATTAATGTAAACTTTTGTAGAAAATTAATGTTTAAAAATTGTAGAGTGACACCACTTAAACAGTATCATTGCTAGGGCTTAACTCTAGTGACAAACAAATGAGTGTTTATCATGACGCTAACTGCATTTCTTTTGAGTGCCATGTTTTGAACCGTGCTGTCAATGTTAATTATGCTGCTGGTCCAAACTTCCAGGTTGAGTGCGTCGCGTGTGATCGTCACGATTAAACGACGTCTAGGCGAATCGGGCCTGTCAGACCAAGCAGCGAGCGAGCGAGACAAAGCGATCGATTGCACGAGCCCAAAGAGATGATGAGGATGATGATGGTGGTGGTGGTGGGGATGATGAGGCCGCTGATGTGACCTGCCCGATTGACAAGACGTGACGGGTGATCCTTCCCGAGTAAAGTCTAATCTAAAGCTGCGGCGGGCGGTCAAGCCTGTGGTCCGAGAGCGAGTTGGCGCTCGGTGTGAGCGCGTGGCGGTTGAGGGGGGTGAGACTCGGCGACTGGGCCTCCTAGAGAACCCCGCGCCCGGCACAAAATCGAGAAATCGAAGGCCGTCCCATCGCTCGATTGAAGACGCCTAGAAACGTTGGACCGTCCATTAAGCCCCGACCCACTAGACCTTCTAGACTCGCTGCAGTGACCGTCGCCTGGTGTGCTGTTCGAAAAAGGTTGCTCTACTTAATAACATTTACAAATAACTTATCTTTTTTGCTGTAATATTTCTTCTGTTTAAAAGAAAAAGTATACATACAAAAAATGGTTGTGCTGCACATAGACTTGCGCATGCACGCAATTCACAGTTACACCTCTGGCATCGTAGCTCTATATGCTGCGTTATTTAAAATCACACACAAACAGACACATCTGCAATTTTTGTTAAATGCATAAGTACCGAGTAATACTAATTCTTCACATAGCTGCCTCTGTCGCTTGCATGCACACACACACACACAATTTCTCCTGCACAGCCCTGCAGGCTAAATTTAACCAATGCTGCAATTGCCATGCTTTTGGAGGCAGCTGCTGCAGCATCCCTTGCAAGACCGCCAGACAAATTTTTACATTCTTAAAGTGTTGTGCATTTCTGGGTACGTGATAACGAGACGTGCAATTGGAGCGACTTTTTTTCCGTTTAAAGTTATTGTCCTGCCTATTCCTCCGTCTGATGAGGCTTGTCATTTCTGATTTGGAGCTTTACCTGTATATATACACACACATACGTTGAAAAATTAATTATTTTAATTAGCTTTCAAATTGGCTGTTATTCTCCACTATTGACCATTGAGATTGTAAACATTTGGAGAGATTGGAGTGGATAACGCATTGCGGGAACCCTCTTGCCGTCGCCCTGTTCGATTATTGTTTCAGTAGTGCCAGGGTAAAGCTTAGGAGGCTCATAATGGTCGTGCCAGAGCCACTGAGCTGGCACCTCTGATATCCTGGCCTAGAATTCAGGCATCTACCCTGAATGAACTTGAGTAGAGTTGGCAATGCCTGTTAAGCCATGTGAACAAATTCTACGGTCAAAGTCACACACAAAGTGCCTGCCTTGCCAAACAGTAGCTTTAGATAGCGACGAATCTCCATCAGTGGTGGAAACTCCATATTTCTGACAGAATGCTATCAAAAAGTGGGTCGTATCAACCCCAGAAGCGTGATCGGGTGATAACCGCTCACAGAGCAGCGCAATCCCCCATGTGAGAGAATGGCACACAGAAGCGGATGTTACAGAGCTACCTCTGAGGTGCCTTCAAGTGAGCTCTTGTCCACACAGTAGGGGTGCAGTACTTTCCCACCTGCCCTGCCACTGGGGGGAACGTTTAGTGCACTACAGTCAAACCAATAATGATCTCGCGACCTGACCTCGACAAGAGAGTCAAGCAGCTCTACCAGAGCGCCACCTGGCTGGGTAGTTCCTCTTTACCCATTATGAGAGAGGTGGGGGGGGCGGCGGTGAATGGATTTCTCAGCGAGGCAGGCGACCGTTGGCGATTTGCTGGCGCGAGAGGCCCTGGCGGCCGGGCAAAGCGAGGGCTGCTGCTGCTGCCGCCGCCGCTGCCGCCACTGTCGTTGCTGCTGCTGCTGCTCGTGTGTTGATGTTGCGAGTTATCGTGGCTCACGCTCTAACCGGAGTCCTCCCCCCGCGTGTGCGACGGCGCGCAGGAGCCACTCGCGCTCCCGCTCGCGCTCGCGCTCCCGTTCCCGCTCCCGCTCGCGAACTCGCTCGCGCTCCCACTCCCGAGGACGGCGCTACTCCCGCTCTCGCAGCCGGTCCCCGCGCAGGTACGAAAGCTCCCTGGGCCCACACGCGACTCGGGTGGGAGAGGTGCCCTTTGCAAGGGGTCCCCACTGGCTGAGAGACCCATACAGTGAAAGAATTGACTTTGTACTATTGAACACACATGTGCGAAATTAGTGCGGCTTAAATTTGTATCTTATCGAGATTTATCCAGCGCTTTTAGCGAGGCACTTTACAGCAATTATAAAATTGCACATAGCACGATTACGATTTGAAATTTCTAATTGGGCTATTGTAAATGGCGGTGTAGTTTTTCTACAGTTAAAACAAGAGAGATTGATAAGGAGGGGTTGGGATAGGTCTGGTCATAGCTGGAGTGGTGCAACAGAATGCTGGGGGACTGAAAATCAATTGGGCGTCATTACATTTGGAAGACAAAGGGGGTCGGCAGAGGGACAGGAGCCATTAGGGAGGGCGCCGGGACCGTGAGCGAGTTTAAGTAACTGAGAATTATCGTTTGTGAGCCGTTTTGAAGTGGTAGGGCCTCAGGTGTGAGGTGAAGTTGTCGGTTCCCCCACCCCTGTGGGGTCTAGTTAGGTAGACTGCACGCCACGTTGCCGCTCGCTAGTGAACGTATGCCGCGTGTAGTTGCGGTGTATGTTATGGGAAATGTAATTTATTCATCTGTGACTCAGTCCATCAATCGCAGCACTCACTCAAGCAGTTTTTCATCGTAAGGCGTTTTGAGAGTTCATTATCACCGCATGGAATCGGGTACCTATGATATTGGTGATAAGCGGTGACTTAGGGGGAAATCTTGACCGAAAAAGCTCACCATGCTAATATTATGCGGGTTTTTAAAAGTATCCAAGCACTTTCACCATTTTCTTGGTTCTTTCGGTAAAGTCACGTAGAAGGGAAATAATAAAATAATAAAAATTAAACATAATGAAATAAAATTCTCACGACGTTTCGGCCACAACGCAAGCAGCCATCCTCAGGTGAAGAACAGAGCTGTCGGAAAGACAGCGTCCGAAGTCTTTCCGACAGCCCTGTTCTTCACCTGAGGACGGCTGCTTGCGTTGTGGCCGAAACGTCGTGAGAATTGTATTTTATTATGTTTTATTTTTATTATTTTATTATTTCCCTTCTACGTGACTTTACCGAAAGAACCAAGAAGATGAATCCCTGCAGTCACGAAAGCTTTAAATCGAAACTTTCACCATTGCTCTTGATATTTTGACATTAAGAGTCGGGATCGATTTTGTTTAAACAATGAACATCAACATTTGGGATACAGTTATGTTCATTATGGGTGTGGACTTTATCCAGCATTAAGTCTGTAGGGGTGGCAAGTTGGCTCAATGGGCCTAATACAACTCCTGTCGTGATCCATTGAATGAAATAGATCTTTACTCCGAAGATACGTGCATAAAATTGTGCGTGTAAGAATTGATTAGGATGTATTTAAATTATTTTCAAATGTACCTTTAGGCTATTGGAACAAACGAGACAGACCGTAGGAGACGATACCTACAAGACATCAAATCGGTGGGTCGGGAGGTGAATAGTTCTAGGGTAGTGTTGTTAACATTGTGTATTTAGCATTACTCGTAACCGTTATGTGACGCTGGTAGCACATACGGAATGTTATTTTAAACTTGTGTATCACTAAAAGTGTAATTACACCTATGTCAGTCGGGCGATGTGCCTTTTGGATGCGTTTTTTTTTCAGTCCGCGTTAAGCAGGCAACCTGTGGACCAGTTTCCACATCTCTTGAGTCTCGTCAGCTGGGTGTGGCCTGTTAAATGCTGCCGGGTTGCTTGGTAGAACCATTTCCTAGTTAAATAAAAATTGGGATTTGTGAGATAGTATTTTCTGTAGCGCAGTGTTCTTCATTGCAAGGCCCGCGGGCCACTGGCGTCTCCTGGTGGCCTTTTGTGCGGCCCCTGATAATAGACAAATGTGAAAACACCCGCCATCATCGTCGTGCTGCTGTAAAACCCCCCAAATGGTTTCAAATGTGTGGCGGCCCTCACACTGATGATCTCTTAGCGGAAAAAGTGCCCACCCGCCTTAGAAAATTAGTGAAAATAAAAAAAAATGTAAATAAAGAATAAAATAGAAATAACTAAATTAAATCACGACGTTTTGGAAGCAACACAAGCTTCCGTCATCAGGTGGGACAACCACAGCAAAAAAACTAAATTACTGTAGTGGGCACTACAGTAATTATGTTTTTTGCAGTTCTTTTTTACTGTCGTGCCCACTACATTAATTTTGTTTTTTTGCTGTGGTTGTCCCACCTGATGACGGAAGCTTGTGTTGCTTACGAAACGTCGTGATTTAATTTAGTTATTTCTATTTTCTTTATTTTCACCTACGTGACTTTACCGAAAGAAACAAAGAGTAAAGAACACTGCTGTCGGGTGAGGTTGTGTGTCAGCGACGAGCTGTAAACTGGATGTTACTTTCCTGCTGTCCACAGGTCTCGCTCGCGCTCGTACGAGCGGAGGCGAAGCAGGTGAGAACGACGCCACCTTTCACACGTCGCCCACCTCACCGCAGACTTCACGTCATCTCACACCACTCCTCTCAGACCTTCACACCCCGAACCCTCACCACTCTCAACCCTTCTCTTACACCTTATCCCCTAACCTTCAGTCTTACCGCTTCCCTTACACCTCATCCCCTAACCCACACCACTCTCATCCCTTCTCTTACACCTTATCCCTGAACCTTCACCAGTCTTACCGCTTCCCTTACACCTCATCCCCTAACCCTCACCACTCTCACCCCTTCTCTTAAACCAAATAAAGACAAAGATCCCCCGTATAGCCTTATCAGACTGCTGCGGGCAGGTGCTGTTAGCGAGCACCTATGAAGGCCAGAACGACACACGAGGGGATGGGTGGCCAGCACCACGCCTGGCCACCTTTGTTTTCCTAGTGGTGATGTTTACTACACACCGCGCCAGATACTCATTTGAGGCAGCCTCAGGGAGGCCCAGAACCGATTCAGATCTCACTCCCCCAACCCTCACCGCTCATACCCCCTTCCCTTATACCTCACCCACCTCTCGGACCTCACCCCGCTCCCGTCCGACCTCGTTATAATGAACCCTTCCCTCCCACCACGTCTGGTGCCGGCGGTGGCGCAGGTCCGGCTCGGAGCGGAGGCGCTCGCGCTCGTACTCCCCCCGGCGCCGCTCGCGCTCTGCCTCCCCTCGCCGCTCGCGCTCGGGGTCCCTGCGGCGACGTTCGCGCTCCCCCTCTCCCGCCCCACGCTCCAGGTCGGCCGCTCGGGGGGGGGGGTGGTGGTGAGAGAGGTCGGGCTGGCTTAGTCTCCCGCCACAACGGATTCCGGGTCGCTGGTTATAATCGAGATTTTTTTTTTTTTTATCTCGGAGATGATCCCATGAGCTGTGAAGCTCTTTGTCACTGATGGCCAGAAGGGGGGGGGGGGGTCAGCGGGTGAGCGAGTTTACACGGTCGACTGGGAAGTTGGGGGATGCACGTGACTGTACGTACTGTTGAACTTCTTTCGCACCGTACGCAGCCAACTGTGCTAATCGAAGCTGCTGTACAAGGACACCACAAATAGACACGGCAAGAGGGATACCTAATAATTGTGGTCAGACCATGGATTGATTTGGCTTCGTTTTTTACTCGCTGTATTCTAGTTCGCTCGTAGGCCAGGACAGTAGGTGGTACGTGACTTGGTCGACATCGGCACAGCGAGAGGTTTACTGGATGTCGCGTGCTGGGTACGGGATTATTTTCCTGATCACTAACCAATATAAACTAAACTAAAAACTAGACAATCTTTTATTTTACCAGGCAAGGGGCAACTAATCATACAGATCTCTTTCAGAAGCGACCTAGTTATCACAAATGATAGCTCAACGTAGTGGCTTTTGTGGAAATGTATAGCAGTCAAATACTCTTTAACACATGTTTATAAATGTGGAGGGAAAAAACCGGAGGACCCGTAGAAAAATCCACGCGACAACGGAGAGAACATGCAAACTCCAAATAACACAACAGGCGTCAGGGTCAGGATTGAACCCACGACCTCCTGTATACCAGGCGAGGTACTTAACATCTCGCCTGGTATACAATATTTTATTCAAGAAATCGATTCTTTTTGTCTTATTTTTGGCATGAATGACCAAAGTTTGAACTCGGATTGAATCCCAGGGGGTCAAAATTGCCAGCCCGGTGCTGTGGCACATGGCTTTTGTTTGTGCAGCCGGCTTCATGGGTGGCAGGGTGGCATTGATAACCCTTGTGCCTCAGCAAGAAGGTGCCTGGGTTCGATTCCCGACCCGGGCCCCTTTCTGTGTGGAGTTTGTATATTCTCCCACTGTTGTGTGCATGGGTTTCCTCCCGTAGTAAAAAAAAAAACACAATGCATCTGTTATTGACCAAACATCCCAATGCCAAATATTACCTTAAAGCACTCAATTGGGATCACACACAGCAACATCGACCCCTACTGCTAAAACCTGGCAGGACCCTGCTTAAAGTCTTGAGACTCGGTAAGGTGTTTCTGTGTAGACTTCCTGGGTAGACGAGCTTAACAATAATAAAATGGTCTTCATGAAGCATGCGATGTTTGGAAGTAATCGTGAAGCACGCTGTCTGTCGCTACCCCTCACCCTCCACCGCTTTGTCATCACAGCCGCTCCATGTCCCACCGCAGCGCCAGCGGCCGCAAGGACCTGGACTGATATCGCTGGCAATGAGGAGGAGGAGGAGGGAGAGATACGATCACACACAAGATAACTATGGGCAGCCCTGCCCACTGCCCGACAGCACAGCCACTACTGCGCTCGCACGTACACATGCACGCACACGCGCCTCGTCACCACCGCACGTAGCACCGCAACCAGTCCTTGCTCCTTTAATTTCCCCAACTCCTCTTGCCGCATTTGACCACCGCACAGCTGCAGAGGGTCCGTGATAAGCCCTCGGTAACAGGACAGCCCCGCCTGGGTCTCTTCTATCCCTCTTTTTTTTTTTTCCACCGCACGACCGAACTGTGCCAGGGCCGTGCTCCTGGTTTTTTTTCCACTGCCAGGACCAGAGCCGCACTGCTGACAGTCGCCCGTGTCACCTCCCGCAGGTGCGCCCACTTCTGCAACGTACAATGAAAATGGTCTCCTCTGTGTCCTCAACCCACCGATACAGATTTAATTGAGTTCCATGCTTTGGTTTCATGGCTCTGTTTGGCAAATAGCCAGTGGAAAAGCACCCGTCATCCTGGGGGACAGTGGAAAAGAGAGGTGTATCGGGAGAGAAGTCCTTAATAGTCATGTTTGACCAATTCCCTTATTCATGGGCACGTAACGATTCGGAGCATACTCAGCATGTTGGCGATCTTGGTCGTGGCGATATATAACGTGGCGGGGGGTGGGGCGGTCACGATTCGGGTTCAAGGATTGTTTTCTCGCTGTCTTATACCGTTTCGGTTATTGCCAGCCTTGTCCTGGCTTTTGCTGGTCCTCTGCTAGCTGATATCCACGTGGGCAAATTGTATAGATTGTACATAATCGGTTCAGGGGCGTGCGTCCGAGCATGATAATTGATTTTTAGCCACGATTCGTTACACGCCTACATGTTAAGTTTTGTTTTAACGTGGGAGGAAGCTCTGTGCCCGGAGAGAGATAATTCTTTCTCCCGACTGCCCAACACGCGACTGTTTGAATCCGCCGATGAGGGATTGCCAAACATCCCCAGGGTGCGACGACGAACATCTGGGGTCCATCCCATCGCTTGCAGGGGCTCCCCCACCCTGCTGTGGAATTCGATTCCCCGTCAGATGATTGACCGCCTGACCGTCGGAAGGTAAAACAAAAAAAATTAAAACGTACCCGTTCTGCCTTGCTTTCACAGGCGGAAACCTAAATCAAGTTATGAAATGTACGGTTAGCAGATCAACCTAATTGCTATTTTGCATTGGGTTAGTGTTTTAAATGGTTGATAATTTGGCCAGCACCACGTCCGCTGACTTTCACCCAGCAGAACTCCGAATCCTTCATTGACAACATCTCTCCAACACATCCTTTAACACGCCTGTTTGCGGATTTATACATAACTTGGCATCTCTTGTACGGATGTTGAACTTCTTTTGCACCGTACGTGGCCAACTGCTAATCGGAGGTGCGGGGGAAGGACAACAAACTAAACTCACGCACGCACACGCCAATATGATTCTGGAAAATAATTAGACGTTTCTCCCCTTGGATTTTCATCAGAGTTTTAATTTGGCGTGTAAGAGTGATTGCGCCCAGATAATAATCCAGTAATGCTATAGGCAAACGAAACACTTCGAATTTTGCCGGCCGGACCATCAGACCTACTTGCTGTACAGGCAGCACCTCGTCGGCCCAGTATGTGGACGTCTCGCGCACGCATGCTCGCGATCCGCCAACCCCTTATTCGCACATCTAATCAAAACCACGCCTAGTGTGGTTATATCGGTGTACGCTGTACAGCATAGTACTTCCACGGGCTGTCAGAAATGTCATTGAAAGGGAGTTTGTGTGTGAAAATAACATGTAGTTGATTTTAGATACGAATGTGGTTTTATATTAAATGTTATTTTGTCCTTTAGTTCCTGTGGCTTTTTTTATGGAGCTATGGGCCCCCACATGCGCTCTACCACGGCGGAGAGGGCGGTGCGAGCAACAACCATTGCTGCTTTACTTCCTGTGCTCCCCACGTCTCTGTACCCCCCTCCGCCTTCACCGACCTCCCCCACCGACCAGCGCAGCGAAGTGCTTCACGGTGGGGGTGGAAAGCCCCTCATCCAGCAGTGGATTGACCAGGGCTGCGTGCGTGTACCACCTGCGCTGAGTTAACTCGACCTGCTTGGAGGCGGGCACGAGCTACCAACATCTGGATGCGCGCAAAGCGCTTGTTCGTGTCGTGTAGCAAGTAACTCGACAGGTTAAAATAATTTGTGAACACGCTAACGTGTGAAGTACTGTATGGGTCCTCAAACTCTCCGCTTTATCCAAGGCTTGTTTATACTTCAATGTCGCTCTTCCTAACTTCACAGTTGAAGCGTTTGTGCAGCACAAACATTGCATCAATGCTGTAGTGGCCACTTCACTGCTATTGCATTTTTATTAGGAATTGCAACTTGACCCCTACCTAGCGGTGGTGTGAGGACGTCGCTTTCTGCAAGCGATAGAGCTGCTCTCTGGCTCTGCCGCGAACACGCGCTCAGCAAATCGCGTACCTTCACGATTTCACTTTGTAAGTGAATGGAGGGCGCTGCAGATAGCGGGCTCTGAAATCCGAGGATTGCAATGCGTTGCCCAGTCTCCCGCGTAAATTTCCGTCCCGCCTTGTTATCTTTTGACTCTGTACAGCAACCTCTCGGCTTGCCGCCCTCTCTCTCCTCGCTGACCCCCCCCGCCGCTCCGTTTCATTCTTTACCTCTGCCCCTACTCAAAACAAGATCAGACCGCGGCATCCGGGCTAAACGCCGTCGCATCGACCGCCCCAAAGCTCACAACTGAGAGCGAGAGACGAGGTGCCGGGTTTGGACCGCGAGCGTCGGAGTTGCCAAGCCGCCGTTGCCTCCCGCCCTTTCCGCGGTGGAAAGCATTTGCGAGCGCTCGGGCCAACGGCTGGTTCTTGCACTAAGAGACCTGGTGGCTCGAATGCAATTGTGCAACACGTGAAAGAGCAACGGCGATCGCAATGTAACCCTGTAAATGTCATTTCAATGCGGCGTTGATCATTTTTTTAGACGTGCAATTGTTAACGACCCCCTCCCGTGTCTGCGCGTGACCGAGCGGGACAAATGAGACACGGGTGCCTCCCCCCCACCTATGGCGGACAAAGCATTGCAGAGCCCGATAAAACTGAAATTCCAGCGGGCACGAACTCTGAACCGTTCAGGAGGGGGTTAAAGTGAAAAATAATGCAATAAAGCGTTGAGAACTGCCGTACTTGTGTAAAACACCGACGCGCGCGAGTGTTGTACCCGTCGTGAAAGACGTAAGCTAAGAAAGGGCTTGTTTGAGACTCGGCAAGTATACCCCCCCCCTGCCGGCCTCCCTACCTGTGCCCGTAGGCCAGAGGTCGCAAACGGGTTTTGATTCCTTACCCGTACCCGGCCGCACCAGGGTCGCAAATGGGTACCCGTACCCGGCCGGGTACGGGTACCCGTTCCCTACCCGTACCCTACCCGCAATGAGTGACAAACGGCTACTCACCAGTGACTCACGGCCTACCCGTACCCGGCTGGGTACGGGTAGCCGGGTATCGGGTAGGGTACGGGTATCGGGTACCCGGTTGCGACCTCTGCCGTAGGCAAACGTTCTGAGGCCCCGCAGCATTTGTGGCTGGGTTCGACTCGCGCACGTGCGAGCCGTGCAATGCTTCCCTCCGCTCGGTGTGGTACAATGCAGGGCTGTCTCCGGGGTTCGATTGTCATCGGGAGCCGTAACTGCCACGTTTATTTTTTTGTTCGTTTTTTTTTTTCGCTTTACCAGGCTATGCGTGGGTTTTGTATAAAATGCCTAATGTTTTGGAGCCAGTGTCTGCCACAGGTGTAATGTTGGTATTGCAAAGATTAAAATGAAGGAATTTCATAGTTAACCTTGCCACGACGACGACATGGGAAGCGTCAAAAGTCACTGCGTCCTCAAATTCAAATACGTTTTGGGTGGCAGTCTAAGGGTGGCCCTGAGGCAGTGATGGTAATTCCACATTCCTGTGGCGAGCATCGGCCTTTCTGTAAGACATACGTTTGACGTTAAGTGGTACTAATTTTACAGACCCCAGGGAGGCATGATGGGCTCGGGTGACCCCTGACCTAGATTTGAACTCCTAGCCGGAGGCGCCACCAAATTGGGGGCGAGGATGGCGGTTATTTCTGGCAAAGCACGTATGGTACACACTGAAATTCGGCCATACATTTTCAAATACCTGGGGTTTATTTAAAGTTGTGTGTCATGGGATAAAAGCATAATCTATAGCTTCTTCCAGCATCGTGAACAGCCATAGATGTGTGCTTTGTGGTGCGATTGCCGAATGTTTTTTTGTTTCCTGGGTCCGTCGGCTGTCGTTTGCTCGGTCATCTTGGGCGAAACCGAGTTTTTGCTGACAGCTTTTGAGTGTTTGTACTGTGACGTGAGTGGGTGATGTGGTTTACTTACGATGATTTGTTTTATGCTTCGTCTTGTTTACCCTCAATTTAATTTATATTTTTTTAAAGTCGTTAATATGTTCAAATCCGCCAAAAAGTTGGCACGGATTTGAACGATTAATTACCACCCCCCCCCCACTCCGTTTGCGTTACTTTGATAAAATAATACAACCATTGTAAGAAGATAACCGTGGCAGAAATCTCCGTTGGGATCTGCTGAACTCTGATCCGTTCGGTTTCGTTTTTTTGCCACCCAGCTTCAGCCTGATCAGACATGATGCCTTTATAACTTGGTCGGCTGCTGGATTGTTGAGTGAGGTGAATAAAAATTTTTGTTTGAGCCAGTCAAAGCAGCGTTGATATCCCAATCTCTTAAAAGCACATCGCTTGTCCTCGTTTCCACGAAAAGATTCGCTCGGGTTTGGATCGATCGTTACGGTGTTACGTGCCGATTTCACGCTGCCGTTAATTGTGCTTTGTCTGCCCCGTGTCAGCGCTTGCATCCAGATTGTTCACCCTCTCGTGCATGGATCGTTAAGATGATAACATAAAACCGCTGCCTTGTACGGTGTGGACTAGAGGTCACTCGAATATCGAAGGGGTCTCGGAGGTAGCTCTGTGATGTCTGCTTCTGCGGGCCGTTAACTCACACGGGGGTTTGCACTGCTCTGTGAGGGTTCCGAACGGACACCGTCTCATGGATATGTATTTGAGAGCGCGATTCGGGATACAATGGAGGTGGGAAATAACAAAAATGTGAAAACCCAAGCTAATTTTTATCGGGTGTATTGTGAATTTTAGTCAGGATTGCGCCCCCCCACAACCCCTTCCGTCAGATCTGTTGAAAGTGTTTAATCATTCACAAAAAATCTGGTCATTGTCTCGGCAGTGGACTCCATCCATCGGCCACCTTTGAATACCAGCAAGCTCCGCTTCACCCAGAGCTTCTGCCGTGGTAGCCGCCTTGGCCACCACTAGGCGGCAAACACGGAGTAAGATGATGTCCTCAGAGGGGACTTGCACCAAAAATATTTGAGGCGTGTGCGCAGTACGAAGCCAGCCGTGGCTAATCGAAGGTGCGGGGGAAGGACAACAAACTAAAAAGTTTTCAAGAAATTAGTTTTCAATCTAGATGATGATGATTTAAAAGTGCCTGGCTCCCAGTGGCTTCATAATATCGGAAGGAAAAACGTTTCAGACGGCCGCAGAAGCGCACCTGAAAGTGCCAAGCGATGCGGTGACCGTCTTTGTTCGACGGTTATCCGAAATCCGCTGCGAGGTTGATTGGTGGATTGATAAAGGACTTGCAATTAGTGTTACAAGTTAAAATCCTGCTTGTATGTATATTGAGCTTCTTTTGTGCCGGACGTAGTTAACCGCGCTAATCGGAGGTGCGGGGGGGGGACAACAAAACTAAAGAACAACAACAACAACAAGCAGTTCTCACCACGCTGACTGGCGTGGGGAAATATTGGGGCGGGGACCGTTTAGAGTTTAATTTTTATTTTACTTTGTTCTTTCAGAAAGCCCGAGGTGACGACAGCGGCGTCATTGTACCGGTTTTCCGTGACGTTGCGTTCAATCGCATCGCTGAGACGATAACGTTCGGCAAGTCGTAGCGGTGCACGAGAGGGCTAATCTGGATGTTGACTCGGCAGTTACCCTGAACGAGGGGGGTGAACGATGTGTGTGGAGGGTTTTTTTTCGTCTTCTGTGTTAATTTGCATCACTCCCGTCATTGTGTGTGTATACGTGTGGGGGTGTGATTTTTTTTTACTATTGAGTCGATGTATTCGTGCAGATGACGACGATGACACCCCGTGTGTAAATAACCCGGCAGGTGAACGTGAACATGACACGACCACCCCTCGCGGCCTCCCGTTCCCCCGGACCTCGAGTGGACAAAAACGCCACCTCATGAATTTTTTGTGAGCGAGCTACTGACCATCTCTCCCCGCTGCGTTTTCCGGTCGATGTCCCGACTTTCCACTGCGCCTGCCTGGCAGCTTACCTTGACGAGGTGTTAACTACCTCGCCTGGTATGCAGGAGGTCTTGGGTTCGATCCTGACCCTGACGCCTGCTGTTTATTTGGAGTGTTCGTGTAGATTTTTCTCCGGGTCTTCCGGGTTTTCCCTCCACATTTCACATCGACATCACGTGTTTTACAGTATTTGGCTGCTCTCAATGTACACATGATAAGCCACTCTGTTGAGCTATCTTTTGTGGCTGGGTCGCTTCTGAAAGATATCTATATAGCTCAGTGGGCCTCATCTGGTAAAATACAATTTTTTAAATAGAAATCAATAGTTGAGAAAGTGAAATCAGTTTCATTCTCATGTATGTTGAACTTCTTGCGCACCGGACGCAGTCGACCGTGTTGATTAAGTTCTATTCAGCCCATGGCTGTTTTGCAGGCTGAGTCGGTAAAAGGAAGTTGAAGCGTATTAATTGAATCATTTGGGTACTGAATTCAGAAGCGCGCAATCTAAGGATTACATTTTGCCTTGCAAATTCGAATTGCTGTGAAGCTCCCGGCAAATGGGGCGAAACGTCTGACATCGTACTGAACAACACGCGGTACACCCTAAAACCGCATCGGGAGAGCTGAAAATTACTTTCAAATTTTCATTATCACAAAAACCTTCCGACTATTCAACGCATGGTGCTGAATGTACATTTAAGATACAAAAAAAGAACGCTTCCAAGAATACACCGCAGCCGTTCTTTATACACCCTGGCGAATGCCGTGCGGTCCGCTTGCTGTTCAGCAGCTGTAGATTGGGCAGGCAACGGGGAGTGGAACCGATCCATTCCTCGCCGACACCGACCTTGACGGGAGACCGCGTGGGGACTGTCGTAGCAACGATTGCGAGCCCTCGTTTTTTTGTTTCTGGCTCGCTTTTCTTTTTTGTTGTTATATTTCGTTTTTTGTTGATGCGTTTATTGGTTTCGAAGATGTGAACGAGCCGAGGCTTTATTATTTTTTTGAACAGCCAGAGCCTCGAATAAAGCCGAGTGATTTCACTGACGCCGAGTCGGGTGATTGAGATGCTTCTGTCACTTATTTCTCTCTCTCTTTAAGTGCGCAGACATTGAAGGTGGCAGCGGGGGGGGGCAGCTCAGAGCAGCGTCACGTTCGATGAGAGGCGTCAACAGTGGCGTCGTGGTGCATGTACAGACGTTCTTTCAGTCCACTGCTGGATGAAAGGGCCCTCCCCATGCCACGGTAGAGAGATGTTAACTACCTCGCCTGGTATACAGGAGGTCGTGGGTTCGATCCCGATCCTGACGCCTGCTGCTGTATATTTGGAGTCTGCACGTTCCATTTCCCCGTTGTCGCGTGAATTTTTCTCCGGGTCCTCCGGTTTAGACTCGACATCATGCGTTGAGTCGAGTATTTTTTCGCCTGCTGTAAATTTCCACACCACGAGCCCGCTTCGTTGGGCGATCATTTGTGACAGCCAGCTACGTAGCCCAGTGGGGCCTTACCTGGTAAAATACAAAATAAAATAGTTCAGTTGATGCCGCGTGGGTTGTTGGTACATACTTCACCGCGCAGGTCAGTGTGGATATTTGTGAAGGCGGGCAGCATTGACGGCAATGGATTTGTTTCTGCACTGGCTCCCCTGTTGCCCCCCGCGTATCCCCGCAGCAGCCGACAACGACCTGCTGTAGCCATCGCAGAACCGCGAGGGATGGAGACGGTGCCGAGCAGCCCTGCGTCCAGCAGTGGATAGATGATGATGGTGATGGAACGTGAGCGTGTTTAAACAATACGGCTCTGGATCAGACAAGGCACTCCAAGCCTCTAGGGCAGTGGTTCTTAACTTTTACTGCAGCCTTGCCCACCTCCTCACCACCCTTTGGTTCTCAAGCCTTAAAATAATACAATGTTAATAAACACGGTTTGATGAAACAAAGTAGTGGTTGTACTTGCGTTGCCTGTACTTAATTTGTGCTTTCGATGATTTGCCTTCTAAAAAAAAAAATCTGTCCCGTGTCTCGTTACCCCCCCCAGAAAGGGCATTTCGCACCCCCAGGGGGTGCACCGTGCACCCGCCAGGTTAAGACGAAGAAGATCGATCGAGGGCCACCTGGGCGGGGGGTGGAGGTGTGGGACGTGTTTGAGGGGAGCGGCTGTTGGGAGTTGTGTTGGCACGGGAGAGAGAGAGAGAGAGCACAGATGCTCGAGAAACAGCTGCGTGGTGGGCAGGCGCTGGACAGGGTTTTAGTTTTATTTGATTGAGTTGGTCACGCACAGTGGCGTGGTGAGGACGGCGCTTGTGGCGTGAATCACGGCGTGGTCACGGATCTGGACTCCCACCACAGCCCCCGTTCTGAAAATTGATGATGACACGGGTAAGCTCCGAGCACCGTCGCGGAATGGCTCTGTCGGTCTGGGTTTTTGTTTTATTTTCGGTGCCCTGATGTGTCTTGCGGGTGAGACGAAGTTGCGTTTGGAACTCGGGAAGTTGACCGCAACAATCGCCCCGATGTCGCAGAGCAGCCCGCCCTGACTGCCTATTGTCTGTAGACCTCACCAGGGACTTACCTGGCCTAGCTATTGTCTGTAGACCTCACCAGGGACCTACATAGCTGTTGTTTGAAGCCCTGACCAGAGACCGACATGGCTGTCTTGTTATCTGGAGACCTCACTAGAGACCTTCCAGTCTTGTCTGCCGATTAAAAATCCCCATCAGGATCTGGTCCACAGCCACAACACCTGGACGGTAGCCGCATGAGGTGGTGGTTCGTCTGCTGACGAATGCTTGTCAGGTGAAAAGCATGGGACACGTGGGTACTGCAGAGGGAACACGGAGCACGCTTGGACGATTAACGCCACATCAGTTTACCATAACCTTGTAGTCGTATTTTAGCATTTCTGTACGATTGTTTGTTGTTGCGTTAAGAAGCGCCCAGCACGTCGAGCGAAACGTCGGGACATGGTAGCGAGCAACAGGCGGTTCGTACCCGATAACACCTCGGATGGCTGTAAAGCGCAGTAGCCATGGGGCATGTGTGTGCGTCTGTGCGCGTGTGTGTGTGCGCGCGTGTGTGTGTGCGTCTGTGTGTGTGTGTCTGCAGTGGGAAGCGGCAGCGTCGTGATGAGCGCACTGCCATACGAACCCGGCTGACCCCAGTTCGATTCACGCTCACGACCAATAGCAAGAGTGGCGAATATCTAAACCGGTTCTGAGCTTCCGATAGGTCAACTCAGCCTAAAATGAGTGCCTTGTGTGGTGCATCATAATAATAGTTTACATTTGTAAGCTGGCGCATTTCATCCTCCGTGTGTGGCCAGCCGGGAGATTAACAGAACCTGCAGGGCGCACGGCCACAACGCGGGGGTTGAAGGTCAGTTTAGAGAGTTGAGTGTTCAAGACGAGGCTTACAAGCGTCAGCACTGGGGAGACAAAGGCGGCCGGGCGTGGTGGTGCTCGCTAACACCACTTGTCCCACCACTCCCTTGAAGTCTAGAGGGGGGGAGAGGGATCTTTGGTCGTTTTATTTCTTGATCAGAATCTGGAAGAAATCCGATGAGCTATGAAGCTCTTTCTCCCCCCGTAGATGTTCCCAGTAGGGGGCACGGGGTCAGAAGAAGGCTGAGATGTTCTCAGTAGGGGTCACGGGGTCAGACGGCTGCGCTGACCACAGAGGCCCCACGGCGGCGCGTGGGAACTCGCCGAGTGCCGAGTGCCACCCCCTCCCACCCCACCGCGCTGCTTTGCTGATTTTTCTTTATTTTCTTTTCATTATCTCACCACACGTGTGAGACACATGGTCGAAGAACCCCGCTGTGTCTGTGATGACGACGGCGGTGGTGGTGGTGTGGGGAGCGGTGGTGGTGGTGTGGGGAGCGGTGGTGGTGGTGTGGGGAGCGGTGGTGGTGGTGTGGGGAGCGGTGGTGGTGGTGGTGTGAGAGCGGTGGTGGTGGTGTGGGGAGCGGTGGTGGTGGTGTGAGAGCGGTGGTGGTAGTGTGGGGAGCGGTGGTGGTGATGGTGTGGAGAGCGGTGGTGGAGTGGTGGTACTATCGCTACTAGGTGTGTGTATATATAGGTGTGTATGTATATAGTGGGAAGCGGTAGTGTTGTGGTTCGCGCGCTGCGCTATTAACCTGGCGACCCGAGTTTGATTCCCGCTCATGGCCAACACCAGTGACGATTATCTGAACAAGTGCTGGGCCTCCCCCTAGGTCGACTCAGCCTCAAATGAGTACCTGGTGCGGTGTGTAGTAAACATCGCCGTTCGGGAGACAAAGGCGGCCGGGCGTGGCGCTGGCCACCCACCCCCTCGTGTGCCGTGCTATTCCCTAACAGCACTTTCCCCGACAGTCGTGAGTGGCTACACGGGGGATCTTTGACTTTGGTTGTCGGTAGCGCAGTGGTACAACCCCGGCCGGCGACTCGAATTCGGTATTTTCAGCAACGTTACTGACGATGGCTTTGGAGTCAGGATTATTGGCGTAAGGCACTACCACGAGAGTACTGTACAAGATACGCCTATCCATAAACACATTCCTGCGGAAGGAGCTGGTAGGAACGTTGGGTTGCTCGGTCAATGGCCAGGGTCAACGGCGGCGTGGTGTATTCCGCAAATATGCCCGACTGTGAGGGCGGGCACAAGTCGGCGTGAGTAGGTTAAACGTTGAGTTTTATAAGGGCACCACGAGGTGACCAGCCCCTCCCCACCCAGCCCCACCTCTCCCATCCCCACCCAGCCCCACCCTCCCCACCCAGCCCCTCCCCACCCTCCCCACCCAGCCCCTCCCCACCCTCCCCACCTAGCCCCACCCTCCCCTCCTCACCCAGCCTCTCCCCACCCTCCCCTCTCCACCCAGCCCCACCCCTCCCATTTTTTGATGCACGACGGATGGACACAATAATCCCCTGTGGGCTGGTGTAACCAGGAGGTTCCTACCAGTACAAACCTACATTATTGTACCCTATAATCTTATGCTAACAGCAATATGGTTATTGTCATTGTTGTTGAATTACAGATGATTCTGAAATAGGATGTATCATGCGCATGATGATTATGGATGTTGTAGATGCGTCGTGATGATGACAGATGATGAACAATGACTGATGAATCATCATTGGCTGATTCGACTCTCAGCCCGGGATTGAACCCATGGCCTTGCACTCACTGGCACTCACCTCACGTTATCCCTCCTGTAACGTGGAGGGCAGTCGATGTCTCAAGGCGGATGTTTGAGGAAGGAATGTGTTTTTGAATTAATAATAGTAGCAGTGTGTTTGCAAGAGTCTTGAGTGAGTGTGCACACAAGCGCGCGCCCGTGTGTAGAGACGTGTGTTTGTGTACCGTTCATAGGCGCTGCTGCTCGCTAACAGCACTTGCCACTACAGTCTGGTAGAGGCTACACGGGGGATCTTTGTCTTTGTTGTTTGTATAAGCGGCGGTGGAGTGATCAACGCGCTGCGCTACGAACCCGGTGATCCGAGTTCGATTCCTGTTCACGGCCAACGCCCAGTGAGGATTATCTGAACAAGTGCTGGGCCTCCCCCTAGGTAGACTCGGCCTCAAATCAGTACCTGGTGCGGTGTGTAGTAAACATCGCCACTGGGGAGATAAAGGCGGCTCGGGCGTGGTTGCTGGCCACCCACCCCCTCGTGTGCCGTGCCGGCCACCGTAGGTGCTGCTCACTAACAGCACTTGCCCCAACAGCCTGTTAAGGCTGTACGGGGGATCTTTGTATTGTTGTAAAGGCGTGAATAGCCGAGCCATGTGCGCACTCGCGATCCGGAGTTTGAGACCGAGCAGAATCAGAATCGGTGTTTAGACTGCAGGAGGAATCCGATGAGCTATGAAGCTCTTTTTGTTCACAGATGTCCAGGTAGGGGCACGTGGGTAAGAGCGTGACAGCAAGAAACAGTCACACACACAACAACAAAAACACGACAGTGGGGCAAAGTACAAGAAAGGTAAATACAAAATCACTTTTTCAAAAGCGACGTGTCCACCAATGATCGCTCAGCGAAGAGCGACTTATCACCAAATCTCAACGCAAGTTCCCCGCGACGTGTTGCTGCATCACAGCAACTACCTGGAGCACAGGACTGCTCCCACAGCAGCTGAAGGGTGCCCGGGCGATCTGCCTCTCGAACGAAAGTGGGGCGTGCGCGCTGATTCTGTTGCTTGGTTTCTTGTCCTTCCCCGCACCTCCGATGAGCAAGCGGTTGGCTTACGTACGGTGCGAAAGAAGTTCAGCATGCATACAAGACAAAGCCCGTAACAGACTATTGGGGCAAGTGCTGTTAGCGAGCAGCACCTATGAAGGTTATGCACAGCACACGAGGGGTGGGTGGCCAGCACCACGCCCGGCCGCCTTTGTCTCTCCCCAGTGGCAATATTTACACAACACTCCAGGGTACTCATTTGAGGCTGAGTCGACCTAGGGGAGGCCCAGGACCGGTTCAGATAATCGTCACCGGTGTTGGCCGTGAGCGGTAATCGAACTCGGAGAATTGTTCTTCAACGTCGCCTTGAGGACAATTTTAAAGGGCCTCAATATGGATTAAAAACCAAACCACAACCATTAAGTCATACGTCAGAGCCATTTTCTGTTCACTTTGGGGTGAAGCGTGAAAAACATCTTTTGACCACGTATAGTTGAAGAACCTTCTTCCATGGCTGCATCACAGGAATTAACATCCGGTACAGATACAATAGCGAGGCAGATCGATGCCCGGGCGTGGTGAACGGATGGCTTCCAATTGATCAACGGTGTTTATGAAATGGATGGCTTCCAATCGGATGGTTTCCAATTGGTCAACGGTATTTATGAAATTGATGGCTTCCAAATAGATGGATTCCAATTTGATGGCTTCCAAATGGTCAACTGTGCTTATGAAATGCTGATCAAGTGATTACTGCTCACTCTGAGAATGAGTTGAGACTGCTGCAAAATCTGGAACCATGCCACCAGTCCCACTCAAACAAAGCCACGTGGCTGAGTACATTTATACGGGTTGGATGCTCCATAATACAGGTGTTTTTTTGTTGGGTTAGGTCGCGTAAATATAAATGTCTTTAAACCTGCCACCAGCCAACACAGCCAATCAGTAAGGTTTGTCATGCAAACAGAACGTGCCAATTCGTTACTAGTGTAGTGGAATAGAATCGGTCACGTAGCAGCATAGCGCTGGCTGCTGACAGGGAAGGGGATCTTGAAGCTTACAGCAGCCCTGACTGACAGCAGGTCACGTGATAGACCAGAGAGGGATGTAGGGGAAGGGTCACGGAAGGGGGCACACCGAGAACCCGTTGGTAGGTTCCAGAAGGGGTCGTGGCCAGGGGCGGAGCCAGGCCACGTGACCGTATAAGAGGGGCCCCGGGAGGGGAGCTCGGGGCTGTCGTGTGGAGTGGGGGGGGGGTCCCCGTTGCGCTGCTGCTGCTGGAGTCCTCACTGCTGTCTCCGTCTTCACCGTCTCGGCGTCACCAGTCAGGCAGTTCTACCAGCTGCGCTGACTGAGAGCCGTAGTTACCAAGTGTTACTGTTAAGGCCGTCTTAATAAACAGAGTGCCTCCTCCTCTTAGTGTCTCTGAGTCAGTCACTACACTGGTACAGCAACACCGGTGTGTTGGAGAGCAAATCCACAACATTCACTATCTGAGTGTACGACGTTTCGCCAGTAATTACAACCGGCATCATCAGGCGACAGCCAGATTTGTGTAGAAATCCTCCTGCAAAAGCCTACGCGTTAAACCGTTTGAATACTCAACTCCCTCAACTCGCCACCCCCCTCAACTCCCCATGAGCGATGGGGCATTTGTGGAGAGGGTGAAAGAGGTCACGCACCTGGCCAGCGTGCTCGTGACCAGCTCCGGTTAGGCAGCGGAGATCTCACTCCGAGTCGGTCGAGCGGCATTATCTTTGCTGTGTGAAAGCTACGTGACCTGCCGCACCACGTCAAGACCCGAGTCGTCTCGGCCACGGTCATGCCCTCCCCGTCTCTTTGCTTGCGAAACGTGGAGCCCTTTACGGGAACATCTGCGCTGGATGTAAACATTCAGGCTGCCGTGCCTGCCATCCCTCCTGCGTTTAACCAGACTGGGATTCGAGTGTGAGGAGCTCACGGATCCTTGAAAGATCTGGGCACAGTTCCCATGATCAGTGAGGTCATCATGAAGGCGAGGCTGCGTTAGCTGAGTCATATACCCCAGTGCTCCCCGCTCACAACAACGAGCGGAACACCGGGCGGCTAAAATACAGAAAGTTGGCACTGTAGGGGATACAGCTGGTGGTGCATCTACCGGTCATCTCAGTCAGATGGCCCATGGCACCTGCCGGGTCTGTCCCGAGACCTCCTGTCAGCGAGCCTTCGACACTTCACGAGGTCTCAAAGTGCACCTGGCCTGGCACAGGCGCCGTGGTGACGTCACCGTCACTTTGTGGCGAATGGCCGGGTATTGGTATTGGCACTGGGGAGACAAAGGCGGCCGGGCGTGGTTCTGGCCATACAACAATCGTAAATGAAGTATATAAGTGGACAATAGGAAAACGCCTTCTCCCATATCTCTCTCTTCACGTAGGAATTCAACGTATCATCGTTTGTCCTGACACTTCCCGTCAGCCACGCGGCTCTTTGGCAGTGAGCTTTCTCTGCAGCGCTGGCTTAACACGAGCAAAGTCGCTCGCTAACAGCCCTTGCTCCAACAGTCTTGGCAGGCTACATGGGGGATCTTTATCTGTGCGGGTCCCGTCCGGAGCCGCCCCCGCGTGGAGCTGGGAATGCCGGTCACACGGGTTTCAGCTCCCACGTGACGCGATTACATCCCTCCATCACACACACACCTATACAGACACATACACACACCGGCGAAGCATACACAAAGATAAAGGCAAATATACCCCGTATAGCCTTATCAGACTGTAGGGGCAAGTGCTGCTAGCGAGCACCTATAAAGGGCCGGCACGGCACACGAGGAGGTGAGTGGCCAACACCACGCCCGGCCGCCTTTGTATCCCCAGTGACGATGTTTACACACCGCACCAGGTACTCATTTGAGGCTGAGTCAACTAGGGGAGGCCCAGGACCGGTTCAGATAATCGTCACTGGTGTTTGCCGTGAGCGGGGGGTCGAACCCGGGTCGCCAGGTTTGCAGCGCAGCGTAGCGCTAACCGCTACACTACCGCTCCCCACAAACCTATACAGACATACACCTATGCAGACACCTATACAGACACACACCTATACGCTTGTGCCAGGCTAGGTACAACTTGAGGCCACGTGAAGTGTCGAACGCCCGCTGTGCAGGAGGTCACGGGGCAGACCCAGGTGCCACGGGTCGACTGACTGAGATGAGTGGCTGATACACCACCTGTGCCCCCTACTGTGGCCAACTTGCTGTGCTTTAGCCACCCGGCGTTCCGCTCGTTGTTGTGAGCGTCGCTCCTCCGTCCTCCGGTTGTTGTTGGAGGGGCGCTGCTGGGTGGGGGGTGGGAGGGGTGGGGCTGGGTGGGGTGGGGGCTGGTCACCCCGTGTGTGCCCTTATAAAACTCAACGTTTAACCTACTCACGCCGGCTTGTGCCCGCCCTCACAGTCGGGCATATTTGCGGAATACACCACGCCGCCGTTGACCCTGGCCATTGACCGGAGCAACCCAACGTTCCTACCAGCAGCTCCCTCCGTCGGGATGTGTTTGCGGCTCCGCTCAAATCTCGGCCTGGCCTTACCAGGAGTCGAACCGTGGTCCCCGAGCGCGAATGGGGCTCTGTCGGGATGTGAGGGTGGGTTCGAGCGAGACACGTGCCCGCGTGAATCACATCGCTGTCAACCCAGACGGTTTACGCCATATCCTTGCGCAGGGAAATTCCCGTGTTCAGGTCCACATGACGTACAGCCGTTTCAATACGGGCAAACACAATTATTTGTTTTGTCTATTTGTGTTTCTCCCTCGTGATGGGACTTTGTAGGATGGAAGTTGAGACGTATCAGGAGCACGGGGTGACCAATAAGGTCTGAGTTGTTCTGCAGTGAGGCAGAGGGCACTGGTGAGGAGTTGACGGCTTTGCGAATCGAGTTCACATTCTGCTCACACCTCGGGATTCACGCCTTTACCACCTCAACGTCCGCGTCTGTCGGCTTCGACTGAGTTAAACATGCGGCACTCAATAGCTGCACACGTGTGTGTACACGCGCGTGTGTGTGTACGCGCGTGTGTGTGTACACGCGTGTGTGTGTACACGTGTGTGTGTGTACGCGTGTGTGTGTGTGTACGCGCGTGTGTGTGTACACGCGTGTGTGTGTGTGTGTACACGTGTGTGTGTGTACGCGTGTGTGTGTGTGTACGCGCGTGTGTGTGTACACGCGTGTGTGTGTACACGTGTGTGTGTACGCGTGTGTGTGTGTGTACGCGTGTGTGTGTGTACACGTGTGTGTGTGTACACGTGTGTGTGTGTGTACGCGCGTGTGTGTGTGTACGCGCGCGTGTGTGTGTACACGTCTGTGTGTGTACACGTGTGTGTGTGTGTACACGTGTGTGTGTGTGTACACGTGTGTGTACACGTGTGTGTGTACACGTGTCTGTGTGTGTACACGTGTGTGTGTGTACACGTGTGTGCGGATGTGTAGCAGTTCGCGCGCTGCGCTATGAACCCAGCGACCCGAGTTTGATTCCCGCTCACGGCCACCAACACCCGTGACGATTATCTGAACCGGTCCTGGGCCTCCCCTAGGTCGATTCAGCCTCAAATGAGTACCTGGTGCGGTGTGTAAACATCGCCACTGGGGAGACAAAGGCGTTCGGGCGTGGTGCTGGCCACCAACACCCCCTCGTGTGGCTGTGCCGGCCTTAATAGGCCCGACCGCCTTTGTCTCCCCAGTGCTGCTGTTTACACATCGCACCAGACACTGTTCTCGTTTGAGTCTGAGTCGACCTAGGGGAGGCCCCCTGGACCGGGTCAAGTGTCACTCACACCGCCCATGACTCACGCCCACTTACAAACAATCTCTCTCTCTCCACACGCTCCCAGCCACTCGTGCCTCCAACGCCGCTCCACCCACAGCGTTCAGTGCGGAGAACACACGCAGACAGATTCACCCAACACACACACAGACAGACACACACAGACAGATTCACCCAACACACACACACACAGACACACACACACAGACAGATTCACCCAGAACACACACACACAGACAGATTCACCCAACACACACACACAGATTCACTCAGAACACACACAGATTCACCACACACAGACAGATTCACCCAGAATACACACACACACAGACTCACTCAGAACACACACACAGACTCACCCAGCACACTTACACACAGACACTCACCAACACACACACACAGACAGATTCACCCAACACACACACACAGACAGACACACACGCAGACAGATTCACCCAGAACACACACACACAGAGACACCCAGCACACACACACACACAGACACTCACCCCGACATACACAGACAGATTTCACCCAGCACACACACAGACTCAGAGACTCACCCCGCACACACACACACAGACAAATTCACCACCACACAGACACTCACCCCGCACACACACACAGACACTCACCCAAGCACACACACAGATACTCACCCCGACACACGCAGACAGATTCACCAAGCACACACACACAGACCCACAGACACTCACCCCGCACACCACACATAGACACTCACCCCGCACACACACAGACGAGTACTACTGCTACTACTGCCACCAGCGCTACTGTTATTGCTGCAGGTACTTCTGCTGTTACTGCTACTGCTGCTGTTGTTACTGATGCTGTTCCTGCTGCTACTGCTGTTACTGCTACTGCTGTTGTTACTGATGCTATGACTGCTGTTACTGCTACTGCTGTTACTGCTACTGCTGTTGTTTGGGCTATGGCTGCTACTCGTGTGCTGTACTTGTGAACTTGCACGTGTGTGTGTGTCGAGCGGTGGTGCAGTGGTTAGCGCACTGCGCTCAACACCCGGCGACCCGAGTTCGATCACGGCCAACATCAGTGGCGAATATCGGAACCGGTCCCAGTCCTGGGCCTCCCCTAGCTCGACTCAGCCTTAAATAGGTGTCTGATGCGGTGCGTACAAAACATTAGCACCGGGGAGACAAAGGCGGCCGGGCGTGGTGCTAGCCACACGTGGTGCCTCGCGGGCCTTCATCTGTGTGCTCGAACGGCACTTGCCCCAACAGTCTGGCACAGGCTTTACGGGGCAACTTTGTCTGTGCGTTAACATGTGTTAGCACGCGTACGAGTGACCCACGTGTGCATCACGTGTGTGTCACACGTGCACTCTATACCTACGGGTGCGCACGTGTGCAGGTGTGCACGTGAGTGGGGAGCGGTGGCGCAGTGGTCAGCGCGCTGCGCTACGAACACAGCGACCCAGGTCCGACACAAGCGGCGATTATCTGAACCCCCCTAGGTCGACTCAGCCTTAAATGAATACCTGGTGCGGTGCGTAATAAACATCGCCATGTGCCGTGCCGGCCTTCATCGGGCAAGTGCTGCTCGCGAACAGCACTTGCCCCAAAAAGTCCGTTAAGACTATCCGGGGGACCTTTGTCTGCGTCTTGTCCAGCGCTCCCACGTCTCTCGTACGCGCGAGTCGCCGTGAGACCCCGGGGTCGTCACGCTCGGCAGGGGCACACCGAGGTGGGGGAGAGGAGGAAGAGGAGGACACTGGGTCCATGGCCTCTGTCCCAGGACCCCAAGGGGCAGCGGGGAGTGGAGCGGCTGGCGTCCCGGAAGGAGGCCTCATGACCGGCTTCTCTGATGAGCAGGTGAGGGGGGCGGGGTGGGGGGTTGGTGGGGGGGGCTGGTGGAGGGGTTGGTGAGGGGGGCGGGGGGGGTTGGTGGGGGGGGGGCTGGTGGGGAGGGCTGGTGGGGGGGGTTGGTGGGGGGGGGCTGGTGGGGGGGTTGGTGAGGGGGGCGGGGGGGGTTGGTGGGGGGGGGGCTGGTGGGGAGGGCTGGTGGGGGGGGTTGGTGGGGGGGGGCTGGTGGGGGGGTTGGTGGGGGGGGGGCTGGTGGGGGGGGCTGGTGGGGAGGGCTGGTGGGGAGGGGGTTGGTGGGGGGGGCTGGTAAGGGGGCTGTTGGGGGGCTGCTGGTGGGCGGGGGGGGGTTCGCTGGCGTGGATGTGGAGCGAGTGTCCTGGTAGCCGCCGCAGCGGCAGCAGCAGCGGCGAGAGTTGTCCTGGGATGTGTCACGGTGGACGTGGCCCTGACGCAAACCATCACGAGGGAGCGGGTGGGAGTTTAGCAGAAATTACTTCATTAATTACTGAACTACCAATAGTTAATTACTGGTGAACTACCAGATATTAATTACTGAACTACCAATAGTTAATTACTGGTGAACTACCGGTAGTTAATTACTCATGAACTACCAGATATTTACAAGAAAGCCCATTATGTTAAGACGTGGGGTCCCACAGCACGCCACGACGATACATCCATCAATACATAACACCAGCACAACAACAACAGCACAACAACAACAGCACAACAACAACAGCAAAGAGCCATCAGCTTCGTAGATGCAGAGGAACGCGTTGGCCCGTCTGGGCGTCCTCCCCGCGGGCCCAGGTGGCGTGCGTGTGCGAGGCGCTGCAGCAAGGAGGCGACGTGGCGCGCCTCGCCCGCTTCCTCTGGGCCCTGCCGGGGCCCGCGGCCGCGTCCCGCGACGAGGCCGTGCTGAGGGCCCGCGCCCACGTGGCCTTCCACTCGGGCAGCTACCGGGAGCTGTACGACGTCTTGGAGGGCCACGACTTCGAGGCGCGCCACCACGCGGAGCTGCAGGTGACTCGCTCGCTCACCTGTAAATTCTCACTCTCTCTCTCACCTGCAGGTGACTCGCTCGCTTGCTCACTCACCTGCAGATTCTCATTCTCTCTCACCTGCAAATTCTCATTCTCTCTCTCACCTGCAGGTCACTCGCTCGCCCTCTCACCTGCAAATTCTCACTCTCTCTCTCACCTGCAGGTAACTCGCTCGCTCGCTCACCTGCAAATTCTCACTCTCTCTCTCACCTGCAGGTAACTCGCTCGCCCTCTCACCTGCAAATTCTCACTCTCTCTCTCTCACCTGCAGATTCTCATTCTCGCTCTCACCTGCAGGTAACTCGCTCGCTCACCTGCAGATTCTCATTCTCGCTCTCACCTGCAGGTAACTCGCTCGCTCACCTGCAGATTCTCATTCTCTCTCTCACCTGCAGGTGACTCGCTCGCTCTCTCACCTGCAAATTCTCACTCTCTCTCTCACCTGCAGATTCTCATTCTCGCTCTCACCTGCAGGTAACTCGCTCGCTCACCTGCAGATTCTCATTCTCTCTCTCACCTGCAGGTCACTCGCTCGCCCTCTCACCTGCAGATTCTCATTCTCTCTCTCACCTACAGATTCTCATTCTCATCTGTAAATTCTCTGCCGCTGCCGCTGCTGCTGCTGCTGCTGCTGCCGCCAGGCGCTGTGGTTCCGGGCGCGCTACCTGGAGGCGGAGCGGGCGAGGGGCCGCGCGCTGGGCGCCGTGGACAAGTACCGCGTGCGCAAGAGGCACCCGCCGCCCCGCACCATCTGGGACGGCGAGCGCACGAGCTACTGCTTCAAGGAGCGAGCACGCGGGTGACGCGCTCGCAATCGGGAAGGGCGCTCGCGAGGGTTTGTCGCCCGGTCGATTTACAAAGTAAAAAAAAAAGTTTTAAAAAACTAATCGGCGTACTTGAACCGCGCGCTGCTCGGCACGGTGTCCGACGTTTTGGCTCCACGCGCCGGGAGCTTCTGGAGCGGCGGTGGCGGCGCCATCGCTCGTAGCACGCAGAGCGCTCGCCACGAAATGAAATGACAGCACGTCGCTGCTGAGTGCGTCGATGGGGCGTCAAGCGCCAACTCCTCCGGTCGTCACCGCATCGCCGCGCGGCGCTTTCAGATGCGCTGCTCCCGCGGCCGTCTGGAACGCTCTTCCTTCCAATATCAGGAAGTCACTGGGTGTTATTTTGCTGTGCCCTTTTTTACACCTGATGAAGGAAGCTTGTGTTGCCTCCGAAACGTCGTGATTTAATTTAGTTGTTTTCATTTATTTTATTTTATTTATTGCTTTACCTACGTGACTTTACCGAAAAAACCAAAGAGTATGCTATGCACTTTTAAATCATCATCATCATCTAGATTGGCCAACTCTTTTCTTTAGAACTTATTTTTGCGTCTAGTTCGTTGTCCTTCCCCCACGCACCTCCGATTAGCAAAAACTAGTGAAACATACAAACAAGCCACAGTGCAGTGGAGCCTCAAGGCATCACGACACCACGAGGCTTCACGCGATGTTGGCCACCCACTCCACCCCCTCGCCCGCCGCGCCGGTCGCTTATCGCTGCTCCCCGCTAGCGCCACTCGCCCCACACAGCGACGCGGGCGCCCGCTCCTGCAGCCCGGGGTCTGTCGTGGACCACCTCTCTTGACGTTGCCTTTGCCGGCGCAGGGCGCTGATGGAGAGCTACGGCGGCGCGCGCTACCCGAGCCCCGAGGAGAAGCTGCAGCTGGCGCGCGCCACGGGCCTCACCGCCACGCAGGTCGCCAACTGGTTCAAGAACCGGCGGCAGCGCGACCGCGCGCCAGGCCCAGCGGGGGACCGGCGGCAACCTCGGCGCAGGCGAGTAGCGCGGCCCTCTGTGCCCTCCTCCCGCGGCCACCCCCGGATCTCGCGCAGAGACCTCGAGCCACGAGCTCGTCGCTCATTCTCGGAAGGTGGGGGGCCCTTTGGCCGGCGCGAACGAGGGCCGCCCGCGCGTTTGAAACCCGTGGGGGTTTGACAGCAGCACGACCACGGGCACGACGATGGCGGTGGTGGCGGTGTTTTGTCGGGGGGGTGGGGGGGGCATGTCAGGGGCTTTGCGGTGAAGGACGGCGGTGCAACGCTGAACTTCTTTGGCACCGTACGTAGCCGGCCTCGGCGAATCGGAGGCGCGGGGGAAGGACAGAAAACTCAACACGAAAAGCCTGACCAGACTATAGGGGCAAGTGCTGTTAGCGAGCACCTATGAAGGCCGGCACAGTACACGATAGGTGGTTGGCCAGCACCACTCCCAGCCGCCTTTGTCTCCCGAGTGGCGATGTCTACACACCGCACCAGATATTCATTTGAGGCTGAGTCGACCTTGGGGAGGCCCAGGGCCGGTTCAGATAATCGTCACGGGTGTTGGCCTTGAGCGGGAATCGAACCCGGGTCGCAGCACAGCGCGCTGACTGCTACCGTCAATGAAGAATACTGACACACACACACCACAGACTCCTTTAGAGACCCCTATAGAGACCCATAGACTCCTATAGAGACCCCATAGACTCACATACACACACCATAGACTCGCATAGAGACCCATAGACTCACATAGAGACCCATAGACTCGCATAGAGACCTCATAGACTCACATACACATGCCATAGACTCGCATAGAGACCCATAGACTCACATAGAGACCCCATAGACTCACATAGAGACCCATAGACTCGCATAGAGACCCCATAGACTCACATAGAGACCCATAGACTCACATAGAGACCCCATAGACTCATATAGAGACCCACAGACTCACATAGAGACCCCATAGACTCGCATAGACACCCCTATAGAAACCCCATAGACTCGCATAGAGACCCCATAGACTCACATAGAGACCCCATAGACTCGCATAGATACCCCTATAAAGCTGAGCTCTCGTAACCCACAGCCATCTCCATTATGGAGAACTGTGGCCAGGAGAGCCTCCGTGCTGGACTGACCTCTCCTGCTCGCCAGTGCGTGGACAAGCCTCCTCACCCCCCCCTGCCCCGCCCCTCCCCCCAGACCCCCCCCCCCCCCCGCTGCCCCCCCATCCCACGTGGTCTCGAGAGCCGACACCTGGCAGCTCCAAGCCCCGAGGGAGGCACCGCCCAGATTCCTCGCTCGCCAGGTGCACGGCCTGGCGTACAGACCCCATAGAATCCCATAAAGACCCCATAGAGACCCATAGAGACCCATAGACTCCCATAGACTTGCATAGAGACCCAATAGACTCCCATAGAGACCCATAGACACACATATAGACCCCATAGACACACATAGAAACCCCATAGAGACCCATAGACTTGCATAGAGACCCATAGACTCACATAGAGACCCATTGACTCACATAGAGACCCATAGACTCACATAGAGACCCATGGACTCACATAGAGACCCATAGATTCACATAGAGACCCATAGAACATCTGGTAATTTCCCACAAAGTGGTCGTCATTGTATCACCCTCTTAGAGGGAAGATGATGGGCGCTGGCCGTGGTGGGGGCGCGCGGGGGGAGTGGACTGAGTTTATCTCTCGACTGTTGTTGTGCAGTTAAATGGAACCGACGAACGTGCAAATGGAGATGATGATGATGATCGTCATGTTATCGGCAATGTTGATATTGGAGGAGGCCGTCACATCAGGCTGATGATGCGTAGGTGGACTTCACCATTGTGGGGTGCTACGGCTGCTAGATGTTAACTCCCTCGCCTGGTATGCAGGAGGTCACGTGTTCAATCCCGACCCTGATGCCTGCTGCTGTATATTTGGAGTGTGCGTGTCTCTCCCCATGGCCGTGTGGATTTTTCTCCGTGTTCCCCAATTTTTCCCTCCACATTTCAAAGCATGCGCTACGATCAGTGGCTCTTCACCTGGGGTGCACGCAACACCTGGGGCTGCGAGATGCCCTTTCTGAGAATCGGGCTGCAGTCAAGTTCCAGAACCACTGGTTTAGAGTATTTGGCTGCTACAGATTTCCACGTGACAAGCCACTTCATCGACGGGCAGGTCGCGTCTGAACAAGAGCCACGTAGCTAAGTGGCGCCTTAAACTGGTAAAAATAAAATACGTGTTTAGTTTAGACTCAGTGGCCAATTAATGCCACACTCCATGGACGCTCTTCTGCAGCGAGCCGACTGGGGGCAGCAGTGCCGGGGATGACGACGGCGACGACGGCGACGACGAAGAAGGAGAGGACGGAGACGACGCTGGCGGTCATCTCGACGACGCTGGCGGTCATCTCAACGACGACGACGACAACGACGGCGGTGGAGCCGGCCGCCGCGTCGGGCCGCAGCACGGCCACGCGGGAGCCCTGGCCCCGGAAGGTTCCACGCGGCCGCCCTCCGCGTCGTCGCCGTCGTGGTCGTCGAGCGGCGCCGGCCCCCGGCCGCCCCCGTGGGACCCCCGTGCGGCCCCCTCCCCGGGTCCCGCGGCGAAGGACGGCGGCGGCGAAGGCGGCTGGCCGCTCTCTCGTGGGAGCGCCGGAGTCGCCGCCGGTACGTCGCTGCTCCCCGTGCCTCTTCCCGTGCCTCTCCTTCTCCTTGTGTGTGTGTTGAAGTTCTTTCACACCCTACGTAGCCAGCCGTGCTAATCTGTGTATGGTGAACTTATTTCGCACCCGACGTAGCCAACCATGATAAAGTGTGGCAAATCGCTTGATGAAGCTAATTGTAAATCACCAGCGTAACGTCGTACTCAATTGTAATTGTTGTGGGTTTACTCGCCATCACACCGATGTGCTGAAGTAAAAGCCGCGTACAGGAAACGTGCCATTGAGCGCAGTGACAACACAACGCAACATCGTGGTTCAAGTTTAAATGCAAAAGTCTCAGTGTCTCCGTGCATGTTCCGTCTGCGTGCGTTTAGGCGACGTTGCCTTCGCAGCCGCAATGCACGGTGCTGGGCCCACGCTCTCGCCCACAGTGCTGGGCCTCTCTCCCGGCCGTGCCGCTCGCCCGGTCTCGAACCCGGGCCCCTTCCTGGACCCCGTGGGGCCCGCGTGCGTCCCCGCATCGCAGCTCCACGTTACCGGGACGAGCGACCGTCGCCGAGGGGCGTATCAGGAGGAGGAGGAGGCGGAAGGCCGTGCAGGTCGAGGCGTGGGCCCGACCGTGGCGGCCGCGCTGGGTAGAGTCGGCGTCACGGCGGCACCGTTCCTCGCGGGGCCCACGGGGCCCACGGCGATTGCCGTGCCACCGAGGACGGCCGACGAAATGGAGCGGAGGACGGAGGAGGAGGAAGAGGAGGAGAGGGGGGAGGGCCCGCGTGAGGAGGAGGAGGAGGGAGACGGGGCCCCCGCGGTGCTCGCCACGTTGTGCTCCGTGCTGTTTGAGGAGCAGCTGCCGTGAAGAGGAGCGGGCGACAGGAGGTGGAGAAGGCGGAGAGGGAGGAGCAGGAGGAGAGGGGAAGGAGGAGGAGGAGAGGGGAAGGAGATGCCTCGAGGAGGAGGTGGAGATGCCATGAAGAGGAGGAGAAGACCGGGAACCTTTCTGAGAAATGTGGACTTAGACTGTCCTGGCAAACAGTTGGAATTATTGTAATACTTTTTTTGTTTCTCCTCCACGCAAGATGACGTGTCTTGGTGAAGTGTGATTTTTTTCTGAACGTCGGTTATTTGACTTGTCCTCGGATTACGGTGTACTTTCCACGTTTGAGCATTGTGGTACACGAATGGCTATAACATCGTCACGAATGGATGTAACATTGTCACCAATGGATGAATGAACTCGATATATTTGCGTTTCATTCACGAGTACGGTAATCTTTAAAGTACAGCAGAACACGCGAAGTATGGTAAATAAAAAGCATCTACAAATGATATTGAATATGAAATAGTGAACTTTACAAGGGTATAGATCGAGTTTAGGGAGCTGGTCAGGTACATCATGGGATGCGGAATAATGATTTGTTCATGGAGGTTCCATTGAAAACATTATACAAATCAATCAATCAATCTTAATTTTACGTGCCAATATCGCCCTCAGTAGCGTAGTGCAGCGGTGCACATGACGACGGAACGGGAACGGTACCGGGGGAGCACGAAGCAACAGGAATGAGAAAACAGAAACCCGTAACGAGCTCAGTGGCTAACGCCGACAGAGCAAAGAAAATTGCAGCCGTGCAACAAAGAATAGCGTAGAAAAGTTGAGTAGTAAATAATGTAGCGACATCGCTGGATGTCACCAGGCTGTCAGTGCAGTGCCGGCCCTACAGGACAGGGTCTGTGGGGGCTGGGGGGGTCACGTGATTGGGACCCAGATCTTTCCCGAGGATTCTGGAAGGTGGGCGTGGCCAAGGGCGGAGCCGGCCAAACCACAGAGAATATCAGCCGGGTCCCCGAGAGCGACCAGGGTTGTTGTTCATCCCGGGAAAGAAACCCTTCGTCTATGATCTCCGTTCAACGAGTCTTCCAGCACGTGGACCCGGGCAGATGTTGTAGTCCCGGGTCTGTAGTAGCAGTTACGTAGTAACTAGTGTAGTTAGCCGGGTGGTCACCACCTTAGGTTGTTATTCTGTTAAGGGGAAGTTACCCCGTGTGTTGGAACTGAATAAATGTGTTGCCTTCAAAGTTTACGTCTGCGACTCAGTTGAATCCATTACAAATACAATACATACTGTATATACGGGAGCTCGGTGCTGTTAATTGCTCCATAATATATATATTTTAGATCGCGTAAATATAATTGCGTCGTTAAACCCACTACCAACCGACGCACCCAATTAGTAAAGGTTGTGTCACGTAAACAGAACACGTGCCAATTCGTTACAAGTTCAGCACTAATCGGGTGTGCGTTGGAGAGTAAACCCACGACAACATTTACAATTCGAGTTGGCAAGACGTTTTGTCGGAAACACGTGCGTCATCACCAACACTGCGTGACTGGCCAGGACACATGGATATATTATTTATTTTAACACTGGCATTAAAACAATAGTTTATTCTACAAGTTAATCTGTCATCATTATTAATATCAATTTTTCTTCTTCCTGTGGGGTCACCTCATATCGATCGTTTACAAAATTCGACCAAGAACACCCAACGAATTGATACAAACCACAATTGATGAATGTTCACAGATTACACAGCTGTAATTTTCATTCTATTAAATCGATAATTCAAGCTGCACTGTGATCCATCCGTAAAGTGTGTGTTGTGTTGGTGTCAACGCTCTTTCATATCCTCTGTGTTGCAGAGGTGTGGACTCGAGTCATGTGACTTGGACTCGAGTCAGACTCGAGTCATGAATTTGATGACTTGCGACTCGACTTGGACTTGCATAACAATGACTTTGTCCCACCTATGAGGTGTGGACTCGAGTCATGTGAATTGGACTCGAGTCAGACTCGAGTCATGAATTTGATGACTTGCGACTCGACTTGGACTTGCATAACAATGACTTTGTCCCACCTCTGCTGTGTTGTGTGCCTGAATCGTCTTGTTAACAAAATACTTTCTGAGAGAAAAAAGATCATTCATGCATCATGCGTTAACGTCAGTGAGAAGTCAGTTTTAACATTTATTAAAATAGACTAAAAAGCTGCAGACTTAGTGCTGCTTGGAAGCGAATCATCAAACAGTACATTGTTTAAATGCATGCCTATACAGGCCACCATACTTCAACAGGGATTACCGTTGGTACGGCTATTTTAGTTCACACAATCGACAGGAAGTACAAGAACAATGGGCTCCCATAATGCGCATGCATAATGTGCGTTGCTTACCATATAAAGATATAATATAAAGAATAGCACAGAAGTGACGTCATCACAGCTGCCCCTCTATTTAAGGAACGAAACAGGTGGACTTTCCACAAATCTGGCTGTCGCCTGATGAAGCTGGTTGTGATTACTGGCGAAACGTCGTACTCAGATTGTAAATGTTGTGGCTTGGCTCTCCAACACACAACCGGTTAGTGCTGTATACTACACTATACACTACACACTACACTATACACTACACTATACACTACACTATACACTAGTGCTGTACTAGTGACGAATTGGCCACGTTCTGTTTACGTGACAAACCTCACTAGTTGGCTGTGTCGGGTGGTGGCGGGTTTAACGACACATTCATATATTTAAGCCTCACGATAATTTTAGCTGTGACGGTCCCACCTGATGACGGAGACTTGTGTTGCCTCCGAAACGTCGTGATTTCTTATTTTATTTCCATTATTAGTTTTATAAACTTTTAATTTTATTTTTTACCTACGTGACTTTACCGAAAACACCTAAGAGTTATCACTTTAAGAAGTTTCTTGTTCATGTTTTTGTTTGTTGCGGTTGGACCCGAGTCAAGAGCCGCATGGCTCACAGGGCTATTCCTAATCAATGAAACTGCAAAAACTGAAAACGTCATCGCCGGACGGGTCCCTGTAAAAACGTCATCACAATAAAAACATTCGATGTAATGACGGCATCTTCTTGATTCAATCTTAATTTGGGAGCTTTCGTGACTGCAGGAATTATTCTTTGGTTCTTTTCGGTTAAGTCACGTCTAAAAATAAAATAAAATAATAAATCAAAATTTATTTTGATTTATTATTTTATTTTTAGACGTGACTTAACCGAAAAGAACCAAAGAATAATCTTCTTGGTTCTTTCGGTAAAGTCACATAGAAGGGAAATAATAAAATAATAAAAATAAAACATCATAAAATACAATTATGTTTTATTGTTTTATTTTTATTATTTCCCTTCTATGTGACTTTACCGAAAGAACCAAGAAGATGAATCCCTGCAGTCACGAAAGCTTCAAATCGAAAAATGACGGCATCATCATTAGATAAAAGTCGATGTAATTACGTCATCACCGCAATCAAATGGCGATGAAATGACGTCATAACAATAAACAGCAGACGCGATGACGTCATCATAATAAAGAATCTCGTAATAACGTTACATAATTTTTTTCAAGTAGATTTTATGACGGCATCGTAATAAGAAAGTCGATATAATGACGTCTGAATAATAGAGTCGGTGTAATGACGCCATAATAATAATAAAAAAATCTGTTTAACGACGTCATCAAAATAAAGTCGACGCAGTGACGTCATTGCCAAAAATCTGACACTCGCTTAGCTGGGTGACGTCAGTGCGGGGCCCTGCCAAAGGAAGCGGGGGGTCTGAGCGGCGCGGCCTCGCCCTGCGCCTCCCCGCGAGGAGGAGGCCCCGAGCCCGCAGATTAAACAAATCTCCCCTCGTCTCTCGTCAGGTGAGAGCAGCGGCGACGCGGACAGCCGAGCGGCGGGAGGAGGCGAACGGCCGCGGTTTGACGGCTTCCCGCGCTCCGCTCTTCCCATAGGCCCATCTCCCCCCCCCCTCTAGGCGCCGCGGGCTGGCGGAGACAGCGCGCGGCCCCGCGGTGGGCGGCGCTAGGAAAGAGCGTAGGCTTCGGTGTCTGACTCGCGGGAGTTTTGTGCGGCCGCGGCGCCGTGTTTCGTGTGTCAAACGCGTGTCGTGCATCTCCGTTGAGGCTCGCGCATCTCCCGCGAGTTCCACGTATCTCCGTTGAGTCTCGCGCGACGTTTCGGACAATAGGGCATATCCACAGCACACAGAGGCCACATTAAGTAAAGGCACAACGCACGTGTCGCACCGCGTCTTGTTGCTCCTGCACGATGTCCGACGTTTCGCCTCTTCAGTTCCAGCTTGCCCCGATAGAAGCTCTCAGGCACTTTGGGGCAAGTCGCCGTGCAATCACTGAACATGGCTCCCGGGGAAGCGAGGTGCACGTCGGACCGTCGTGCCGAACTGCGCGCGGCGTAGCCCCATGGCAAACCGCGACAAACCCCACAGGAGTAAGACGGAGCACGGAGAGGGGGTGGGGGTGATGGTTCTGTAGCCTCCGTCCGAGGGGGACGCGAGATAGCGGGCACGGGCATCTGTCCGTAGTTTCCTTGCCGGCGAATGCGCCGCGCTATGCCGCACCGACACACGAGAGAGAGAGTTTTGACGGCGCTTTAGGGAGAGGTTACGCGCGATTTCAAAGTTAAGTCCACACGCGACGGTACTTGGCGCCGCAGTGACACCGCACGTCGGTTTTATTGTTTGTTACTGAACTGCACTGACATCTCCCCCCCCCTCGACGCCGTCCCCGCTACACCTGTAGCCCAGAATGCGGCTGCCTGATTGTCAGAAGATGAGCAGCGTGGGTGGGCCACCACCACCACGCCCGATAGGGCGTTTTTGGTGGCAGCAGAGGACAGCGTGGGAAAAAATCTATCTCGCTGCACTCTGCTCCCAACATTTGTCCACACCGATTTTCACCCATCCGCACTGACCGGCGACTTTTTTTTATCGCGTGTAGATTTGTGGAGCGCCTTAGTCAAAGGCACTTTACAATAATTATGAAATTGTACGTAGGATGATAGTGGTTTAAAATAAAGAGTGGGCTTACTCAAAGTGGCGGTGTTGTTATGGTGATAGGAGGACAGGTGGGAGTGGTTAATGAGGGGTTGGGGTAGTGATGGGGTTAGTGACAGGGTTAGTGATAGGGGTTAGTTACAGGGGTAGTGACAGGGGTAGTGATAGGGGTTAGTTACAGGGGTAGTGACAGGGGTAGTGATAGGGGTTAGTTACAGTGGTAGTGACAGGGGTAGTGATAGGGGTTAGTTACAGGGGTAGTGACAGTGGTAGTGACAGGGGTAGTGATAGGGTTAGTGATAGGGTTAGTGATAGGGGTAGTGATAGGGGTAGTGATAGGGGTAGTGATTGGAGTAATGAGACGGGTAGTGATAAAGGTTCTGAGAGGGGTAGTGATGGGGTTAGCGATAAGGGTAATGACAGGGGTAGTGATGAGAGTAATGACAGGGGTAGTGATAGGTGTTGGGGGGTAGGAGTTGCCTGGGGGGTGAGGGGCTGGGAGTGACAGGAGTAGGATGGGCTCAGGAGAAGAGATATTTTAAGGGGGGAGACGAAGCAGGCGAGTGAAGATGCTCGTTTCATACGCAGTGGAAGTTTGTTCCGGTGAAGGGGAGCAAGAAGGGAAAAGGAAGGAAAGCGTGACAGGGTGCAGGGGGAAGGAGGCACACAGAGGGAGAGTGGAGACTGGGAGCGTAGAGGACGGGATGCCAGAGCTGTCAACCCCCAATCAGTGCGCTACCTTACTACAGACCACATTCAGACCTTATTGGTCACCCCGTGCCCCTTATGAATCTCAACGTTCATCCTACAAAGTCCCATCACGAGGGAGAAACACAAACAAATAGACAGTCGCCTCTACTAGACTCACCACTAGTACACTCAGCACTACACTCAGCACTACACTCAGCACTACACTCACCACAAGTACACTCACTACTTGTGCGCTCACCACTTGTACTCACCACTTGTACTCACCACTACATACCTGTCTTCCCTTTATCAGAGCCTACCTTATTACAGACCAATTCAGATCTGCTTGGTCACTCGTGCCCTTATAAGTATTAAGGTTCATTCTACAAAGTCCCATCAAAAGGGAGAAACACCCGTATTAAAACGGCTGTACGCTGTACAGACCTGAAAACTCAATTTCCATGTACAAGAAGAATACGGGGTAAACCATATGGGTTGACAACTATGGGGATGGGGCATGGTAGTGAGATGCGCGAGAAGCAAGATAAGGTGGGGCGAGACCATGGAGAGATTTATGGGGCTAGAGTGAGACATTTAAACAGACGGCGATATCAGACAGTGAGCCAGCGGAGTTGGGAATGTAGAGCGGTAGTGTGGGAATTGTGGGGTAGGTTAAACATGGTGTACAGTCAAACAACCGACTCGGCGTGGGTAGGCCTTCATCCAGCAGTGGATTTTATAAAAGGGCCGTGATTCTACTCGTACTGAATTTGTATTTGTTTCAAGTTGCGGGCGAGGGGGCGGTAGCGTTGGGAGGTGTCGGCGGTTGCCCCTTGGGGCGACGGCCACGGTGGGTGGCGACGAGTCGAACCGTGTGAAAGCACACGATCAAGGAGCTTGTGCACGTTGTGCATGAACAATGTGGTCCCAATTTAATTGTCATTGATGTTAATAAGAGCCAGTCCCGACTGGCACTGCTTATCCGTACGGTTAAGCCGTGTTAACGTGTGTACGCTCAAATCTCCGATTAGCACGGTTGGGTACGTACGGCTGTCTGGAACACTCTTCTTAACAATATTAGCAAGCCACTGGAGCTATGCACTTTTAAATCATCTAAATTGAAAACTAATTTCTTTACTGCTTTTTGCGTTTAGCTTGTCCCCACCCCCGCACCTACGATTACAGTACGGTTGCCTACGTAGGGTGCGAAAGAAGTTCAACATACGTACATCCAAGTCATGTCAAGGGCCAGTGCGAACATGTTTAAGAGCCAGTGGTGACTAGCACTGGCTCTTTACCATCCGTCTGCAAGTTGCAGGGTGGTGGGTGTTCCCGTTCACCGCCGAATCTCAGAACACTTGAACTGGTTTCGGCGTTAATTTTACTTGGAGAATCGTTTTTTTTATTGAGACAATATTTGGGCCCGATACGTGACGTTGTGACGGTTATGAAAAGTAGGGGGATAGAAAGATGGTGAGTGGGCTCGCTGCCCCAAACTATACAAGGGGGTCTCACTGATAGGGGATAAGGTGACTTTTTTTAAGTAAGCGGGAAGGGATATAACTGCAACGCAGCTGACGTGAAGAAAATAAAAATATAAGAGGCGACTGAAACGAGCAATTTTTATTTCCACCCCCTCCGATTCTGGCTTCCGTCTATTTCGGAGTGGTTATGCCCCCCATCCTCGGTCCATGTCTCCCGACTCCTCACCATGGTAACTTATTTCAGGTGTCGTACGAGCCTGGTGCGCCGTTGTTTTTTTTTAATTCATTTCACTCACCGCAAGGAACCGTAGCGACACGACCGCCACTCTACGATAGCTGGGGCGCCAAACTGTGCCATGCGCCCTCTTGCACAGCCTTGTGGGAGCCTCGGCACCAATAACGTTTTTCAATTAAAAAAAGGTTCTTCCGATTACGTTCCAATGACGCACACGTACGTCACGAAAAACAGTCATGATACCACCTAGGTTTACATAGCGTCGACATCCGACTGCATTTCAAGAAGATGTGGGAAGCAGTGGGAATATTGATTTTGTCGAGAGGCAGTCATTGGCAAAGATAGGAACCGGGGGGGGGGGGGAAGGTCTTGAGCCTAGACTTTAACAGGCACATGGAGTTATCAGTGAGGTTGACTGGGAGAAGGGAGTTGCACGCTATTGGGGGGCTCCAAGAGAATGAGCGACCAGCCACTGAGTGAAGGTTGACTGGGGGGTGTCAATCAAAATTCTTGGTTTGCTGGTGCAAAGAGTGCATGGAGGAGGGGATTGGAGTGAGATGAGAGGATAGAGGTTGGGGGAGGAGAGAGTGTGGACGGGAGTAGAGTCGAGACAAGGGGGCGAGGGGGTAGGCAGGGGCGAGTCCGTGCAGGTTCCTGAAGACAGAATCAGAATATTTTTTCTGGAGGAATCCGATGAGCTATTAAACTCTCTTTCACAAATGTCCAGTAGGGGCAGGTCAGAACGTTACAACAATAAACAATACAAAGTATAGGAAAGGTAAACAAATAATGTCGAAATTTATAGCAGAAAAATGTATCTAAACGCGTGTTTGATTCTAAATTTGGAGAGAAAACCCAGAGGACCCGGAGAAAAAAAAAATCCACGCAAACTCCAAATATACAGCAGCAGGTGTCCGGGTCGGGATCGAACCCCTGACCTCCTGCACACCAGGCGAGGTAACATCTCCTAGCCACGTTGGCGATTTATCTGGGATTGGAATGGGAGCCAGCGGGTGGAATGGCATGTTGCTGTGATGTGGTCACGCTTATTTTGGGTGTGGCCGGGCTGGCTTTGGTGGGGCGCCAAAGTGGCGAGATGTTAACTACCTCGCCTGGCATGCAGGAGGTCGTGGGTTCGATCCTGACGCCTGCTGCTGTATATTTGGAGTTTGCGTGTCTCTCTCTCATCATCATCATCACGGTGGCTAGGAAATGTTAACTACCTCACCTGGTATACAGGAGGTCGTGGGTTCGATCCTGACCCCCCTGCCGCCTGCTGCTGTATATTTTGAGTTTGCGTGTCTCTCTCTCATCATCATCATCACGGTGGCTAGGAAATGTTAACTGCCTCACCTGGCATGCAGGAGGTCGTGGGTTCGATCCCGACCCTGACGCTTGCCGTATTTGTGGAGTTTGCATGTTCTTCCCGTGGTCGTGCGGATTTTTCTCTGGGTCCTCTGGTTTTTCCCTCCATTTAGAATCAACATCACGTGTTCAGAGCATTTGGCTGCTATACCTTTTCACGTGATGATAAGCCACTTCGTTGAGCTATCATTTGTGATTGCCAGGTCGCTTCTGACAAAGAGAGTGGGCCTTACCTGGTGAAATAAAAATAGTTTAGTTTTTATCATCTTTGACACATTTGAAACTACGTTCATGAAGATAAAACTAACGCTATGGTCCGAGTTCTTAATCCATAGGAACTCTGGTGAACAAAGGTTTAATTAATTTCGACCTCTTGACATCTTCTAACCTCTTGATGGTAACGCTAGTGTCAGCGACATCATTTTTTTGTCCACTTCTGCTCGTGACAGAATCAAAAGTACGACTGTTGTAACGTACACAAGGAGCCGAGCTCATGAAATCACAACCGAGCTCATAAAATCAAGACAAAGTTTCTTCTCGCTCAGACGTGTGTATATAGAACTTCTTTCGCACACCGTACGTAGCCAACCGTGGCTAATCGGAGGAGCGTGCGGAAGAACAACAAACTAAACACAAAAAATCAGTTCCAAAGAAACGAGTTTCAATCTAGATCATTTACAAGTGCATCGCTCCAGTGGCTTCCTAATAACCTATAGTTTTTTAACATTTAAAACTTGTTAACTAAAACTAAGGCTAGAAACAAACTATGTTTTACACCATTGGAACCTCATTTGCCAGTAAAAAATATGATAATTGGTTTTTTACCCTTCTATCTGGCAACATTATCAGAGTTATGTTTTTTGTTTGCATTTCGACTGCAGGTATTGTGGTCTATGCAAACATGACTCCTTGTAAAAAAAAAAGGTGTCAGTTTTGTTGCCAGATAGAAGGGTAAAATAACAATTATCAAACTTTTTTATTTTACCAGGTAAGGCCTCCAACCGAGCTATTGCGTAGCAGCAGTGGGGTGGCACCTACATCTACTTCTTACTTCCGTCGGCCAGTGGTGCAAATTCCACGTTCCCGCGTCGAGGGCCCGTGTCCACATTGGACGCTTACTGTTGGACAGTACCCCCACTACTTTGTTTGACGTCAGAGGAATGACGGGGCTGAGTTTAACCCCCCGCCCGCCCGCCCCACCTCGACCTGAAGTTGAACTCTCAACCGTCTGACAAGTGCCTTGACCGCGGTGCCACTCCGCTGACAAGTAATGACGGTAATGTAATAATTGATTTGTTGACCCGGTGGTAAAGCCTCACCCTTTCAACAGTCGGTGGGTTACAAAACCAACGGGCCACCACTACCGTGTTCTCTGGACCTTAAGACCCCGACGAAAAATAAGACACACCTCAAACCGATGCCTGGTTTTCAGTAACGTTAAGCAAATCTGGTGATACAAACAGAGACAAATATCCCCCGTATAGCCTTTAAAAGATTGTCGGGGCAAGTGCTGTTAGCGAGTAGCACCAATGAAGGCCGACACGGCGCACGAGGGGGTGGGTGGCCAGCACCACGCCCGGCCGCCTTTGTCTCCCTAGTGGCGATGTTTGCTACACACCTCACCGGGTACTCATTTGAGGCCGAGTCGACCTAGGGGAGGCCCAGGATAGGTTCAGATAATAGTCACCAGTGTTGGCCGTGAGCGGGAATTGAACTCGAGTCGCCGGGTTCATAGCGCAGCGCGCTAATCACTGCACTACTGCAGACACACACACTCATCTACTGCATTATAAGTAAGAGGAGATGTATGCAGAACTCTCTTTCTTTGCCTCCATATATGTGCGTGCATTTTTTTTAGCCCACCAGCCTATTGGATTTCCAGACCCAATATCATCAAGCGGAAATATGTTTAAGCAAGCAAACCCTGGACCACTTTTTCCCCCATCAGGAGCTCGTCGAATCAGGCTTGTTCAACCAATGCCGTGTTATGACCAGATGTGATTTGCAAGAGCTTTACAACACGAGACGGGCCCGGTTCAATGCTCAACGGCGCTACGTTTGTGGCCTGGATAACAAGATGCACCCCCAACTTGAATTTTAAAAAATGCGGGGTGGAAAATGTGCGTCTTATTATCTGAAGAATACGGTAACCGGAGTAGGTGCAGTCGGCTGTTTGTAGGCGAGAAAGGCGAGCGATTGACTCTTAACGGAACAAAACGCTGGCGCCAATGACAAACCCAATGCCTGGTTCTGAACTCCCGTTTGGATAAAAAAATGTCCCGTCTGTGAAAATTAAAAGTGCGGGTTTGACTGGTGCGGCATGTGACGAACGTCTCACTCGCCGCAGCGGTCCGGGCGGGGTGGTAGTGCTGCGCCCTCGTCCAGGGGTCGGCGTCAAACCTGCGGCTCCTGAGTCGCATCGTGCGGTGGCTCGTTGACAACCTACCGCTTCGTGGCGCTACTTTGCTAAAGGGCCGCCGTCTGGTATTGACGAACCGCTGCGGCTCCCTGATCACGGCGAACGGCGCGCGGCACGGACAGCGAGAGAGAGAGAGAGACCCGTGCGAAAACCCACGCAGAAATAGTAATGAGTACGCACAGCGTGCAGGTTCTGTCCTCTCCATTCGTGGCCGTTCTCTAACGAGCTGCGAACGTTTCCTTTCCTCTCGTGAAGCGATGCTGGCGATTGTGACGATAACGGTGACGATAGCGACCGGTGGTGACGACCGTGAACGACGACTACGACCGTGATAACAACCATTTTAACTTTCCACAGCGGCCGAGTGGCCACACGGCTCCGCGCACCGGCGCGATGGGCGCCTTCCTGGACAAGCCCAAGATGGAGAAGCACACGGACCGCGGCGCGGGCAACGGGCTCAAGTACGCGCTGAGCAGCATGCAGGGCTGGCGCGTGGAGATGGAGGACGCGCACACGGCCACCGTGGGCCTGCCGTACGGCCTCGACCACTGGTCCTTCTTCGCCGTCTACGACGGGCACGCGGGCTCGCGCGTCGCCACCTACTGCTCGCAGCACCTGCTCGACCACATCACCTGCAACGCCGACTTCAGAGGTGACGTGTGTGGTGCGTGGCGTGTTGTTATTGGTGTCAACTCGGTGTGGGGAGCGGTGGTGTAGCGGTTAGCGCGACGAGCCCGGCGACCCACGTTCGAATCCCGCTCACGGCCAACACCAATGACGACTTTTATCTGAATCGGTTCTGGGCCTCCCCTAGGTTGACTCAGCCTCAAACGATAACCTGGTGCGGTGCGTTAACATCGCCGCTTGGGGGGCAAAAGCGGTCGGGTGTGGTGCTGGCCACCCACCCCCTCGTGTGCCGTACCGGCCTTCATAGGTGCTACTCGCTAACAGCACTTGCCCCAACAGTCTGTTGCAGGCTATAATGGGGGGATCTTTGTCTTTGTTGTTTCGTTGATCGCGAGGGAACGGCCCGTTGCCCGCTTGCGCGTCGAAGCGTCGTTTACGCCTGGCCATGATCGGCCTCCTCCCGCGATCAGATTAATTAATTCACCGTGCGTGGAGACGCGTTTACTCTTGCTGGTACTGTACCTCCTGCGAAATGATTAATTAATCGACAACCGACGGTTCATGACGTCGACGGTAACAATCATTCTTGTTCCTGGTAGCCGGCCACAATTAAATTAATTCATCGTGACCCACTGCTGACTATCTCCTACCCCTCTTCATTGTCATACAGTAGACCAGTGACACATTTACGGTCGGGGGGGCGGGGTGGTGGGGGGGAACCACGCAGATGAAAAGCCGCTGACCTCACTCGCATCTCTCTTTTTCGCGCCGACAGGCGACTCTGTGGAAGTCACCGGCCCGGGAGGCAAGAAACCGCAGACGGACAACCGGAAGAACGAGGAGGACGACGACGATGAGGAGGAGGACGGCGAAAACGAGCTGGCGGGCAACAACGCGGAGCCGAAGACAAAATCTCCGGCGGGCCCCGACCTGGGCCCCGCGTCCGGCCCCGCCCCGTCGGACGAGCTGTCCGTGTCGAGCGTGAAGACGGGGATCCGCACGGGCTTCCTGCAGATCGACGAGCGCATGCGCGCCTTCTCGGAGCTGCGCAACGGCACGGACCGCAGCGGCTCCACGGCCGTGGCGCTGCTGGCGTCGCCGCGCCGCCTCTACTTCATCAACTGCGGCGACTCGCGCGGCGTGCTGAGCCGGGGCGGGCGCGTCCACCTCTCCACCGAGGACCACAAGCCGTGCAACCCGCGCGAGAAGGAGCGCATCCAGAACGCCGGCGGCAGCGTCATGATCCAGCGCGTCAACGGCTCGCTGGCCGTGTCGCGCGCGCTCGGCGACTTCGACTACAAGTGCGTCGACGGCAAGGGCCCCACCGAGCAGCTGGTGTCGCCCGAGCCCGAGGTGTACGCGCTGGAGCGCGACGGCGCCCTCGACGAGTTCGTGGTGCTCGCCTGCGACGGCGTCTGGGACGTGGTGGGCAACGAGGAGCTGTGCGCCTTGGTGCGCTCGCGCCTGCTGCTCACCGACGACCTGGAGGCCGTGTGCAACCACGTGCTCGACACGTGCCTCTACAAGGTGAGCGTGCGTGTGTTTTGCCTGGCACAAGCGTCGTGGTGACGTCACCGCCACTTAGTGGCGAATGGCGGTTGTTGTTGGTGTGTTTTGCGTGTGGGGAGCGGTGGTGTGGTGGTTAGCGCGCCGCGCTACCAACCTGGTGACCCGAGTTCGATTCCCGCTCATGGCCAACACACCGGTGAGGAATATCTGAACCGGTCCTGGGCCTCCCCTAGGTCGACTCGGGAGACAAAGGTGGCCGGGCGTGGTGTTGGCCACTCAACCCTTTGTGTGCCGTGCCGATCCTTCATAGGTGCTACTCGCTAAAGGCACTTGCTCCAACATTTTGTTGAGTCTATACGGAGGATCTTTGTCTTTGTGCCTGTGGGTGTGGGGAGCGGAAGTCGTAGCAGTTAACGTGCTGCGCTACAAACCCGGTGACCCGAGTTCGATTCCTGCTCACAGCCACCAACACCGGTAACGATTAATTATCTGAACCGGTGCCGGGACGTCCGAAGGTTGACGCAGGATTAAGTGAGGGGCCGAGACGTCGTTGAGAGTCTCGCCCGTCGCGTTCTCCGACGGAGTAGGGGAGGGCCTTCATCCAGCAGTGGATTGACAGAAGGCCTGTGTGTGTGCATCAATTAATTTGGCGGTGACGAACAAACGAACGAATGAATGTGGAGGAATGAATGACCGTGTGTTACTGTGTGACCCTCCCCCCACCAGGGGAGCCGGGACAACATGAGCGTCGTGCTGGTCACGTTCCCTGGCGCGCCCAAGCCCTGCCCCGAGGCCATCAAGCGTGAAGCGGAACTCGACGCTTACCTGGAGGCGAAAGTCGAAGGTCAGTGGGCGAGCGAGGGTTGTGGGGGGGGTGGGGAGGGTCGGCGTGAGCCGCACGGCATGCTGGGTGGGAACCGGACAGTGGTGGCGGCGGCGGCAAGCGGTTGTGCTTTTTTAATGTAAATTGGCGATGACTTGGAGGTCCGTGGCGATTCATTCGCTCGGTCGATCGGAGTTGACGACTTGATGCGTCTGGCGGAAGTGTGCGCTCGAGAATCGAATATTTTCGTCGCGCGTCAAGATTGACAGAGCGCTTTCGTTATTTCTGGTTTGTAACTGGAACACGGGCGAGACGGAACAAATGAGGCCCATCGGCTCCATACGAGGAACAGGGACGGAACAAAATGAGACGGTATAAACGAGGCGCGTGCGTTGTGTGCGTGTGTACATGTGCGAAAGTGCACGCACGTGTGTTCATTTGCGCATCTGTGCACGTGTGTGTGTATGTCCCCAAGGTTGACTTGGCCTCATGATTACCTGGTGCAGTTTGTAAATATTGCCACTCATGGAGACAAAGGCGGCCGGGCGTGGTGCCGTGCCGGCCTATATAGTTTGAAAGCTCATTTCTTGAGTACTGCTTCATGTACGTATGTTGTCTTTCCCCTGCACCTCCGATTAGCACGGTCGGCTACGTACGGTGTGAAAGAAGTTCAACATACGTACGTAGGTGCTGGCTAACAGCACTTGCCTCAACAGTCTGTTAAGGCTATACGGTGTGTGTGGGGGGGGGCGGCGGGACCTTTGTGTTTGTTGTGGAGCAGAGATCCTGGAGAAGCACGGCATGGAGGGGATGCCCGACCTCCTCTACGTCATGAGGACCATGGCCACCGAGCCAATCCCCAACCTCCCGCCCGGCGGGGGGCTCGCCAGCAAGTGAGGGGGGCGGGGGTGGGGGGGGGCGGGGGTGGGGGGGGCGGCCTTCCTGCCCACACACACAGTCACGCAACAACAACAACAACAACAATTAAACGCGTTAATTTGTCATCAAGCTGCGCTTGGCAGTGCGTGAAAGAATGCGCACTGGAGAATTATCTCAACGCGAGACGTTGATCCTAAATGAGGAGGGAAAAACCGGAGGACCCGGAGAAAAATCCACGCGACCGCGGGAAGAACACGCACATTTCAAAACATACAGGGGTCAGGGTCGGCATCGAACCCACGACCTCCTGCATACCAGGCAAGGTAGTTAACATCTCACCACCACGACCGGTTTAGATATTCGCCACCGATTTTGGCCTTGAGCTGATATCGAACTCGGGTCGCCGTGTTCGTAGTGCAGTGCGCCCACCACTGCGCACTATCGCTAACGTATGCACACACACGCCACACACACGCCACACACACGCCACACACACGCCACACACACGCCCTCGCGTTTGTTGTGATATAGCTCTGTGATCTAGCGTCGTGTGTCATACGGCTCTGCAGCGTTGTTCTCTAACCCCTGAGCGCGTACCCGACCTCACGGCCGCTCGTGAGCTTGTCGCCCCGGTTCATGCCGATGCTTGCGTTTTGTTTGGCAGGCGCGGAGTGATCGAAGCGGCGTACAACCGGCTCAACCCATACAAGGAGGAGGAGCTGGTAAGGAAGACGATCGTAATGCCCATCATCGTAACAGCGCACTTCGTTTACCTCGGAAAGCCTCGGCGAGTCTCAAGACTTTTTTCAGGAGGGTCCTGCCAAATTTTCCCGGCCTGGGGGTGGGGGGGGGGTGGTGGCGACGATTTGCCGCCACCGTAAGCCAAGTCCGTCTCTCTCCTGCGAGCAACGGAGCGGCGCGCCCGATCGCTCGGGCGTGGACCCGCCGTCACCGAGACCGCGGAGTTGTGCGCGGGCGAGAGAGCTGCACGCCCCGACACGCCGGCGGTGAGCGTCTCTGCGGTTGTCATTACATTTATTTATTTACTACGGCCGCGTTTCCGTGTGCGCCTCCCCGCAGGGTCCCGTGGATATGGACGACACGTGGTAACGGCCTTACCACGGACGACGACGACGACGACACCGACACCCGCAGGCGGAACCTTACCTCTCCACCGCACCCGGACTCCTCGACGCGCCGCGGCACGAGCTGGCCCCTGCTTCCCCTCAACCCCGGGGACCGCCCCAACACCCACACACACCGTCCCCCCCCCCCCCAACTCCTGCCCCCCACCACCCCGCCCCCCACACACACACGACCCCCAATCTCCCCAACTCACTTCACGCCTCCCATACACTCACACAAGTGGTGCTGGCCCAATCGACGACCCTACCCCCTCCCTCCCTCCCTCCACTCCACCCTGCCCCCCCCCCCCCCCGTCTGTGCGTTGTTAAAAACAAATGTTGAATCAAATTTTATTGAACGTGCCCTGCGGAGTGCGAGGCCGCAGCGCTGCACGTGCCGGTTTCTACCGGAAGCAAAAGTACATTTCACCGTGTCCCCCCCTCCTGTACACGTTGACACCAGCTCACCCCCCTCCCACCCATCGGATGGATTTTTCGTGATTTGAGGGTCGATGTTCGTTTCAAGAATCCATTGTGTTTTCTTTTGCTTGCACCATGTCTGTACCGTCTGTCTTGTACCGCTCGGCGCGTGTGTGCCGCAAGCTTTGTTTTGCCTGTCTCCGTACGCTCCGTCTCATTTCTACCCTCTTGTCTCATTTCTTTGGCCTCTTGGATGTTCCTTCTCATTTCTTCCGTCTCGTGCACGAGATGCCATTCTGCCACGGACACGGCATCCCATTCTCTCGTACTCCCCTATATCATCTCTATTACATTGCCGCCGCCTCGTTCGTACGGTCCCATCCCGTCTCGTTCTCGCCTGTCGTTCGTGTCGCCTGTCTCGTCACGTCGTCCTCCTAAGCGTACATATGATGATTTGCGCGAGTCGCAAATGACCGATTCTCGCGCGTTTCCATGCATGTTATCGCGAGCGTTTGAATCGGCGAATCGTTGCATCGTTACACGCCTGCCGTCTTCCTTCACACTTCCCCTTAGCCCCTCCCCGTGTCCACGTGCGCGAGTGTGCGCGTGCGTCCGCTTGCGCGTGCGTGCGAGGTGTTAAATAGTCGCGTTCGGGTTGCGGATGTGTACAGGCGACCGGGCTCCTTGTCTGTCGGTAGTGGCGGTCGCGCCGTTGCCGTTCTGGTGGCGGCTACGGCGTTCCCTTTCGTAGCGCTCGTGTGTCAAGTGCTGAAGGGGGCAGGGGGGGGGGAGAAGCTCCATATCCCGTAAACGATTTACGCGGCCAAGAACTGGAACGGCTCGACATTGTTGCAATGGGGAGGAGGGGTAGACGAAGCAAACTCTGGCCTGACGTCTAAACACTAACCCAGCTGGCCACCCAGCCACTCGTACCAGCCCTGGCTGTGACTCTATCTGGCTAACCAGCCCCAAGTAGTCGTCCTCGCTGTGACTCTAACCATCTCACAAACCAGTCGCCGGTTCCATTCCTATCTTTGGTGCTAACAAATAGCAAACCATGAGTCTCTTCTAGCCATCCGGCCACTTAACTTATCTCTTGCACTGGCTGAAGCCGAACTAAATAGCCAACCAAGACATTAATACGAGCCCAAGCATTGATCCTGACAAACTAACCCGGCCACGAGTGCTGTGCTTCTCGTAGACCATTGGGGCCAAGACGAACATCAACCGAATAGTCGGCCATTCCCTCGCCGTGGCAGTAGTATCCTTACCACCGACTACGAGCCACCGGAGCTGTGCGCTTTTAACTAATCTGGATTGAAAACTCAATTCTTTAGAACTGCTTTTTTTCGTTTAGTTGTCCCACCCACACCGCCGATTAGCACGCTTTGGCTACGTATGGTGCGAAAGAAGTTCAACGTACTTGCGTATAACCCCACCGCGACTTTGTAGCCCCCCCCCCCCCCCCCCCCCATTCAACTTCCAGGTTTTTGGAATTCGCAGCGTCGGCAACGAACGGCCCCTTTTGCCCCGTTTGCCCCTTTTGCCCGTGTTCCACCCGTGACCGAATATCCGTGAGGGTCGCCGCGAGGCAGTACGGCGTGCACCTCCTCATGCCTCCCCCTCTCGCTGTGGTGCAGCCGCTCGGCTCTCCGATCATTCGAGTCAAATCGATGAATCTCGTGGCCCCTGCAGGGACGGCTTCCCACTGGGGGAAGCCCGGGAGAGACCCTCCAGAGCAGTGGTTCTTAACCGGGGGAGGAGGGGGTGGTTACGCGACACGATTTATAAATGTGTGAAGTTATATCGTACGTGAGAGTCCTGATGTATGAATCTGCCACTATAAAATAACTACGATACAATTTAAATCCACACGGTAACCTACAACGATATAGAATAACTTTCTAAACTCGGTTTATCGTAGACGGTGTTGGCTTCCAGGAGTAGCCAGCGAGCACCAACTAATTTCATCACCCGTGCAGTTTCTAGCAGCTAGTTAGGGATACATAAAAAAAATGGAAAATTTGTTAAAATATTGATGTTCCTTATTCGTACATTTATTTCTCAGAACCATGTTGGGTCAGGCAAGGGGGATGGGGGGGCTTACTCGGTTGAGACAATTCAACAAGGTGGGGTAAAGTCGCGAACAAAAGTTTCAGAACCGCTGCTCTCGAGGATTGTTTTGGCCTGCTCTGCCACGTTCGCCTCGACATCTTTTGAAGAAGTGGGGCAGTCCCCAATCTCTACTCCGCCACACACGGCCTGCCGATCGCCTGTCTGTGGTGCACACATTGATACCGCTGGCAGGACAGAGGCGCACACCTGGAATTCTAATCGACGGCCTCCGTGGATTGCGCGCCCAGTTTGCTAACCCCGTTACAGGCACGGCAGCATCCAATCGATCGATCTCTAATCATCGGTCCGAGTACTTGACACAGGATCGCGTGAAATTATTGGGGAGGGGGCGGGGGGGATAACCTCTGCTTCCATGTGTGCCGCTGGACGGGAGGTGATTGGCGGGCGGGTTTCAGGAGACAATGTGGGGGGGGGGGGGGGGGGCCGCAGCAGCGGCAGCCATTTATAAAGTGGCCCTAAAAATCGACCAAGAGTCGATTTGCAATTTTGCAGCGGCCAATCCGCCCAGCTCCACTGCTGCTGCGTGCGGACAGCGCGAGGCGGCGCGCACCCCACGGATGTCGCGCGCCCCAGTGTGTCACGCCCCTCAGGGTGTCGCGCGCCCCACGGTGTCTCGCGCCCCACGGGTGTCGCGCGCGATGTCTCCTCCTCCCCAGGGCCCTGCCAAGGAGCGGCCGCCACCGCTTCTGTGCGGCGCTATGGCCGAACGTTTCCTCCGAAGCGAAGCATTACAAAACCCCCTCTCGTCGACGACACGTTATTGTTACAATTACGATGAATGTTGTTTTTTCTAAAAGAATGGAATTCCTCTTTTAACGTTTTTAATTGGTATTATTTTTTTAAACAATGTGGTTTTTTTGGTACCGCGGTGATTAACGGCATGTGCTTAAAAGAAAAGACAAACATCCCCCAATGTAGTTTTAGTGATTGTTGCGCGCAGCTGAATCGTCATTGCTGCTGCTGCTGTTTGTACAAAGCTTCGTTTGGTGCGACGCGCTTTTCTGCTCCTCTGCCCGCCAGTCTGCGTGCCTGCAGTGGGACGGGACTATTGGCCGACCGATCGATTGACCGATCGATTGATCGATTGACCGATCGATCGACTGATCGATTGATTGACCGATCGATCGACTGATCGATCAACCGACTGACCGTTCGGGAAGAAGGTGCAGCCTTCACTAGGCTTGCTTGCACCGCTGCCTGCAGAAGGGCCTCCAGGCGACAGTCCCTCTCGAGATGGGGGGGGGGGGGGTGCCCTACTCTGCCACGCCGGTCACACGGCTTGGCACAGGTGGCACCACACGCGACCTTCTTTCCCGATCGACTGAATGCGGTATGCCCATTTCTGCTGCCGGCTGGAGAGGCCGGGTAGGGGGCGGGGGTGGCCGGGGGAGGGGGGCGATTTACAGAGCGCGCTTATTGTTTTAACTCCTGTGCCGTGAGATGAATTGATTCGATTGAACCCGGTGACCTCTGGATTAGACCGCACGTCCAGCGTGCCGACCATTGCACAGCGCGGCGACCCCCGTCGGGAAGAAGGCGCGACCCCGCAGTAGAATTGGTGGGCGCAGCGGTGAGACGTCCGTGTCAAGTTCCTTTTCGTGGGACCAGCCAAACCATCGAATGGTAGTCGTGGGAACCAAGTGAATTCAGGGATCAACGTCGTTATTTTGTCGGCGAGTGCCGACTCGGCGCTGTTGGAAGACGGCATGCTTGGTACGGGGAACTTCGCGACAAGGTTTTGGCTGTGTTGGTTTTTGTTTTGTTTAAGTGTCGCTGCTGTGTCGATCGACGAAGACGACACGGCAGAGTCACAACCTGTGTCTTGGAGTCGAGAAGTGCGATTTCGCCTCCTGGGGACCCCCCGGTCAGCCACCGTTGTGCACAGACGTGCGTGTCCTGCGCTGTTGTCAATCCACTGGTAGACATACGCGCGTGTCGGGGTAAGGGGGGGGGGGTTATTAAACTATTTTAAACTATTATGATTTTTTTACCCGGTTAAGGCCCACTGAGCTACATGGCTAATTTTCAGAAGCGACCTGGTCCCAAGTGATAGCCCAACGGAAGTGGCTCGTCGTCATCATCATCATCACATGGAAGTTCATAGCAGCAGCAGCAGCCAAATACCCTTGATCGCTTGACGCCTATTCTAAATGTGGAGAGAAAACTCCCGGATGACCCGGAGAAAAAGTCCACGCGACCACGGGAAGAGAGAGGGAGACGCCGCAAACAACTCCAAATTTATACAGCAGCAGGCGTTAGGGTCGGGATGGAACCCACGACCTCCTGTACACCAGGCGAGGTAGTTAACATATCCTAGCCACCGTGATGATGAATGAGAGAGACACGCAAACTCCAAATATACAGCAGCAGGCGTCAGGGTCGGGGTGGAACCCACGACCTCCTGTACACCAGGCGAGGTAGTTAACATATCCTAGCCACCGTGATGATAAGAGAGAGAGACACGCAAACTCCAAATATACAGCAGCAGGCGTCAGGGTCGGGGTGGAACCCACGACCTCCTACATATCAGGGGAGGCAGATAACCTCTCGCCAGCACTGTGCATCTGCTTCAGACTGGTCATCGCGTGTTAGCGAATGCGCCACCGTTATGGGTTTTAAAGTTAACTTCCACGTGCCGGGCTCGGTAGACCAACATGGATCGGATCCCATCGCGCGTTCCGTGACATTGCCGGTACACGATTCTTTATGAACGGAGCTGTGGGGACTCTTAAGTCTGGAATCGTAGGAAAACCACAGCTCTGTTATTGGCTCGCGGTCTGGATGCAGTCTGTTAAATTCAACAGCGACCCCCCCCCCCGACTCCGATTTCCTACGAGTCGAATTATCTGGACTCGTTCTTTCTCACTATTCGGAGACACCTTGGGCCTGCAGAAACAAAACAACAATACGAAGCAGTTATTTTTCCCTTCTATTCCAGACCCCTGTATACTGTATCGTGTCTGTGGGGATTCTTAGAGTGTCTGTGGGCTCCGGTTGATGCTGTGAGTCGTGTTGTATCCACCCCCCCCCCGTCGCCAACTTCTGGGTTTGCCACTCCCAATGCCCGCGTCTCTAATCTGCCGCCCTGCGCCACGCTGCCCACGTGCTCCACGCTGCCCACGTGCTCCACCCTGCCCACGTGCTCCACCCTGCCCACGTGCTCACCCTGTACGCGTGCGCCACCCACCAACACAAACCTCCGCTTTCTGGTTAAACCTCTCAACGCTTCGCTGCCACCACCTCTTATTGACGTCCAATTGTGTATTGGACCCTATCCTTGCAATCGTGGAATAGAAATCGCAGTCGTGGGGGGGGGGGTGTACACGACCGAATCCCGAGTGGCTAGACCAACGGTGTTGTTCACGGAGCGATCGGAGAAGGGATTGAGTTCGAACGAAGGCGGTGATGCCGGCGAGAGGACGGCACCCGTGGCGGAGGAGTTGTGTTCTCGTCGCTTCATTTTGAGCCGACGAGGGGGCCGGCGGGGGAGGGTTTGTCAGACGGTCCGTGACGTTACCGGAGTCATGAGCAGATGTGGACTCTGCGCGCTCGCCTCGTGCCGTGAAAGTTTGACGACGACCTCGCGTGGCGCCGGCAGCAGAGCGAATACGCGCTCCCCCCCCCCCCCATTTGTCGCCTTCGCAACTTGTCTCCGAGCGTGAGCTTGTCTGCGACCGACTGTTCCCCACACCCCCAAACCCGCCTCGCTGCCAGACAGAGAGGGAGAGAGCGTGGGCTGGGATTTACCGACCGCTCACCCCCCGCCACGCACCACAACCGGCTCCGCAGACAACGCTCGCTCTCACGCGGTGGAGGAGACCTCGTGTGGCAGAACGGCATTTTTATTTGGGGGGGAGGGAGGGGGGTATAGTTTACTTTCCCAAACCACGTGTACCATCCGTGCCACCGTGTCTCTCTTTCCCCACTCCCACACCCCTATTTGATAAATAAATCAGTAAAACCGCTGCTTTTTGAAGCGTCGGCAATGTTATTTTTTTGGCTCGACGTCTACACGTGATTCCTCTCGAGGTCCGCTCTGTGCGCACAGTCCCCGCGCGCTGCTGTTGCTGCCCCCTGGCCCCCTGGCACCCCTCGACCAAATCTGCCGGGAGATGACGCCAGACGCAGGCGGATCTCGGAAGCTAAGCAGGCGGGAGCCTGCGCCTGGGACGGCCGTTAAGAGACGCGCCGTCAGGAGCTGTGCTCCGTTGGAGGTGGGTCCTGCAGACGGCATTGCAGGCAATTCCACTCTTGTCCTGCACTGCTTCGATGGCTCTCGCGTCTGAACGCTGCTTGCCCTTGGACAACCAGCACTGCCGACGCAACGTGAGATGTGGCCTAATAAGCCCGACGACCCATCATGGCGTTGGGAGGCGCTCATCCAGCAGTGGATTGACGGGGGGGGGGGGGGCTCAGCCAGTGGTGGAAATTCAAGGCTTCCACGGCGGCGGGGCAGTGTTTGTCAACAACAGGGTGAGCTGTCGCTACTCGTTTACCAAGTGGTTCAATTCCGCCGTGTGTGGAACATTTCCCCACGCTGATGGGACGATGATCATTGACGGTGATCGTTGATGGTCGTCATTGATGGTGATGATGATGGGGGGGAGGGGCCTCATTGACCTTCAGGATTTTGATCTCGTGACAAAAAGAATGCCGCTCAACTAACCGAGTTAAGATGCGAATTTTGGCCTTTTTAAACATTTGTTCGTGAAAACGTAAATATCCAAACGTGAAAAAAAATTACGATATGCTTTCCTTTGTAAAAAAAAATGAAACGTGTGTGATTTAAAAGAATAATGCCGATAAATAAACTTTCTTTGCCCCCTACCTGCAAACTTCCGCGAAGCATGGAGGAGGGAGGTGGAGGGGGGGGGGTGGAGGGGGGAGGAGGGGGATGGAGGGGGGGTGGAGAGGAGGGGAGGAGGGGGGGTGGAGGGTGAAGGAGGGAGGAGGAGGGGAGGGGGGAGGAGGGGGGTGGAGGGGGAGGAGGAGGAAGAGGGGGGAGGGAGGAGGAGGGGGGAGGAGGGAGGAGGAAGGAGGCGTGGCTACCACGGCGTCACTCGCCTGAGCGGCCAATAAGAGCCGCACACATCAGACACCACGTGACGCCACCCCCTCCACCCTCGCTTCACCACCCCCCTACCCAAGATGGCGGCGCGCAGGCACAGCAAGTCCGCCCGGTGAGGCATCTGCGGTCTCTGTTCGCGCGCTTATAAAACAACAACAACAACAGCAGCAGCAGCGGTAGCAGCGTCGGGAGAAACGGGCCCCCCTCCCGGTTTGATGTGTGTGTGGAGAGAGAGCCGGTGGGTTTTTTTTTTGGGTAGCGAATTGTGTTTTTTTCCTGTGAGGCGATGCTGTGTTTGGGCCTAGCGCAACGGGGTTTGTGTCACGCCGCCGTCGTTACCTCGCCGCTTGGCTCGCTGTTTGGTCGTCGTGGTGCTTCTACACGACCCCTGGTTCTGTACGGGTGCGTTAACGATTGTACAGTAGTCGGGTCGCACAGTACTCTCGGCAACAAAAACAGTGGTTCCCCCATTGACACACTCACACTCCCCTACGTCAATGTATAAGTGCAAAGACAAAGATCTCCTGTGTAGCCTTAACAGACTGTTGGGGCAAGTTCTGTTAGCGAGCATCTTTATAAGGCCGGCGGTGGGGTGGGCCAGCAGCAACCACGCCCGGCCGCCTTTGTCTCCCTAGTGGCGATGTTTACACGCCGCACCGGGTACTCATTTGAGGCCGAGTCGACCTAGGGGGGGCCCAGGACCGGTTCAGATTATCCGTCACCGGTGTTGGCCGTGAGCGGGAATCGAACTCGAGTCGCTGGGTTCGTAGTACAGCAGCAGCAGCCCCGCTAATCGATGCGTTACCACTGCTCGCTCCACCAGTGGTTGTTAACATCACGCACCCCCAGAGATGCCCCCCTCTGGGGGGTGCGAGACATTGCAGAGTTTCTAGTGACGGTATTAATCACGGGCACGTCAGCACAACTACTTTGTTTCATCAAACCTATGTGTCTATTAACATTGTACATTTTTTTTACGACTGGGAACCAAAGGGCTGCAGTGAAGACTAATAACAAGAAGCACTCATTAACACTCGCGTAATATTAGTGATCTTAACTCTGGACAACTCCTACGCCAACAACACAAACGGCCGCCATTTAACCACAAAGTGGTGATGACGTGTATACAGCCAGGCTAGGTGCACTTTGAGGCTATATCACCTGAAGTGCGGAACGCCGGGTGTTATACGAGTCTGTCACGGGACAGGCCTTGCAGGTGCTATGCGTTGACTGAGTTGACTTGAAAGATGCACCCATAACCTGCGCTACCCCAATGTGCAAATGTATTGTTTTACCGCCCGGCGTTCGGCTCGTTGTTGTGAGCTTATTCCCTCCGCCCTCGGTTGTTTTTGGGCAGCGACTGCCTACAACTAACCAGAACTGTAGCTTCCTTCACGAACCTACTCCATAGATGCCGATCTTGACACCGCTGGTATCGGTCATCGGAAAGTCCACTCATCTGAAAATCATTATGTACTCAGCTCGTCTCTCAACCGTTCACCCCTCTCAGCAGTCTGGCCAAACATAATCTGATTGGCTGGTCAGGCAGTGTGCTAATGGTCAACTTTATTATGGCAGCGGAAATCTCGCTTCGAACGGCATTATTTTTTCATGGGTTGCGAAACGTTTCGTTGAGCTGCCCGATCCATGTCGCCATACAAACATCCGGCTCTTCTCGGGAAACAATCTTGCCCTCTCGTTACGCCTGCGAAACGTGGACCCCCCTTAGAGCAACAACGTTCTCGGCGTGAAACATTCAGACTGGCGCTACCAAGCATCAATCATCGCGTTATCCAGCCTGGATTGTGAGCAGCTAGCTAGCTAGCTCGCACATCTTTGGTGTGCAACACTGTTGTTGAGGATGCTTTGGCCGGGTCATGTAGCCCATTTGTTCAAGCAGCTTATGTGGAGCCGGATAAAAGGGCCTAAACAGGAACGGCGTAGGTTTTATTTTAGATTGGCTTGTGTAGTGCAGGAGGCATTGGAGCTCCGTGAACTTGGTAATGAGTTGTCCCAGATGTGTCCAGATTGGCCTCTTTGGTGGAAGCTCGTGGAAGATGCGACTCGGCAGTTGAAAACAGTCGTTCTGGCAGCAACAATGGCAAGTGAAGTGACGCTCTCGACAAGCAGAGCCGCGGGGTGGCTAAACAGCCAGATGGGAAAATGGGGAGTGCAGGTGTTGCAACTGTCCGTCATTGTAAGTCATTCGATTTGTACACCTAGGTCTGTTCTGTGACTGCCAGCAGCCTTTAATGTCGCTGCCACTTCGTGGTGATTGAAAGTTTGTGTGCGCTGTGTGTGTGGGATTATATGCCTTATTGTCATTTGTGTTAAGGGACGAACGGGACCGTATTCCTCTGTGTGTGTGGGACTGGATGTCTGTGTGTGGTAGGCTATGTTCCAGGAGGTGTTGGGCTACTTGCCTGTATGACTAACTCTGCTTTCGGTGTGTGTTGGGCTGTTTTTCTGTGTCCCTGTCTGTAGCGGTTAACCCACTGCACTATGAACCCGGCGACCCGAGTTCGGTTCCCGCTCATGACCAATAAGTGGCGAATATTTGAACTGCTCCCGAGTGTTGGCCAGTCACCCCCTCATTTCGCACCTCCGATTAGCATGGCTGGCTACGTATGGTGCAAAAGAAGTTTAACATACATACCGGCGTTTATAGTTGCTCGCGAACATCGCTTACCCCAACAGCATGATAAAGGCTACATGCGGAATCTTTGCCTTCCTCCGTAACTCGCTGTGTGTGTGTGTGTGTGCAGGTGTGTCAGCTGGCCGGCCCATCTGGCCATCCTAGGCCTGGCCTTGTGCATCTCTCTCTCCGATGCCGTCGACCGCAGCAACTTCAAGACATGCGAGCAGAGCTCATTCTGCAGGTCCAGAGCCCCACATCGCATGACGACCCACTGTGAATGTAGAGAGCCCTTTTGTCACTCCGCTGCTGGATACAGGCCTGCCCTCGCCTGTGGGATTTTGCCTCCTTTGGGATGTGAAAGTAATCTGTTACTTGTATTTGCGTGCACTTTTCTGTCCGATTGATGAGTTTCTCATTATTGGCAGAAAGTGCTGGAATTGATAAATTGTCACCCTTGGGCAGTGGCCAAATTGTCCCCACAGTGAGCAGGGACGGCTCGTCCACACAGAGCCCCTGAGGCACAAGGCAGGTGTAGGTAACGATGGATATACTGCACGTATGGTGCCTAGCAAAACATCTTTAGCTGCAACCTTTCCTCATACACACTTGTTATGAGCTTGTGCGAGCGAGAGCAGAATGCACCATTGTAGCCTTTTTTTTGTAACAATTGACTGTGTCATGCTCACCTTGAGTTTTAGTACGCCCTTTAAACAATTTCACGCTGCGGGGTTGTTAACAATCCACGTGACAGTTTACCTCCATGAAGATTGTTTTGCGTCTCTCGCTCACTCTCTCACTCTCCCCCCATTCCGCCATCTGTGGCAGGCGCCAGCGCAAGATGGAGGCGGAGCAGTCTCCGTACCGCGCGCTGCTCGACACCCTGGACGTGCAAGAGAATGGCGCGCGCGTGCAGCTGCTCAACACTGCCAACAAGGTAATAATGCGCGACGTCACACGGGCTGCCACGCTGCCCGGCGTAGCCATCGAGCAGTGGGCAGGTGGTACAACTCCACCCCTGAGCCCCAAGGGCCGGATGGGCCGGATGGGCCCGGGCCACGTAGAGGCCAGGGGAGATATTGTATGTGCGCACGTGTGCATTTAATTTATTCTAATTTGTATTTTTATTGAGACAAAACACGAGCTCGGTGCAACGCACCGGTAACCGTTTAAAGAGGGACAGAAAAACCGTGGAAGGTCCCAGTCGGCGCTGCGGGGGCCATACTCAGAGGGGAGAGAGAGAGTGTTGGGCCCTCTGCCTCAACCTAGTGGAGACCCCGCGAAGTGGGGGGGGGGGGGTGAAAGTTTAAATGGGAGGGGAGGGGGAAGGAGGTGGGAGAAGTTGCCAACATACTAAAGGAAGACGGAGGACAGGGGGGTGGAGGGGTGTATTTATGTATGTTGAACTTTTTTCGCATCGTACGTAGCCAACCGTGCTAATCAGAGGTGTAGGCGAAGGACAACACAAAAAGCAGTTCTAAAGAAATTAGTTTTCAATCTAGATTATTTCAAGTCCATAGCTCCAGTGGCTTTCTAATATCGGAAGGAAGAGCGTTCCAGACGGCTGCGGAAGGGCATCTGAAAGCGCCGCGCGATGCAGTGACCGCCTTTGTTCGACGGCCGGCGAAAAGCCGCTGCTGCGAGGATGACCGGAGTTCGCGTGATGATGGTTTATCTACCTTGATGACATCTGCAAGGTATTGTGGTTCACTTGTGGAAAGCGCTTTGTGTGATATGGGAGGGGCGGCGGCGCCAAGGGCCGCGCTAAACCGCTGCTGCCACCGGGAGCGTAATGATGAATAAAGTTAAGGTTCACACCCACGGCCATTCGACGCACTGCCACAATTCGCAGTAACTCAAAAACAATGCTGGATTCAAGATTTTGTCCTTTTTTTTGGCCTAGCTTGTTTTCTTTTCTGTTCCGTTTTCAGTGTCGAATACAATAGCCCACAGCTATCATTTACATCCTATTTGCAAATTGCAGGTATTGTGAATAAAAATATGCAAATTGGTTCTTGCACATGCACAAATGTACGTTCTGTGAGCTTAGTCAATACGCCAATGCATTGTTGCAAGCCAAGTAACCATTCATGTAAATAAGTTGGTACAGATGAGATGGTTTACAAGGAGAGATGGTTTCTCTCCGATGTTGAATGACGCTGTACACATGATTTGGACGATACATGGGAAAGTTGAAACGAGACCAAACAAAGGTTCTAGAATGGAACTGTAACACCGAATCGTCCAGTGGATGGGAAACTCTTTGTTTATCCGCCAGTCCCAGTTAGCCGCCAGGCTGCCTACCACCAGTCCATCAATCTACTAGTCTCCTTACAACCAGTCTCTTTATCCGCTAATCTTTTGCACCGCTAGTCTGCCTACGCCGTCTGTTTTTTCCACCAACCTGTGCACGCAGTCCGTTCATCTGCGAGTGTTCCAGCAGCCGGCGCGTTTATCTGTAAATCCTGCCTGCCTGCACGTCCGCCGGCACCGTGTTTATCTGACGGAGGGTGGTGCTGTGTGCCGTGCGCAGGTGCGGCTGGTGCTGGAGGTAGTGGGGCTGAAGGACGGGATGGTGCGGCTGCTCGTCGATGAGCTGGCGCCACTCAAGCCGCGATACCGCGTGCAGGACGTGCTGGTCGGGGAGCCGGCCAGCGAGCGGTACGGCCTGTGTAGGCCCGCACCCCACCGCACCCAACTACACCCCACCGTACCCCACCACCCCCCACCGCACCCCACCGGACCCCACCGCACCCCACCACACCCCACCACAGACCAACGCGCGTGGCAGGGCCCTCGGAGGTGACCTTAATCACCCAGAACAGAGACTGTACAGCGTATAACGACTTAATGCACGATCCACAAATACGAAGGAGACTTAACGGCGGTGGTGATGCACTCTGCTGCTTGTGACGCAGCTGTTGGGCTTGACTACCTGGATGTGAAATTTTAGTTGTTGCTCTGCATCTACATCAGTCATACGGAAGATGTCACAGAGATCGGTGCGCTGTGCTGGCTTTGAATCCAGGCGTGTGCTGCCTGTAATTAAACTAGCTAAACTATTTTTATTTTACCAGGTAAGGCCCACTGATCTATATAGCTGTTTTTCAGAAGCGACCTGACTATCACGAATTATAGCTCAACGAAGTGACTTGTGGAAATAAATAACAGCCAAATACTCTAAATGTGTGATGTCGATTTTAAATGTGGAGGGAAATACCGGAGGACCCGGAGAAAAATCCACGCAACCACGGGGAGAGACACGCAAACTGTAAATATACAACAGGTGTCAGGGTTGGGACCGAACCCATGACCTGTATACCAGGCGAGGTAGTTAACATCTCGCCACCGTGGCGTCCTTAAACCGACAGATAGGGTGGTGGTGTATTGGTAACACCTGTGCCTTGCATCAAGAATGGCTTGGGTTTGATTCCCGACTGGTGCCTGTTTGTGTGTAGTTTGTATGTTCTGTCCCTGTTTTGCATCGGTTTCCTCCACATTCTCCGGTTTCCTCCCATAGTTGAAAAAAATACACGCAATGTAACTGGCAATGGCAAAACTTCCCAATGATTAAAAAACTACTTTGAAATTACTCTGTTGGTATTACACACAGCAGCAGCATCACCACCCCCAGGCTGCGAAACTTCTGCAGACTGTGTCTGTGACAACACGGCGCCTTCCTTCAGCGATCGCCTTGCGCTCGTGAGAACGACCTTGCGGACGCCAAACGTGCGCACGATGACGATGGCACCGTGTGCGTCTTCTCCGCCGCGCAGGCTGACTGTGGTGAGCCGGGAGGAGGGCGTGGTGGTGCTGGCGTGGGGCGGCTCCGGCGGGCTCGGCGAGGGCCCCGGTGGCGCCCGCGTGCTGCTGTCGGCTCAGCCGTTCCGCGTGGACATCGTGAGCGCCGGCGAGCTCGTGGCCAGCGTCAACTCGCGTGGCCTCCTCGCCTTCGAGCACCTACGCCTGCGCGGAAACACGTGAGTGCTGCGCGCGGCGTTCCGGAGGGAGCTCGGGAGGATGGAGGCACAAGCGGCTCTCGTTAAACCACTACGCCGCCGCTCGCCATCACCCGGCGCTTGCCGTTATGCTGCTGTTCACCGCTACATACCGCTCACCATCACGCGCCGCTCACCATCACGCTGCTGTTCACCCCTAAGCTGCCGCTCAGCGCTACGCACCGCTCACCCCTACCCCCCACCAAACAGCAATGCAAACGCACGCGACAACGCAGACACGCTGGTTGGAGACGTAGCGACTTTCACTTTCCCGCTCATTCACTCGCCCACCATTTACTTACTCACTCATCCACTCTCTCGCCAGGCGAGCAACTCAAAAGATTTGGTGTTGTAGCCCCGCTCACCCAGGCCGTGTCTCCCACGAGATTGTCGCATGCCCAGATTGAAGAAGCTTCCATTGACCAAGAAAGAAATGTGGAGTTGCCGTCACGTACTTTCAGTGGTGGTGCTGTGTGTCATCCTCTAGTTCAACACGCGTGTGATCTCCGTTCACAGTTCATAGAATTACAGTTTACAATTCCTTGGTCAAGCACCTGCTGGATGAAGGTCCCCCCTCCCCCCGTGCCCTGTCGATCATGGGATTGCTTGATCAGACTTCTTTTGGCTTTTTTTTTTATTAAAGAAGAGTCAGGCAGGCCAACATCGGTTCAGATAGCAAGCGCACACACGGACGTTAGACGTGGATGGGATTTGAACTTGGGTAGCCGGGTTCTTAGTGCAGCGCGCCACCTCGGCACTGCGCCGCCGCCCCGCACGATTGCCCGACGCGCGTTTAACTCGTCGACTCGGCCCAACGTCGTCGTTGTCGTCGTCATAGACTCACTCGCGTTGCAGCTGTAGCCGTCTCGGCCGTTTTATAAATGTTAGCAAGATCTGTACAAAACAACAAATAAAAAAAATAAAAATATGCCCGGATTTCACCTAATCTCGTCAGATCTCGGAAAACGGCTTGCGCTTGGATTAAGCAAATTGGTTGGTGCTGCTGCGGCTTGCTGCTGCAGCGTTGGCAGTGGTGCAGAAGCAGGATTATCAGCAAACGCAACACATATTCGTCAATAACACAATGCAGCCTTAAAAAGAACAAAAGTAATTATAAGAGTTGATGTTTCGGGCAGCGATCCTTTCGTCACAGCACTTAGGCCGGAGAGGGAGAGCGAGATCTAAGCAGGTCTCTCACACTTTCGACTTTCCACACCTCCGATATAGCGCGCGGTTGGCAACGTACGGTGTGAAAGAAGTTCAACGCACACAACAAAGACAAAGATCTCCGATATAGCCTGTTACAGACTAGGGGCAAGTGCTGTTAGCGAGCACCTATGAAGGCCGACACGGCACACGAGGAGATGGGTGACCAACACCTTGGTCTCCCCAGTGGCGATGTTTACACACTGCACTGGGTAACCATTTAAGGCTGAGTCGACCTAGGGAAGGCCCAGGACCGGTTCAGATAATCGTCACTGGTGTTGACCGTGAGTGGGAATTGAACCCGGGTCGCCAGGTTCGTCGCGCAGCGCCCTAACCACTGCACTACCGCTCCCCCACACACTTGCACACGTACGTCTCCTTTCCACAATGTCGCTGCTTCATCCTCAACGCATTCCATTCGTCCTTGCTTATATCTTTGTGCGGTGGAATTGGCCTAACAAAGTGGGAGGCTCCCTTCATGGACTGGCTTGCCAAGCAGGGTTGCCGCGATACTCATTATTATTATCATCACGCGGCTTGTCTACTCAGGAACGCTTCAACTATCAAATTTCTGATCCCGTGCCCCGACTGGACGTCTGCGAAAAAGAGCTTCATAGCTCATCGGATTCCTCCAGTATAAATAAGTATTCTGATTATGAAAGACTTTAACGGGAGGGACCTACCAAGTTTTCGCAGGACGGGGGTGGTGGGGGGGGCGATGGGTGCTGATGTTTGATCCCACAATTGAGTAATTTGCAGGTGATTTTTTCTTTCTTTAGCCATTGGGGATGTTTTTGCCAATTCCAGATCCACAAGGAAATCCCATGCAGAGCAGGGGGAGAAGCATAGAAAGCGCCACACACAGAGGCCGATCTTCGCCGCGATAAAAATGTATTATTATCGTCGTCAAATTAACTGCTCATTTAAGAACCCTTTTTAAAGTGTCCTCCGTGCACACCCAAAAGTACATCAAAGCCCACGCACGCACACACAGTGCGACGTTAATAGCGAAACGCAACTTTACGGGAAACTGGCATTGCGATAATCGTCGTTGTCATGAAAATTAGTACCGCATCGTGGTAAAACTGTAACGCGGTCGCCCTACTTTGCAGCCTGTTTTATTTTATTTTCTCTCTTTCACCAATTCGGTTGTGTTCATTATTCACCTCTGCTGTCGTGTCACTGTGCTGTGTATGTGGTGGGGCCGGCAGGCTCTCGGAGGCAGTCGGTAACACAGTGGGTAGCATGTGGACTAAACTCAAGAACGTGTTTTCTAGGTAATGATTGCACGCTCTCAGAAACCCCCAGTGAGTGTGTGTGGTGTGTGTGGTGTGTGTGGTGCTTGCATGCGCTGCGAACACGGCGACGCCGAGTTCGATTCCCAGTCACGGCTAACATCGGTGGCGAGTGACATCTGAACCGGCCCTGGGGCCTTCCTCCAGGTCAACCGGCCCTCCCCTACCCTTAAATGAGTACCTGGGCCACTCGTTAAACATTGGCGCTGGGGAAACAAAGGCAGCCGGGCATGTTGCTAGCCAGCACAACACCCCCCCCCCGCCCCATATTCATGCGCCGTGCCAGCCTGAATAGGTGCTCGCGAACAGCACTTGGTCCCAACGTTCAGATAAAGGCCACGCGGGGGGGGGGTTATTTGTCTTTGTGCATGTGCTCTCGTGTGTAGATGTATGCTTGTGTGTGCCCCAGGGTGCGGGGTGGGGGGAGAAATCATAATGGCCATGTCGCAGCTACCCCGAGTGAGATTTCCTGGGTTTGAGTCCAGGCATTTATTCACCCAAGGTTAAAGCAAAACGCAACCCAAAAATCAAAGCGGCACTTTAACTTGCAGATGTGCACCTCGTCCGTGTGTCCCGCGCTGCCCCACCAGAGTGTGAAGCTTTGTTAAAGGATTTAAAGTGTATATATATATGTAGTTATGGTCAAGTGCTCTGTCCCTGTGCTGCAGTGATGTCATTGCACTGATGTGTTATGGGGTAAACTACTGGAGGGGGATGTGGCAGAGTGGCTTGACCATAGCTCTGTAATCTTTTATTCTTGTTTCTGAAGCTTCAAACTGGGACGTGCATCGTAGGTGGGGGTTATTTTACAATGCTAAACGCATTACTTTCTGCTGCCGTTGCTGCTGCTGCCGCCGTCGCCGCCGCCGCTGCGTTTGGCAAGCGGTGCACAGGCGCACACGACGAACAAAACTCGACACCGTCGTCAATAACCCTGTGTGGCCTTAAAAGGAATAAATATATAACGCTCTATTTTGGGCGATGCCCGGTTAGATGAGCTCTCCGGAGGAGAATCGTCGGTATACTGCTCACAGCAGCAATAGCAGCAGCAGCAATAGCAGCGGGGTGAGACGATGCACTGCCGTGGAATTGCAGCTTCTACGGCAGCAGACTTAAAACGGCGGACCCGTTGTGGTTTTTTGGGTTTGCGGATTGTTTTGCTTTAACGGTGTGGATATGAAAACTAATCGCTTTCTCAGTAGAAGAGTGTGCAACCAATCTCGCTCGGTCGCGTCTGCCTTGCGCGTAACGCTGAGCTGCCCATGGCCCTCATCCACCGCACGGCAGTACCGATTAACGTGCGACCCAATAAAAATTATAGAAAATATAAAAATGATCATAATTCCCAGATAATATCGAGCTACCCGGCGGCCACCACTTGCCACTGTGATTCTGGGTTCGAATCCGGGTCTCGGCCACTGCATCTGATTTTTTTTATTTTCCCAAGTGCAACGAGTTGGTGATGAGCTCCTCCCGTTCGCCAAAGCAGCCGTCGCGTACGAAGCGTTCAGTTTTGACTTGACGCGCGACGGACGCGCTCCTTTGCAGGACCGAGTAAAAAAAGTGTGCGCCACACGGGAAAGTGACTTCAGAGGTATTTCCGTGACGTCATTTTTTCTGGGGGGGGGGCCCCCATTGCTCGGACGCATTGCGGTGCTCCGCTCGCGGCAAGAGGGTTAACCGAGACAAGAGATCGTGGGAAGGGGGGTGGTAGCGGCGGGGGGAGGGTGCAGCGGGGCCCGGGGTAACGAGGATTTGTCGTCGTTGGCGGTGGCGGCGACGTCGTCGTGCCGGCAGGAAGGAGTCCGGGGAATCTCCTGGGGTGGACGAGGAGGGGGCCCCTGGGAGCGACTCCACCGAGGCGGCTGCGGAGGAAGGGGGCGGAGACGACGATAACAGCTCCGAGTCCAAGGTACCGGTTCCTCCATAGCCACCCCCTCTTCCTGCTTCTCTCCCAAGCCTCCTCCAAATCCTCAAAGTTCTCCTTCCTACAAATCCCTCTTCCCTTCTGCCTCCACTCTTCCTCATGTTACCCCCCCCCCAACGCGAGAGAAGCATTCCTTTCTTTTAAAGGAGCTCGCGCAACCCAAACAACACAGAAAGGGGCTCTGATCCTATAGCCGCGGCACCTGAAGCTGCGTGTCCACCCGGCTGTCCCACTTGTGGCGTGAGGCCTATTATGGTTAAGTGGGATGCACGTGCGATTCAAAGGACCGTGGTGCTCAGAGGAATTTGTTGTTGGTGTTGACATCTGCTGAGGAAAGAGCTTGGGTAGCTCGTGGGACTCCCTCCAGTCTGAATAAATACAAATAAATAAACACACAGTGTGATTTGTGTTGTTAACGAGGCTACTAGGGACGTGTGCGATGATTGTCGTTTGCGGTCGCAGGTGACGGAAGAGGAGGGCGAGCCGGGAATGTGGGAGGAGACGTTTAAGACTCATCACGACAGCAAACCCAATGGTGGGCCTGCTCAACGCGATACCACGATACTCGCCACGATACTCACCGTGATACCACGATACTCACCGTGATACTCACCGTGATACCACGATTCTTACCATGATCTGATGTCAAGCTACTTGCCGAGATGACGCGATACTCGTCATGACGTTTATCAACGTCGTGGGTTATGTTTGCCGTGGCTGCGTTTGCAGGACACCTTGAGTTTACGATCTAACGAATTGACATGTGCAGTTTACTTGACAAACCTTACTAATTGGTTGTCGGGTGGTGGTGGGTTTAACGACACATTTATATATTTACACCATCTAACCCAAAAAACATGTTATGGATGATATTGGTCGCGAAAACCTACGTGTTAAACCACACTCCTCACCGTGAGGTTCACGACGCTGCTGCCGCCCATGCCTTCTCCCCGTGTGCACACGCGCTTGTGTCTGTGTCTTTGTGTCTGTGTCTTTGTGTGTGGTGTCTCTGTGTGTGGTGTATCTCTGTCTTGGTCTTTGGTGTCTGTGTGTGTGTGGTGTCTGTGTGTGTGGTGTCTGTGTGTGTGGTGTCTCTGTGTGTGTGGTGGCTCTCTGTGTGTGCTGTGTGCTCAGGCCCTGCCTCGGTGGGGTTGGACTTTTCTCTGCCGGGTGTTGAGTTTGTGTACGGCATCCCCGAGCACGCCGACACATTCCGTCTCAAGACCACCACGTGAGGGTCTCAACCCCCCGCCCCCCCGACCCTCCCCTGCCCCCCTTCATTACCCCCTCCCCCTCCTCCCCCTTCCTTCCTCTCCAGAACCCATCACCCCCCTCCACCCCACCTCCACAACCTCTCATCACCTTTGCCTTGGAGATGACTTGAGGAAGCTTTGATCCAGCAGTGGTTTCGTCATAGCTGATGTTGATGACGATGTTGAGGTTCTGCTGTTGCTGCTGCAGCGGACCGAATCGCATTAGAAAGTGCCATGCTGTTCAAACGTTCGCGTCGGTCCATTGGTTCGGTCGGTACTAAAATCAAACTGGATGATTGCATACGAAAGTGCGGTTTGAAGAGTGTCGATTTATTTGAATCATCTTAACGTTGTTTGTGTGTTTTGCTCGCGCCGTTGATCAGGGGCTCGGAACCTTACCGCCTCTACAACCTCGACGTGTTCGAGTACGAGCTGGACACCAACATGGCGCTGTACGGCGCAGTCCCCTACCTCATCGCGCACCGACCCGAGCGCACCCTCGGCATCTTCTGGCACAACGCCGCCGAAACTTGGGTGGACATCAGCTCCAACACGGCCGGCAAGGTGCGCCGCCACCACCACCACCTTCCCCGCCACCTCCGTCGTGCAAGCCGTTCTACACATTTCCTGTAAACCCACCCTTCCCAAACTTAATTTGGAGCTTTCGTGACTGCAGGAACTACTCTTTGGTTCTTTCGGTAAAGTGACGTATAAAGAGAAAATAAAAAATTTAATAATAGCATACGACGTTTCGATTGCAACACAAGCAATCATCATCAGGTATAAACTAAATAGAAAACAAACCTAGTATACTTAGAAATATAACGCAATACAGCACAGAGTCGGCTCACAACAGTCAACACCCTACCTGGTTGATTACGTTCTTCCGGAGAATGCTAAATTTGAGAGAGAGATAAAACACAGAACCAGAGACATATAGACAGACATATAAGCAGAGAGAGATAACACAGAGATACATAGAGAGAGACATACATAGGCACACAGAGAAACCACGCCTCTGTGTCGAGGCCTGGTTGATTACGTTCTTCCAGACGTGCTGAGCCGCTTTGGCCGGGCCGCCATTGAACAAGGGCCTAGCTCAGTGGGCCTTACCAGAAATTAACCGACCGACCGACTGACCAAATAACCCCCTCGCGACGCGCAGACGGTGTTCGGCAAGATGCTGGACTACGTGCGCGGGGGCAGCGAGGTGCCGCAGACGGACGTGCGGTGGATGTCGGAGAGCGGCATCATCGACGTGTTCGTGCTGTTGGGGCCCACGCCCAACGACCTGTTCCGGCAATATGCCTCGCTCACCGGTACCGCCGCACCACGCAGACACTCTCGCCTCCTCCCGCGGGCGTCTCCACGCGGGCATCGTCATTGCCATCATCATCATCATTATCCATCATTGGTTTCTTTCGCATGAGATTATTGTGTAAGTACGCTCTCGGTTTGTAACTGTCTAACCCTCCCACCACTCGGCAGAGCCAATCAAATGACGTTGTCGCCTCGGCGAATGTGGCTATTTGGTTTGTTTTACCAGAGGAATGTTGAAGAGCGAGCAATTTTATTTGACAATTTTGTTCTACGACGAAGTTGCGTCTGTTAGTTTCCCTATGTCTCTCTCCATCCCAACTCCGACTGTTCCCTATCCCCACCCCCCCATCTACCTATTCTCTCCCCTGTCTCCCATCTTCCTCTGTCCTCCTGTCTCCTTCTGTTCCTTATCCCACCCTATCTCCCCGTCTCCCTATGTCCCCGTTACCTTTCTCATGCCCCTGATCCCCTGTCTCCTTTTGCCCTTCTGTCTCTCATGTGTCTCCCGTTTCCCTCTGTCCTCCTCATCTTCTGTTCCTCATCCTGCCCTGTCTCCCTATCCCCCCCCTGTCTGCCTCTGTCCGTCTGTCGCCCTTGCCCCCTGCTTTCTGCCTCCCCTGTCTCACCCCCGTCGTTCCGCCCCCTCCCCCCACTCCAGGCACGCAGTCGCTGCCGCCGCTCTTCTCACTCGGCTACCACCAGTGCCGCTGGAACTACAACGACGAGGACGACGTGCGGGCGGTGGACGCGGGCTTCGACGCCAACGACTTGCCCTACGACGTCATCTGGCTGGACATCGAGCACGCGGACGGCAAGCGCTACTTCACCTGGGACCCCAACAAGTTCCCTACGCCGCTCGACATGCAGCGCAACATCGCCAGCAAGCGCCGCAAGGTGCGCGCGGGGCACACGCGGCGGTCGCGGGAGGGTGGCGGTGGTTACAGTGGGGGGGTAAAGGCGGCCGGGCGTGGTGCTGTGGTTACACCACACACTCGTGTGACGCGCCGGCCATCATAGACGCTTTGTCTTAAACCTTTCCCGGTCCGAGACGCCTGCAAGTTTGCAGGGCGGGTCCCGTACACCACCGAATCTCGGAACGTGCTAAGCGGTTAAGCGTGAATTTTATTTAGAGAGGCGTCGTAGCGCCTTTGTTTTTAAAGACGTTACCGCAGAGATCCGTAGCGACACGACCGCCGCCACTCCACGATAGTTGGTGCCAGACTGCGCCACATGCCCCCCTCCCACATGGTCTATCATCGTACACGTACTGCACGTCATCGGAACGAAATCGGAAGAACAACTGATGACGTACACGTACGACATTAGAATGGTAAAGTGTTAACAGCGCTTGCTCTGCGACAGTCTGTTGAAGGTTATATGGGGGGGGTCTCTGACTTGGTGTGTTGTGTGTGTGTGTGCGCGCGCGCGTGGGCACGACTTCATCCTGCAGATGGTGTCCATCGTTGACTCGCACATTAAGATCGACAGCGGCTACAAGGTGTACACGGAGGCGCAGGCCAATGGGTACCTGATGAAGAACAAGGATGGGCGCGACTACGAGGGCTGGTGCTGGCCAGGTGAGGCAACGCTTGGCGGCGCCCGTGTGTCCGCGTGCTTGGCATCGTGCCCACGGCGATGGATTCGGATTAACTACGTCGTTTTGCCCTTTGATTTGAGGTGACGCGAAAAGCGTGGGGGGAGCCACCGCGAGAAGGACACCGTCCTCAACAAAATAACAACAAAAACAATCATAATAATGAGCAATGCGCTGAATGTTTTCTTTCGACACCCAGGCTCGGTGTCGTACCCAGACTTTGCGAACCCCGATGTGCGTTCCTGGTTCGCGAGCAAGTTTGCCTACGACCAGTACGAGGTGAGCCGGCGGGTGGCAGCTTCGGGTTAATATTTGATTTATTTGAATCTTTTTTTGTTGCCAATCTCTTTCGGAACGGGGTCGTTGGCGGCGGCGCTTGGCGAAACGCGGCGTCGGCCGGTGGTCACGCGGCCTCGTGGAGGCCGTTCTCTGACGTCACGGCCCGTGCCCCCGCCCCCCCCACCCCGACCCCCCGCGGCACGTGCAGGGCTCGAGTGAGATTCTGTTCACGTGGAACGACATGAATGAGCCGTCCGTGTTCAACGGGCCCGAGGTGACGATGCACAAGGACACGGTGCACCTGAGCGGCTGGGAGCACCGTGACCTGCACAACCTCTATGGCCTCTACCAGGTACCGGCATGCAGGCCTCGCTCACTCGAGTAACGTGTTACCTGCTCCAGTTTTCCAGTCGCTCAGTAAATATTCGGTGAGAGATGGAGCCCTGCTTGAACTGTGCCCTCAGTTTTCTCTCCTGCCACTTGCACCGTCCCTCCTTCCTCTGCCCTCCAAACCCTCCCCTCCACCACTCCCCTCTACTTCCTCGTCCCACAGCAAATGGCTACGGTGGAGGGGCAGATCCGGCGATCGGGTGGTGTGGAGCGCCCTTACGTGCTCTCCCGCGCGTTCTTTGCCGGATCCCAGCGATACGGTACGTGCCGTGTCGGTTACATGGGGCTCGTTAAACTAAAAAACTAAACTATAGACTATTTTTTTATTTTACCGAGTAAGGCCCACTTGAGCTGTCCACAAACAATAGCTCAATGAAGTGGATTATTACGTTGAAATTTATAGCAGCCAAATGCTCTAAACGCATGATGTTGATTTTAAATGTGGAGGAAAAATCCAGGGGTCCCCAGAGAAAAATCCACACGACCACGTGGGGAGAGACGTGCAAATTTCAAATATACAGGCGTCGGGATCGAACCCAAGACCTCCTGTATACCAGGCGAGGGAGTTTACATCTCGCTACCAAGCGATCCACTCCAATCAACCAATTAGTCTCGGCCCTGGTTAATGAATGGCGCGTGAAGTAGCGTTGGGCTGACGGTGGCCGTGGGCCCGTGGGGCGGTTCGCAGGCTCCATCTGGACGGGAGACAACACGGGCGAGTGGGGCCACCTGCGCGTGTCCATCCCCATGCTGCTCAACATCAACCTGTGCGGCATCTCCTTCAGCGGGGGTGAGCGAGCACACGGCACGAGTCACGTGGCACAACGCACAGCGCGCACGCCATCGCACACTACCCGTGGTAGAATTCCTCCCAGTCCTAAATAAGAATTTCGGTACCAAAGCTCTGTCCTTCCCCTCCTCCTTTTACAGCCGACGTCGGCGGCTTCTTCCGCAACCCGCCGCCCGAGCTGCTGGTGCGCTGGTACCAGGCCGGCGCCTACCAGCCGTTCTTCCGAGCGCACGCTCACATCGACACGCAGCGCCGCGAGCCCTGGCTCATCGGCGCCGACAACATGGCGCTGGTGCGCGTGGCCCTGCACCAGCGCTACGCCCTGCTGCCGTTCTGGTACACGGCCTTCTACCGCGCCCACCGCACCGGCGAGCCCGTCATGAGGTGCGTGTGTGTACGCACGCGCGCACACGTGTGTGTACGCACGCACGTGTGTGGCAAAGACGAAGGCGGCCGGGCTTGGTGCTGTATGTGTGTGGGGGCAGCGGTTAGTACGCGGCGCTACGAACCCGGTGGGCCGAGTTTGATTCCCGCTCGTGGCAAACACCAGTGACGAATATCTGAACCGGTCTTGGGCCTTTCCTAGGTCGGCTCAACCTCAAACGAGTAAATCACCACTAGGTCGACAGAGGCTGGCCACCCACCCTCTCGTGTACCGTGCCAGCCTTCTTCGGTGCTCGCTTACAGCACTTGCCCCAACAGTCCGATAAGGCTATACGGGGGATCTTTGTTTTGTTTGTGCATGTGTGTAAGGGGCACAGGTGGTGCATTTGCCGGTCATCTCAGTCGGTGGTACTTGGGTATGTTCCGTAACCTGCCAGCAAGCCTTAAAGTGCACATAGCCTGGCATATGCCCCGTAGTGACATCACCGCCACCTAGTAGCAGTTGCTCATGTGTGTACAGTGTGAAGCGATGCAACCTACACTGTGTACACGGCTGTGTGTACGCGGGCTGTGTGTATGCGGGCTGTGTACATGGCTGTTGCATACGTGGGCTGGGTGCGCTGTATCAGTGTGGCGGTGCCTTTGTGTTGTACAGAGCCCTCTGGGTCGAGTTCCCCAAGGAAACGGCCACGTTCGCAATCGAGGACGAATATCTTCTTGGTGGGTTATCATCGCATGCCTGTGTTCACAACCGCACTCACACTCTGCTTGCCTACGAACTGCTTATTGTGTTTAGTTTGTTGTCCTTCCCCTGCACCTCCAATTTATCACGGTTGGCTACATACGGTGGCGAAAGAAGTTAAAAGTACACACATACATACAATGGTGTTTCCCCTGCGTGTTCACCATGTGCACAGACACGTGGCCTGTGCTCACAGCGTGTGTGTGTGGTGTCTCTTCACTGCAGGTGATGCCCTGCTGGTCCATCCCATCACAGAGGCTGGCTCCCGAGGGGTGAGCATCTACCTGCCTGGGCCCGGAGAGGTGAGCAACGCCTACGCATCGAGTCTGTGTGTGTGTGTGTGTCCGTGGGGGTGTCCGTGGGCGTGCGCGCGTGTGTGTGTGTGGGGAGGAGTAGTAATGTGGGGAGCGGTAGTGTAGCAGTTAGTGCGCTGCGTTCCGAACCCGGCGACTCGGATTCGATTCCCGTTCTCGGCCAACCCCAGTGACGATTATTTGAACCGGTTCTGGGCCTCCCCTAGTTCGACTCGTCCTCAAATGAGTACCTGGTGCGATGTGTAAATACACTACTAGGGAGACAAAGGCGGCCGGGCGTGGTGTTGGCCATCCACCCCCTCGTGTGCTGTGCCGCCTCAACAGTCTGTTAAAGGCTATATGGGGGACCATTGTGTTAGTGTGTGTGTGTAGTTGCTTGCTAACAGCACTTACCAAAATGTCGTCTGTTGATTTGTTTTCATAAATGTACCTGGTCCTGCGTGAGCACCCGTGATGCTCGATTCTCATGGTCATCATCGGCGTCCGCTCTCTCGTACATCATCACTCATGCCCTCCTTCCAACCTGCCTCTAACCCTTCTTACACATTCTCCTTACTCACTGCCATCTTCATACCCACTGCTCCATTTAATATAATGTGCTGTGTTCTCTCCACAACCACCACCCCCGCTTCCTCCACCCCACAGCTCTGGTACGACGTACACGACCACAGGAAATACGAGGGCGGCCAGGAGCTTTACGTCCCCGTCACCATGAGCTCGGTAAGGAGGGCGCCATCGTGGCTAGGAGATGTTAACTACCTCCCCGGCTATGCAGAAGGTCGTGGGTTCAATCCAATCCTTGACGACGCCCTGCACGTTTGGAGTTTGCATTTTCTATCCCACCGTGGTCGTGTGGATTTTTCTCCGGGTCCTCATGCGTTTAGAGTAATTGACTGCTATAAATTTCCACATGATAAGCCACTAAGTTGAGCTATCATTTGTAAGAGCCATATCGCTCAGTGGGCCTTGGTTTTTAGTTTTTTTAGTCCAAAGGCAGAGTGTGGGCACTCCCCACATCCTCCGAGACATTTGGGCAACGTGGAAAATTAGACCAAATACCCTCCGAGTCTAGAGGGTCTTTTGGAGTAGCCAGCAGCGGCACAAGCAAGTAATTGCAGGGCTCCGCCTTCACCTTTTTATGTACATCGAATGATATGTTTAATCATAGTTTGTTGTCCTTCCCCCCCGCAACCTTCGATTAGCACGGCTGGCTTCGTACGGTGCGAAAGAAGTTCAACATACGTACGTTGTCTCTGACTGCACAGATCCCGGTGTATCAGAGAGGGGGCTCCGTGGTGCCGCGACAGAACCGGCCGCGACGCTCCTCAGAGTGCATGCACGATGACCCCTACACGCTCTACGTCGCCCTCGACAAAGCCGTACGACGCACGCGCTCATGCACGCACGAGCACCGTACACAAACATGCGTGCCTGCACACGCACACAAACGTACGTGCTCTCGCACGAGCATGTGCACGTAGTCACGCACAAGCACCATACACAAACACGCGTGCATACATGCGCACACAAACGCGCCCGCACACGCACGCACAAACTCGTGTGCATATATCCATAGACGCACGTACTGTACATGCATATGGACACGCACCATACAAGCATGCCTACATACACGGTCATCCGCACAACTACAGCCGCTATTCGACACTGTGGCGGTGACGTCACCACAGCGCTCGTGCCAGGCTAAGTGCACTTTGAGAGGGGGGGGGCAGGGCCTGCCGAGTCTTTAGCGGTGGGGGCGGCTCGGCCACCTTCTCCCGACACTCCGGCGCTGCGTCCACTCGGTTCGCGTCACGGCGATCACGGCGTCGTGTTGCCGTCGTGTTGTTGTCGTGTTGTTGTCATGACGTCATCACGTCTTGTTGTCATGACGTCATCACGTCGTCGTGTTGTCGCGGCGAGCAGGGCCGGGCAGAGGGGCAGCTGTTCCTGGATGACGGTCGCTCCTTCGCCTACGACACGGACAAGCGGTTCGCGCTGCGCTCGTTCCACTTCTCCAACGGCGCGCTGGTGGCCAGGTGAGGTGGACGGGGGGTGGGGGGAAACCGCGCACGCACACACACCTGTTTGCGTGCGCGCGTACTCTCGTGCACGTGCGCGTCAAACCCCCCGCACTTACGAAGACTTTGGGTGCGCACGCACGCCATTTACCGAGAGCCACGGGGGAAACACACGGGGAGGCGCAGCGAATGGTGGGAGGAGACCGATGGGTGGACGTGGGCAATGGAGCGATGATGTGAGGGGGAGACGCAGGGTATGGGAGATACCGGGGAGACACGTGGGTGGTGGTGGGATGGTGTGGGGATGCAAATCTCCTTCCTTCCCATGCCTGCCTCCTTCCTTCCCCTCCCTGACGCCGCTTCCGCGTTGTGCAGCTCTGCCGACCCCAGCGGAAGCTACAGCACAAAGTCGTGGCTCGAGAAGGTCGTGGTCATAGGCGTCAAAAAGCCGTCCCACGTCACTCTCAAGCAAGCAGGTACCGTGGCGCCCGCATCCCGTCGCTCCGCGGTGTTCCGTCGTGGTCCAGATCGCTCGAGCACCGTGGCCTTCCCCTGGTGCTGGTGGCTACGCACGTGCCCCGTTTATCCAGCACTGTCATAATTTCAAACTTGTAACGCTGCACCTCGGCCGCACAGAATACAGTAAAACCTCGTTTTTTTCGGTATTTGCTATTTCGTAATTGGGGGGGATAATTCGGCGAGAGGAGTTCGTCGTACACGTGTAACTCCTGCGATGTGTCCTTGACCTTTGTCCGTCACGTAAAATGATGGAGTGGCAGCTGGCTCAAGCAATGGGACGTCCCAGGAGTTGGGCCAACGTACATGCTGGGATACCCTGCCCCCTCGTGCGCAGGGACCGGCCTTCGACGGTGCTGCTCGCTGACTCGCACTTGCCCCAACAGGCTACACGGGAGGCAGGGGGATCTTTGTCTTTGTGTGTGTCTGCGTGCGCGCGGTGCTGCAGTCTCTCCGTCGGAGTCCGCGTTGGAGTTTGAGTACGACGCCGCCACGGCCACCCTGGAGGTGCGAAAACCTGGCGTGAACATCGCCTCCGACTGGACCATCCTCATCCAATGATGGAAGAAGCCGGGGCAGCCCCCCCCCCCCCCTCTGCCGGTCATTTTGTGATTGATTTTTTTTGGTTGAGGGGGTTGGGGTTGGGGTAAAACCTACGAGGGGAGGGGGGGGTGGGGAGGGGAACAGTGGGAGGTGTAGTGGGGGCGAGTTTGGTGGCGGAGGGTGGGTGTTGGATGCCGCACGGGGAAACGTCCCTTTTAGCTCCGAACGACACGGGAACACACAAATAATTAAATGCCTTTTTTTTGCCCCTTCGTTTTTTTGTAGTTGTTTTTGCTAAATTTGTCCCACTTTTACATCGCCGACGGATTCCTTGACAAATCGGCGCGCACCGTTTTTTTTCTTTCCATCACTCTTTATTATTTATTTGATTGTGCGGGCGCCTGACCGAACGAACGCTCGCTCGCTGGCTTGCAATAGAAAGGACCGCTCTTTCGGCTCCCGTTACTGTGAATTCGGTTGCTTCTATGACACGTGCCGTTGTTAGCGATGATGTTCATAAAAAAAAACGCGCGATTCCAAAGATCCGCCTCGGATATTTGTGACGACAGTTCCCCTCATTTATACTGATTTCCGAGCTATGAAGGCAGCGATTAATTTTTTTTTTTAATCAACGGCAGGTGCTGGTGCACGTTATCGTCCATAGAAAGGAACGATAAAGCCTAAATCAGAATTTCAGGACCGGGGTGGCGGGTGGTGAATTTGTTTCATGGCTACTACACGATGACTGCCAGATAACAAAAACATACAAAACACAAATGGCTCTTTTATGTCTAGGGCTGTGTCCTGGGCTGTCCAATGGAAGTGAAATAAAAAACACTTTTAAGTGACTCTAGGAGTCATCACTTATTGACGTTAACCATGGCGTGCCGCCAATCTTATCACACCAAGCCTTGACATTTTTTGACAGATTGCCGTGAAGACTTTGAGCCAGAGGTCTGTTGCACGTTATTACGCTGTCGAGAGAGGGGCGGGGGGGCTTCTTGGGAAGTTCACTTTTGCCGCTAGAAGCGAGGAGCCACAGGAATTGGATGTCCTCTTCCTTCCCTCCCCCCTGTGTCTGGAACCTCGCTTGCTCGGAGGTTTGCGAAGAGCTGGCCAGTATTTGTCCAGGAGCTTACACAGCATCCATTTCCATTTATTGTTTAAAAACAAAATGTAATCACGGTTGCCGAGCACAGGCCCAGAGAGGGCTCCCGAAACGGCCAACAGCCAGTTACAATCGTCGAGATTGAAGGGCGTACTCAAACGGGACCTTTTCCCATGTCGCGATGCGACGGTGGGAGGGGTGTTATAGAGCCCGCGGAAAGGATCTCGGATTTGTTTTAGGAGGTGGAACGAACGGCGCAACGATTCGTTGTCCGTCGATACCGATCGGCGTTGAGCTTACGCCGGCCCCGCGTCGATCGTGCGCGTGAGAATTGATGTTCTTTCTGTCCGTGTGTGTGTGTGCGCTCAGTGTACGATGGGTTCGCGTCGCCCTTGCGACCGCTAGGTTTCACCGATCGTTTGGCGCAGCGTAAAAAATCTAAACAAAAAATATCTTGCTTTGAACAGTGACCCAGAATTGTGACAATTCTTCAAATCGCTTTGGGGTCGGAGGGTCGGGGGCCAGGAGCCAGGGTGGGGTGTGGGTGAATTGTTCCACCCCTGCTTTTTATGCCAGGCTTGGCGCAGAGTAAAACGCTCGGCGCATCTCCGCTTGTCTTTCGCAGTCAAACCCACGCTAATGTGCGAGGTGTGTATCAAGTCCCGTTGGCCATTGGTGGTACCACTGTTTACAGGCTGTGGTGGGGGAGAGGTGGGCGGGGGGGGGGGGGCTGATACAGAGGAGGGGACACCCTCCTCTGTATGTTTGGCGAATGTTTATTGGGTAACGAGCGCTGCAACAGCGGGGTGCAGGAAAACTCGCTGGCCTTGTTCTAAACTTGAGAAAGACGTGTTTTAATTTGTAGTTGATGAGATGTATATGGAATTTTTCGAATTTAGAAATAATCACTAATGCAAAACTGTTGTCAACCCCAACTCTGTAACGAACCCATAACCCTTAACGGTACAAGCTGCGAGGCATCCCCCTCGTGACCCCGCCACCCCCTCAGCCACAGCAGCTCTCGACCAAGCGCTGCCACTGCCACCGCTTCCAAATGGCTTAACCCACGTGACACTCTTCAGTGCCACGGTGGTGAGATGTTAATTGCCTTGCCTGGTATACAGTAGGTCGTGGGTTTCATCTCGACCCTGACGCCTGCTGCATATTTGGAATTTGCGGTGTCTCCCTGTGGTTGCGTGGATTTTTCTCTGGATCCTCCGGTTTTTCCCTCCACATTATAAAGGTGTTTAGAGTGTTTGGCTACTATAAATTTCCACGTGATCAACCACTTCATTGCGCTATCATTTGGGGCCAGGTCATTTCTAAAAAGAGCTACATAGCTCAGTGGGCCTTACCTGGTAAAATTTTTTAATAGTTTAGTTTAGTCCCGTTGGTTGCTAGCAGCAAAAGCCTACTGTTACTTTTCACTGCAGAAATCAACTGGCGTCTCCTACCTCTCCTGTCCAATGACCCAGAAGGATTTTAGTGGGGGACCAGGGCTGGTGACAGATTGGGGGGGGGGGGGGCTGCTGGGATGGGCCCCGCACCACCGCATGTTCCTTTGCCCTCCCCTCACCCAGCTTCACTCTCCTTTTAAATGGTGAATCGCTGCAAACTTGGCCCAGCACCACGGCCCCCTTCCCATAACGAGAGGAGTTAGAACTGGGCCTTGTGGGGGAAGAATGGTGTCGCCAAACCAGCCCCCTCCGTGTCTATTAGGTGAGGGCATTTGTCCACCCCTCTGACTACCCAACCCCCCAAACCTTTGCGGCACCACTTACCCGAGTCGTAGTGGCCGGTTGTGCTCGGCACGTCAAGTGACGCCAACTAGCTATAAACCTGTGGTGGCCACGATGAACCACACCTGTCGTCCAACTGCGTGCATGTGGGGTTGATGCGTCGTGCAGATGGATTATTTGGTGGTAAATCCCACTTCTTTTTTTTATCATTATTCTTGATGAGGGCCGTCTAGTCTCTTTGGGTTTGGGTGGGTTTTGAAATATAGGTATGGGCTACAGAGCAGAAGTTTGGTTCTAGTTCTGGACTTAAGAGGGTGAATATTGAGTGACGAGTCTGAGCTGTAGGGTAGGTGCAGTTCTGGGTCTGGTTTACAGGGTGAGTTTCGAGTTCTAGGTCTGGGCTACAGAGTGGGTGCCAAGTTATTGGTCTGTGGACCCCAGAGTGAATTTTAGCTTCTTGACTATTTGATGTATGTTGAGTTCTAAATCAGCGGTATAGAGTAGGTGTTCTAGATCAGAGCTTTATATATAATGAGTGTGTCAGAGCTCTTGGCTACTTAGGAGGTCTTTAGTTCTAGATATGGGCTAAAGGTGAGTGTTAGCTTCCAGAGGTGGGACAAAGTCATTGTTATGCAAGTCCAAGTCGAGTCGCAAGTCATCAAATTCATGACTCGAGTCTGACTCGAGTCCAAGTCACATGACTCGAGTCCACATCTCATAGGTGGGACAAAGTCATTGTTATGCAAGTCCAAGTCGAGTCGCAAGTCATCAAATTCATGACTCGAGTCTGACTCGAGTCCAAGTCACATGACTCGAGTCCACACCTCTGTTAGCTTCTAGCTATAGGAGATAGGTGTTAAGGTCTAGGTCTGGGCTATAGGGTGGGCATTGCTTTCTAGGTTTGTGGTCGGTCCGTGTAGACCCGTGTGTTGGCGGATGTTGCTGTTCAGCCGACTCTAGGTGAAAACGTCAAAATGTCTTTTCGTCGGAAGCAGCAGCGACAACATCATCAACAATGGGACAAACGGTCAAGGCCGGCGGTGATGTTCCCCGCCAGTTTTGTGTGGACGTGAATATCGATGCCCTGAAGTGGAAACGTCTACGCCAGTGCGTAAACTAGGGGGATGTTTTTTACCGTCGCTGGCGTTTGATGCAACCGACCACGGAGTGAGAGAGTATCTCTTTGTGCGTGTCGCCACATTCCCTAATGGAGTCTGCACTTGGGAGGTGATCTCTGTGTGCGTGTATTTGCGTGCGGGAGTCTCGATTTGTGAAGAAGTTTAATCCACAGCAGAAGACAACGATCCCCCTTTTCCCAATAATCGTCAACGTCGTTCGCAACGCCGCCTCCCAACTAAATTTACAAATAGTTTTTTTTGGTTACACGAGTGCAGTGAAATCTGACCTGCCAAACGTGTGGGCCCCCCACCCACCCACGTGAGGCATGCATTTTCCCCGTCACCGTCTCCGACGAGCCGTCCATCCGCACCGGTGAATTCTACAAGTTCGATTCTTACGTTCTCCCGCGTGACTATGGCTGGAGAAACGAGGTGTTTTGGCACGTGCGCGCGCCCATGTGCGCACCGTAGATTTACACAAGCGGCTAAAAACCGGGTGCAGAGTTGAAAGTCGGCAACGTTTTAAGATGGGAAGGACCGTAACCTGAAAGTAACGAACGGTTGTTCTCGAGTACCTACACCAACCGCTTTCAGGTTGCGTGTTCTCAGGCTGTCTGGCACGGGTTTTTGTGAAGCTTCGTTCATAAGAAACTTGTTAGAAAAATTACGCGTGGATTCATGTAATACTTTCCAACGTTTGTTTGCCTCCTGAAGTAGGTCATTAGCGCGGAAGCCCAACGGATGGTTGCCAGGGTAAAAAAATATTGTTTGCTTCGTTATAAATAGTCCTTTCTGATCTGGGCTGTGCCTCCACAAGTGTTGGGCAACGCTCAGATCAATTTGACATGTTTTCTATTGGGTAAGTCCCTGATAGCAGCACAACTTTATCCTCCAGGTTGGTTCATATTGGATCATCTGTACGAGAGTTATAGTGCTTCCCCCTGCTGCGGATGGACAGATGGACGGAGATAATAGCACCTTCCAACCTCTGGAAAGTGTTGCGAAACAATTTTTGGTGGCTTTCAGCAGGAATGTCTTGTCTCATCGCCAATATTGTTTTAAGTTTTTACCGCGTACTTTGGTATAATCGACCTCAGATGTTCATGCTGCAGCATTGGTTTGCTCCAAAGGCCGAGTCTGTATTTTAAAGATTGGGGTTAAAATTTAGGAATTATTCCGCTCTTCCACGTGGAAATGGCATTATTTTGTTTGTAATTAACTGCCATCTCTGCCATGGCCTTGCAAAGTCGTCTTGTATTCTAAAATCTGATCGCTGTGCAGTTCACATTTTCGCTTGAGCTCTGCGAGGTCTTCACATGTTCTCATTTCTTGGACGCTTGGCAGCATTCCGTAGTGTCTATGTATCTTGTCTGCAGTTTGTTTATTTTAAATATCTGCAGCACGTCTGTCTCCCTTGTCATTTCCTTTGACCAGATGTAGATCTTGACGACCCTGATATTTCTTCAGAGATGGCTTTGGCCACGGATTCCACTCATTTGTCTTTTTGGCGTCGAGGACCAGTTTTAGTTCAATTTAAGTCGGAGTTGCACACTACCCAAGGCACGCCATAGATGCTGTTGTAACTCCTCCGTGGAATTCCTGGATGCCATGGGGGGGCACACATCATTGCAACAACTGAGCGCATAGCTGGATTTTAGCCAAACTGAAAAACTGATTTTAAAGTGATGGGACCCATCAGTTCACGACACTTGAGAACCCTCCGGTTTAATCGTGGACAACTTAAATCTGAATTCGTAACCCAGAAATCTTGGCATATTCTAACTTGCATTTCGACATTTTAAGCCAACGGGCCACATTGAACGGTCGCATTCACATAAATATCAATATCGAAGCTTCACACGTGTCGGCGCAGGATACACCACCTCGGTTGTTGGCTACTTAAGAGAAAAGCAAATTTGTTTGTTGTTGCTACTGTAGGTTGCACCTTGAAGAACTAGTTGGGGCGCTGTTTGAGTTGAGTTCAATGTTCCAATAAAAACAATGTAGGTTGCATCTTCAAGAACGAGTGGTTGGGGCGCTGTTGTCTGAGTTGCGTTCAATGTTCCAATAAAAAACACAAAGTAACACGTCGACGATTCGGATTGTTTATTTCTCTGTGTGGCGAAATTACGGGAGAGAAACTGTATGCAGACTGCTGCACCCGTTTGGTTCACCGATTGTTGCACATTGCAGAGGCGATGGAGGACGCTGCTTCCACGGTGTACCGGGTTGGCTCAAGGGACTTGCAATCCAGTGGTCGGTTGGAGGCGATAGTCATCACCACAACTGGCTCCCTGTTGGCAGGGAGCCGAGCCCACAATAGCCTGGGACTCGAAGCTTCCCACAACTCGCCACCACGCTCCCACACGCCTGTCGTTCTTTCGTTCAGGAGTCGCTCCCCGTTTGGCAGTTTCCTGCCCCGAGTGGACAACTGTCCACCACTCAGGGTGACTGGAGCCAGAAGCAGTCCACCAGGGGTACCTATATTGCACAGAGGTGTACAGGTGGTTACCGGACCAGTCCCCGACATTAGAGTGGCACTCTCCGCAGTGGCCGTTTAGACTTCCCACCTTGTCTGCAGTGGTTTCTTATTTGTGCAGGAACCCCGAGGTGGGTGGGGTCTCCTAGCTCCACCTTTTTGGGGTTTGGCCAGAACATGTCATTGTTCTCCCCTCCCCCCCTTAGGGCTTCTGGCACAATCTTAATTCAATATTTGTACCGTGGGTTTTATTAGAATTATTTACACACGTTTTATGGAACTTGCCCTGTTGTTGTCTCTTTATATTATATTATGCGTCAAAGGTTTGAAATATTCAAATCTACGAAGCTGAACGAGCTGAAATTTTCGACATGGACTCGCCTTGCGTGACGAAGATTTAATTAAGAAAACCGGTCCAGGACCCGCCGATCCTTGGCCTCTTCGTGTTTTTTTAAACTTTATTTCTGTAGGGGTAACCAAAAAGATTTCCAAAATCATGAACTAACAAGATCCAGGTCCGATTTAACGCAGTACATACCAGAGGTGTGGACTCGAGTCATGTGACTTGGACTCGAGTCAGACTCGAGTCATGAATTTGATGACTTGCGACTCGACTTGGATTTGCATAACAATGACTTTGTCCCACCTATGAGATGTGGACTCGAGTCACGTGACTTGGACTCGAGTCAGACTCGAGTCATGAATTTCATGACTTGCGACTCGACTTGGACTTGCATAACAATGACTTTGTCCCACCTCTGGTACATACAATTCGTGATCTGATCCCATCTGTGAAGGACAAGGTTCCTGACATGCAATATCCCGGCGTCTACAAACTAAGCTGTATCTGCGGCAGCATTTACATTGGGGAAACTAAGCGACATGTCTCGGACCGTGTTCGTGAGCATAAGGCAGATTTGAAACACGGTAGGACCAATCATTCTGCCGTGGCTGATCATTATTTTAATGTGGCTGGCTCACGAAATTGATTTCTCTAAGATGATGGTACCTTGCAAGCCTCCTATCAACAAAGATTTGTTCATGAAGCTATCCATTTTTCACACAATTTCAACCGAGAGGACGGTTATAAACTCGGCAATCATTGGAAAGATGTCATCAACCACTTTGGGTCATGACTTGATTTGTGTTTTCTTGTCAACCTCCACCGTCAGCAGTGTGGGCATGTGGAGCGAGGTGCAATGATTGCCTGGCGGCCCTTTGATTGGTGTAGACCCACTGCGTTGGCATTGCTTTCTTCTACATTAACATTAGCTGCCCCGCCCATGCTGCTGACACACTTGGGCTACGCCCATCTCTAAACCTTTATGAACAGTTTGCCTTTAGAGGCTAACCCCCCTTTTCCTGATGACGACCGCTTGTGTTGTGATCGAAACGTCGTGGTTTTTGTTTTCATTATATTTTTTATTATATTTAAATTACTGAAAGAACCAAGAATAAGTCTACATTATAGACTGCCAGTACGCTCACTCAGGTTAAGAAACAGGCTACAGTCTACATTATAGACTGCCAATACGCTCACCTAGCTTAATAACCAGGCTACAGTCTACATTATAGACTGCCAGTACACTCACCCAGCTTAATAACCAGGCTACAGACTACATTATAGACTGCCAGTACACTCAGCTTAATAACCAGGCTACAGTCTACATTATAGACTGTCAGTACACTCACTCAGCTTAATAACCAGGCTACAGTCTACATTATAGACTGCCAGTACACTCACCCAGCTTAATAACCAGGCTACAGTCTACATTATAGACTGCCAGTACACTCACCAAACTTAAGAACAAGGCTACAGTCTCCATTAGTGTTTTTTGTTGTTGTTGTTTATTATCACTTAATTTTTTCTCTTTCTCTATCTACGTGACTTTATCGAAAGAACCAAATAATATTAATTTCTGTAATTAATACTCAAATATTCCACCGTCCATTTCAAATCTCCGGAGAGGAAACGTCTCGTCCAATCAGAGCGGCTGTTGTTGGAGAGCCTTTGACCAATGAGAGACGCGCTTAGAGTCGCCGCTCGTCATGGCGCCGAAGCGGCCGCTGTAATTGCTGCTACTATTGCTGTTGTTAAAATAATTACATCGTTAGAATCTTAACAACAAATAGTGTTATCGTTTGCTGAGCAAAACATGGTTATGCTCCAGTTGAGCGAACAGGTGAGAATCGTGATCATGCTTTTTTTTATTTAAATGCCGTAATGTTATCGCTATTTTACTTAGCAAAATGTTTCTTATTGCGATTGTTAATATAAATGCTTTAAATTAAAGTGCTAAATATGTGCACGTTGAACACGGTGTACATATGTGCGCATTGTTAAAGCATTGCCGTTTCCGTGTGTCGTGCTGTCTTCCATACAGTACAGTAACTTATTCGCGAATACAGTACAACAATTAGTCGCGTACAGTATTACGTTTCTTGTTATATTTTGCAATCGGCATGATCGTTATTCTAATTGTTACAGCCGTGCTGCATGCCATCAACCTTTCATTGTGTAGACTGTTGTCTAGAAATGCATATGCTTTAATTTATTGTAGGGTTAAGGGTTGACATAGGCAAGCCATCATTGTCATCTCTACATGGTCGTAAAATAGGTACCGCTTTCTTCTTGGTTCTTTCGGTAAAGTCACGTAGAAGGGAAATAATACAATAATATGTTTTATTTTTATTATTTCCCTTCTACGTGACTTTACCGAAAGAACCAAGAAGATGAATCCCTGCAGTCACGAAAGCTTTAAATCGAAAGGTACCACTTTGTGCCAAGTCGTAAGTGGTTGTTAAAGCTGGTGCCTGCCATGGGAATGTGGAATTTCCACTGGTGGTGATGAGCGCAGCACAATGCTCGTAGGAGCATCGAGACATTGTTAATCCACTGCTGGATGAGGGGCTCCCCACGCCGTGCTGGTTGTGGAGGCCGTCTGACCATACTTCACCCCGGCTGGTCAGTGCGGATTGGTAAAGGTGGGCAGCATGGACGTACAGTACAACTCGGTATAAAACGCAACGTATCCCCGCAGCCCTGTGAGAACCTGTTTGTGCATGGTGGACACCCATCCAGGCACTTTGCAAGCTCAGATCTGCTGGCCTTTTGAGGTCCGATGTCCAACCAGATCGAGCGTTTTACAATTCTGGGTCATGTGTTCATTCGGCGTCGAGGGTTATAGTGATGCTGTTCTTAACAGTTAACATCTCGCGGTATTATCTCGCCTGGTATATAGGAGGATGTGGTTTCGACCCTAACCCAACCCTGACACCTGCTGTATATTTGGGAGTTTGCATGTTGTCCCCGTCGTCGCGTGGATTTTTCTCCGCGTCCTCCGGTTTTCCCCCATCCACATTTAGAAACATGTGCTGCTATAACTTTCATAGGGCTATCATTTGTGGCCAGGTCGCTAATGGTAAAAAAACTAGTTTTTCAATGCACACATTTTTATTTGCATTCAAAATGAGAAAAAAACAAAATGAGATCCCAGAATTGATCAAATTTGAGGTGCTGAATAAAAGTGTGTGGTTTTCTTTCGATACGTAATTTTTTTTTGCAAGCCTTTACCCACTTTTCTTCAGAAAATCTAATTTGATCAATTCTGGGGTCAAAATAACTTACTTTCTACTTTTGAGTAGTAATAAAAGTGTGTGCATTGGAAAAAAAATGTTTCACCTAATTAACAAAACAATCTAATTTGTGCAAAGTGTGGACGCCGCAGTGGCGAGATGTTAACTACTTCGCCTGGTATACAGGAGGTCGTGGGTTCGATCCCGACTCTGACGCCTGCTGTATATTTGAAGTTTGCATGTCTCCTCTGCCCGTGGTTGCGTGGATTTTTCTCCGGGTCTGCCAGTTTTCCCCTCCACATTTATAATCATAATGCGTTTAGAGTATTTCGCTGGTTTACATTTCCACCAGCCACTTCATTGGGCTATCATTTGTGATCGCCAGGTCGCTTCTGAAAAATAGCTTTATAAATCTTGCCTCACCACGTACATCCGCCACGCAACACATCCAATAGCAGTACTGTACCCGCTATACGCCACAACGGCGCTTGTGCCAGGCCCGCTCACAGGAGGTCTTGGGATAGACCCAGGTGCCATGGATTGGCTGACATGACCGGTAGATGCGCCACCTGTGCCCCCTACTGTGCCAACTTTTGTTGTATTTTATCGCCCCACTGGTTGTGAGCGTCGCTCCTCCAACTGCCCAGTAGCGTTCTTCACGAGCCGCCTCCAGAGGCCGATCTTGACACCGCTGGTACCGGTCCTCAGAAAGTCCACTCAGCTGCACGTCCTCCGGTACCACACCTGCTACATCCCTTCAGCCCGTGTCGTGCCCGTTTAGCCCCCCCTCTATCCGTTCAAAGAGAAGCTGCTTGGGCATGCGGTGGTTGGGCATGCGGGCTACGTGACCTAGCCAACGCAGCCTTGCTTTCCGGAGCTCACTGATGAGACATCCACCACCAAACATCCACCACTACCACGTAGCCACAACAACCACATAACTACTGCTAGAAATCCACCACCACCATGTAGCCACATCCACCACCAAACATCGACACGTAGCCACATCCACCAGCACCACTACTGCTAGGCATCCACCACCATATCCACCACCACCACATCCACCACTACTGCTCGACATCCACCAGCAACCACCACGTAGCCACATCCTCCTCCACCGCCACCACGTGGGCAAGACGCGCACCACGTGCTCAACGATAGCCAGAGGCTGTCGTTGAGCACGTGACGCGGCGGCTGCACCACGTGACCGCGTGCAGGGGCCTGGTGCCTCGGGAGGCGGAAGGAGTCGGCGCCTCGCGTTTCTTGCAACTTCCACGCCGCCACAAACAACGACAGCGGCGTAGACAACGCAGCCCGCGTGGAGCGAGCGAGCGAGCGGGCGGGCGGGCGGTGGGGAAGAGACCCGCGAGGGGAGCGAGTCGAGGGGGAGGCGACGGCAACGCCGCTCGGAGCCATCCTGACCAAGGCCGCGTCCCTCCGCCCCCACCAACACCCCCCCACCCCCCTTTAGAATCCGCAGTCCGGATAAGCGAGCTCGTCCCCCGCGGAGCACGCCCATTGGCCGGGAGGCTTCCCGCGTGACCGCCGCGCGGCCACTCACGGGCCGCCGAGGGAGCCGCGGCTGCGCGTGCGGGGTACGGAATGTGAAGGCGGCGAGGTGCCCCCCCCCCCCGCGCGCCCTCGACTCGGCCGTAGCCCGCACGGGACCCCGCGAGTGGCGCGGCTTCGTCGCCTTAATCGTTGACGTTTTTAACGAATCGCTTATTGTTGTGCTCCTACTAACGTCGTCGTTTGCCGTTCCCGCATTGAACCACCCGTGTAGAGAGAATGTGAGTGCGGAGTCACACGCGCTGACGAGCGAGCGAGAGAGACGCGCGCCCCCACACGCACGCAAGGTTTGTGTGGCGTTTCGTGTTTCCAGCGCGGGTTGTTGTTGCTGCTGTGTGCGTGGTGGTTGTGGTTTTTGTTGTGGTTGGTTGGTGGTGGTGGTAGTCCGGGGCACGTCGAGAGAGGCCTCGGGTCATCAAGAAATGCCTCAGCGCGTTGAACGCTCGTTGTTCACGTTACACTCGAACATGGGCTGGCGCTACTGTATGGGAGCTATTGTGTGTGTGTGTCTCGCCACGACGAGAGGGAGGCTTCGGCAGGGCGAGAGAGACGAATCGGTGTCGTGTGGACGATTTTTCTCCTCAGTTGAGTGACCGTACAGTGGGTGGGTTCACTGCGCGGCCCCGTAGCTGGAAGTTGCATGGCCACAATCGCGCACCGCTGCTGTGGCCACGTCTCTAATGGGCCTCCATGGTTCTCTGGCTGAGTCTCTGTGCATTGTATCTCTAGGAGTATGTCTCTTGCTACACGTATATGTCTAGATCTATTTATATATATTTGTCTACCTATGTACTTGAGTGTCGTCTTGTATCTCTGAGTGTGTCTATGTGTTCACTATGCAACCCATAGTTTAGATTGCAGGCCACGTCTCTAATGGACCTCCATGGTTCTCTGGCTGAGTCTCTGTGCATTGTATCTCTAGGAGTATGTCTCTAGCTTACACGTATATGTTTAGATCTATTTGTATATATATTTGTCTACCTATGTACTTGAGTGTCTTCTTGTATCTCTGAGTCGGTGTCTGTGGGTTCATTATGCAACCCATAGTTTAGATTGCATGGCCACGTCTCTAATGTGCCTTGTTGGTTTTCGATTTATCAAAGAGTATATTCTGTACAGTGTATCTCTAGGAGTCTATCTCTGCCAGTGTGTGTCTCTGTGTATCTACTAGTCTATATTTGTACGTGTATATGTGCATGTCCAAATATATCTATGTATCTGTATTCTTGTATCTCTGAGTTTCTATATCTATGAGTTTAATATGCGCACCGTAGTTTGGGTTTCATGGCCACAAGCGCACGTCTGTAGCTGTGTCTCTAATGTCCCTCTATGGCTCTCTGGCATTCTGTTTACCACTGAGTCTATATACAGTGTATCTCCAGGAGTCTATCTCTGCGAGTATATCTCTACGTATCTACACGTCTATGTATTTTACTGTGTATATATCTCTTGGTATATTTATTTTGTCTATCTATGTGCTTGAGTGTATTTCTCCTTGTGTCTCTGAGTCTCTGGCTATGGGTTTATTCTATTTGCATGGATGCCGTACGTGCTAGTCCTCTCAAAACTCGTGTGTTTAGGTTTAAACTCGCCATTTGGCCTATAACCAACAAGCCTTTATCGTTGCGACTTTTACGTTCATATCGTAATAAGTATAGAACACCTGTAACGCAACCTTTTGTCAGATCCACTTCAGGACGGGAATCCTCCGTATGACGCCAGTCTCGTCGGCAGTGTCTGTTTTCAAAGCAGACTCGAAGATGTATATCTACCGACTCCGATTGTCTGATTTCAAATATATGGTTGTTGATGGAACGCTAATGCCTCGTGTATCCCCCGAGAGCCAAGAACCTCGCGCGTTGGTTTTTGTTGCCACGGCGGCTTGAGCACAACGCTCAAAACGCCAAGTAGTGGGGCCAGCAGCAAGAACGGCACGACGAGGAAATCTCGAAAGGAACAAAAACAACCCCAGGTCGACACGCACATCAACAACAGCGTCCGCGATGGCTCGTCGACGCAACGTAAATTTGCAAGCGTGCAAAGAAACGCGTGCAGGAATGTGTCGTGTAGGTCAGGTTGAATACATGCCCCGAATTGAGCATAGGAAAGAGGTACGATGGTAAGGAATTGCTGACGCTCCTTGTATACTTAGCCCAGACTTGTTGAAGTTGATTATCCTACCTGGTCATTGTTTGTATTGTACAAAACAAGGTGGTTGGGGTGGTTGATTATTCTACCTGATCATTGTTCATGTTGTACAAACCAAGGTGGTTGGGGTGGTTGATTACCTTACCTGGTCATTGTTCATGTGCCAACCAAGGTGGTTGGGGTAGTTGATTCTTCTACCTGGTTATTGTTCATGTACCAACCAGGGTGGTTGATTAACCTACCTGGTTCTTGTTGATATCTCTACTGAATTGTTGATGTATTTTCTTAGTAGTCGTAGTAGTTATTGTTACAGGTGTGTAGCACCTATTTGTGGTTGATGATTTTCCCCTCTGGTTTGCTACATTCTGGATGAAGACTTCCCCCTGCCCTGCAGGTCTTGGGGTTGTACGGCCGTACATCACCACGCTGCTCAGTGTGGGTTGGTGAACGTCGCTAGAATGGCGTGGGAGCAGACGAACACACAGTGCAGGTATCCCTCGATCTACGAAAGGGATGCGTTCTTCCAAAAAAACACAACGAAATTTGGTACATCGGAATGGCCTTACTCATTAATTTAATACCAAAAATATAGGGCTGTGTATCGGAGAGTCGGTCATTCCAACTCTGCTCGCCTAAGAATACACATCTTTTCCCAATACAAAAATAATAATAATGAACGTGCATATTAAAAGATTTAATAATTTTTCACTTAAAACCAAAATAATTAACCTTTTCGGGAAACTCGCCAAAAGATGCTGCTGTACGTTGGAATGACTGGAAGCGTTGCTGCCGCCACTGCAGGGACACCGTGACGCTGTCGCCGATAGATGACGACGCAGCCCTCCCGGGTGGTGGCTCGCGTTTGGTGATCTCACGGCGCGTGGCCGTCGTGAAATTTCGTTCGCGCGGAAATTCGATTTTTCGTTAATTCGAAAGTGTCCGTAATTTGTCCGTCGCCTTAACGCTAAATTTCGTCGACCGAACGTTTGTGCAAGAACGGACTTTGCTGTACTGCCCTCTGCTGCCCACCACGCAAGCCCCTGCAGCGGTCGATTACAACCCAGCGTACAATATGCGTCACCGCCAATCCAAGCGATGTCCACGCTTATAACCCTGCTGCTTAGCTTCTGAGATCTGATAAGATCAGGTAGTTGTGGGTGATTTGGTCATTGGCGCTTGGTCTATAGGTGATGTAAACGTGCCTATCTGGATGTTGCTTTAACACGTAGGCTTTCGCGACCAATATCATCTATAATACAGGCTCTCCAACACACCGGTGTGCTGTACTCGTAACGAATTGGCATGTTCTGTTTACATGACAAACTTACTAATTGGCTGTGTCGGGTGGTGGCTAGTTTTATGACACATTTATATATTTACGCAATATAACAAAAACAACTGTATTATGGATGTTGCTGTTGTTGGTTTTGGTTCTGACTGTGTGATGCCTAGGTCCGCACAGATGGGTTCACGAGTCCACTAGCTGCACTGCCATCTTTTGACCAGTTGGCAGCTTAAGAGGAACTTTCACAAATCTGCGTGATCCACCAACTCTTGCCTCCGAAGCGTTGGGGTCGCAGACTTGCGCCCCGGCATGTTTGTGTTTTCGCTCAACGATAGCGACGCTGCATTGAGCGAGTTCATGGAGAAACATTTTTAAATTCTTGTAAGCAGGGCAGTTCGACGTGGTTCTGAAGGGAATGTCGGTTTTCAGTTTATTGATTGTTCCGCTCGTGGTTAACGGCCTTTGATCCCATACCACCCGGAATGCAACTCATCTAATCAGATTTCGGAAGCTCATCCGGGTTGAGCGTGGATAGTCAACTTGGATGATCCACCTACTGGTGTTATTGGCTACTGCGGAGGGGGGGGGGCTATGTCGTGTGCATCTCGCAGCGTGTCTGCAAAGTCCATCACTCTACTGCTCTCCTGCCTTCAACACGCATGGCACGATCTAATATATAATAATGATCATAGTTTACAGCTCGTTATCAATCAAGTGCTGACATGAAGGCCTCCCTTCACTTTATCGTTTGAAAGGGTCAATTGACCAATACGCTACGAAGCTGGTCCGCGCGGATTCGCGATTGCGGAAAGCATAGATGTGGAAGCATAAAGGTGCAGCACAGCAATGGGTTCAGCTGTCATTTAGTTTCCCACAACATAGCACAGCCCCAGAGCTGTCTGACAACCTAGCGATTACGGTGGTCACCTATGACCGGCACTGTCCAGCGATTTGGTCTAATTGGGTGTAATCGAAACCGGCGTGTAGGGTGTACGCCGGCACCGTCACTCTGGTTCTGTCGGGTTGGAAGAGCGGGGGACATCGCTCACCGCGCTGATGTTAGCAGCCACGGCCGGGAGTTGAACCTCGGTGGCTGGGTTCGGAGTGCAACGCGTTAACCCCGCCACGTAATCGCTCCCCTGCCCCCCCCGCAACAACAAATTCAAATAAAATAATCGATTTCTTGCGCGCGCAATTTCGATGCGTGCAATGTAAGGCCCTTTTATAAATCTACTGCTGGGTGAAGGAAGGCCTCTGCGCAAGCCGTCATGGCCACAATTGTTGTTTGACCATACTTGCTTAGTTGGTCAGTGTGTATTGGTCTTGGATGGGCGGAGGAGTAGTCCCAGGCCTGGTTAAAATATCACTTGCCACTGATGTTGACCGTGGCCTAAAATGGAACTTGGGTCACTGGGTTTTGGAGTACAGTTGCGCGATCCACCACCGTGCCCACACGACTCCAGCTCCCTTATCTCTTATCTCTTAGCAGATAACGCTCTCAGCTATATGTCTGTGTCTCTGTTGTATGTGAGTTTAAAGCTTAGTTAATAATAAAAATCAAGACTTCCATCTGGCTTTTAGCCCAAAGTTAATCTTTATATATAATTTGCACGCAAGTTGCACACGTCAACAATGCATTCCCTTTGCACATGGGCATATTGAGGTGTTTATCGTGAGCTCAGTAATCACGGTTGATTAATCGTTGCAGTTATTGAGTTAACTAATGTTTACACGTCTGCCAAGACGTGCATCTCGATGGGACTTTTTTGGCAGAATCAAACTTTGACAAATAAAAATACGTTTTTACCCTTTCTGGCAATACAACAGGTAGTGTGTTAAGATGTTTGAACACCAAATAGATACCTTTTTGCAAGGAATCAATTCTGCGTTAATCACACGAACTTGTGGTGAACATGCAAACCTATGAACATGCTCTGGTAATGTCTGCATTGCCTTTGAAGGTGATTGGCCTACACCAGAGACAGCAGCCGCCTTCATGGCCTTGGTGTCACTACCAGTGGCAGACCAGAGAATGGCAAAATGGGAACAGTCCAAAGACGATGCAAGTATCAGAGAATTTACAGCTCGGGTTGAGCGGTTATATCTATGGAACCTTTTTGCCAGTATCAAAGTATGATATTGGCGAAAAGGCATCTATTTGGAGTTTGAACCTCTTTAACACCTGTTTCATTGCCAGAAATGGTAACCACCTATTCTTATTTTTCACGCTTTTATCTCGGGCTGCTTAACACACGGGCTGAAGCTTCTTCAACGGGCAAATAATTTAAAGTGGATTCTCACGATTGAGTGCCGTTGTCGTGCTGCGGTGACGTCACCGTGACGCCACCGCCACACGTGTGTCACGCGTCACATACGTGTTTGTGTGCAACGCGCGTCGTTGTGAAGACGCCACAGTAGTGCCGCTGTAACGGAGCGCCTAGCCGTCCGTGACTTTTAAAGTCTTTTTCTCAAAGCTTGACGGGCGTGTCGGAATATTAGCACCGTAGACGAGAGTAAAGTGGAAACAAATGACGAAATGCGCAGTTGAGACCTACTAGTGATCTGCCCATGGATCGTGATGATGATGACTACGATGCTAAACATGGACCATGACTCGTGTGTGTGTGCGTGTGTGCCTCTGTTTCTACTGCCCGTTGCAGGCTCTGTCCGGCGTGACCAGCGCAAAACTGTGGAGAAGATGTCGTTCCCACCTCGCCTGGCACGACACCCCATGCCGGTCATGCCCCCCATCCCCATGCCCCCGGGCATGCCCCCGCTTCCCCCGGGCATGGCGAGGGGGCTACCCCCTCCCCTGCCCCCGGGACTGCCGCCCCCCCACTACGCCGGGTATCCTCCTCCGGGCATTCCGCCCCCAGGTAACCGACTGCGAGCCCTGGGCCCCCCCCCCCGTCTCGTATTCGGATCTGGTCGATTGGGGTGCATAGCTCCGGTTGGCATTGCGCTCGCACGATCTAACCAGGTGAATTCTTACGAGTCGACGCATCGTTACGTGCCCAATATGAACAGACTGTTGGGGCAAGTGCTGTTAGCGAGTAGCACCTGTGAAGGCCGGCACGGCACACGAAGGGGGTGGGTGGCCAACACCGCCCGGCCGCCTTTGTTTACACACTGCACCGGGTAGTTAATTGAGGTCGAGTCGACCTAGGGGAGGCCCAGGGACAGTTCAAATTATCGTCACCGGTGTTGGCCGTGAGCGGGAATTGAACTCAGTTCTCTGAGTTCGTAGCGCAGCGCGCTAGCGGCTACACTACCACGCTCCCCTTACACACACACTCGCAGACACACTCACAGACGCGTGCACACATGAGTCGCGTGACAGACGTAGACTGGGGGGCTCCCGGCGTGCGGGCGACGAGTAGCTCGCAGCATCGACGGCGGCGCAGGGAGCGACGTGTCCGGCTTCGGATATCGCTCAGCGGGCACTGGCGCGCCCCGCCTCCCCCAGTCTAACGCCGCACAAACGTCAACAAAACACTAAGCGCTCATTGTACGGACACAGGTACACCCCTCTCCCCTCCCCTTGCGCAGCATTACGACCCAGCCCGGTCGGTGACCCGCGTTGTGTTGACAGTGCCATGTGACACGTGGTGCGCTACTACTACCGCTGCTCCGCGTGTTAAAGCGCCGTTTGCCATATGCCATGTGCCACGTAGCACGCGACGCACCGTCCCCCGCCCCCCGATTCGTATGTTCGTTTCGCTGACACGTGTTATACGATGCCACGTGACGCGTCATGAAATGCTAATGCTCCTTGTGTTAAAGCGCCGCGCGGCACGTGTTACGTGACGCGTTATCCGCCGGCCCTTGTTTTTTTTGTGCGGCGATGCGCGTCGCGTGACGTCTCGTTCGACACCTCGTGCAGCGCCACTGCTGCTGCTGCTCTGTTTAGCTGCCGTGCAACGCGTGTAGCTGCTGCTGTGCCCGTCGAGTATCGGCACGTTTCAATATCGTCACGTCACATCTCGCGACATCTTGTGACGTCACATGACGCGTACGTCGCCAATGCCGTTTGGAGTCTTGCAAGCCGGCACGTGTTGTGCGATCCATTGTGTAATGTTGCTGTGTTGTCACATGTTGAGTCTATGCGCTTCATGGCACATCGGGGGAATTACTGCTGTGCTCATGTGTTTACGTGTCCCGTGTGTGTGTTTGTTTTCCAGGTACCCCGATGATTCCTGTTCCGATGGGCATGCTTCCCAGACCGGTGAGCTATCATCACGATTATCACATCATCATCGCCACCATCAATCATAAACTTCTAAAAGTTTTACAACTAATAATACACTCAACTCTCGATGATATCTTGGTGGATTTATCCGGCTTGTGGGATTAATCGTGGATTTACATGTGTGCTTGGGGGCCCAGCGCTCACATTCACCGCACACAAACACAGTACTTTGTATCCATCCAGCAGTGGATGGACCATGGCTGATGGTGAAGACACCAACACAGACACCACCAATATAAAAGCCAGCCTTGCTAATCGGGGGTGCAGGGGAGGGGGGTAACAAACTAAACACACAAACCCGGCACTTTAAGAAGCAATACAAACAGACGAGACTTAATGTATTTTTCACCCCCACAGTTTTACAAAGGTAAAAATAATTAATCTCATCGCCTGACTTGGTTGTGTTTTAGCATTTCTTTTGTTCGATGCTGGCCATGCCCTCCTCTCCTCCCCCATGACCCTGGATAAGCAAGAGTTGCCTGTGCAACGCGCAATATGAGGCTTGTCTTTATATGAGGCTTGTCTTTTATTTTCATGGCAATGGCCTCGGGGCACCGTGCAGTGGTACGCTGAGAAAACCTGGGGGATTAATTCTAGATTTGAAGCTTTCGTGACTGCAAGGATTCATACTCTTAGGTTTTTTCGGTAAAGTCACGTAGGTAAAAAATAAAAATAGAAATTAAATAATAATAAATGAAAACAAATCAATTAAATCACGACGTTTCGGAGGCAATTATTATTTAATTTCTATTTTTTACCTACGTGACTTTATCGAAAAAACCTAAGAGTATGAAACCTGGGGGAGTTGAGAAGCGACTACAACACCCATAGTATAGGTTTTTATTTTTTTGTTGGGTTAGATCGTTTAAATGTATAAATGTGTCATTAAACCCACCACCACCCGACACAGCCAACTAGTAAAGTTTGTCACGTCAAGAAAACATGGCAATTCATTACAGGTACAGCACACCGCTGGGTTGGAGAGTAAATGCACAACATTTACAATTGGAGTGTTTTGTTTTGCCAGTAATTACAACTAGCTTTTACACTGAGATCTCTTTTACCAGTGGCAAAATATAGTAGTAGGTTTTTACCCTTTGTGTCAGTTTTGTACCAGTTTAAAAGGGTAAAAACCTACTACTACAACTAGCTGTCGGCTGATGAAGCCAGTTGTGTACATGTAACACGCGTGTTACGTGTACACGCGTACTCCACGGTGCGTGTAGTGGTACATGAGTGCGTGTAGTGTGTGTGTGGGTGTTAGTGGACACACCACAGATAAGAGGTGTGTGACCCCCTGGAAATGGCCTTTCACTGTCAATGCACAAACCGATCTCGCGACATCCCGGAAGCTTACGCTGGGGGTAGAGCCTGCAATCGTGCGCCTCAACGGGTGACCATCACGAGCCAGACACGCCCGCTGGCGACGCCGCGGCGTTGTGCGAGAAGCAGAGCGCCGTGCGGCAAAATCCACAGTTGCGCCGCACTTCTTACGCTCCCTCGTGTTTATCCGCCTCCGCCTTGGGCCCAACCCGCACCGGCCGGCTCGCTGCTGTACAGTCGTGCGTACCCGCCGTGACTCGTGTGGTATTGTGCGTGCGTGCGTGTGTGTGCGGGCGAGCGGTAGTGTAGCGGTTAGCGCTAAGCTGTACTAGCAACCCGGCGACCCGAGTTTGATTCCCGCTCACGGCCAACACAAGTGTCGATTATCTAAAGCGGTCCCAGGCCTCCCCTAGGTCGACTGAACCTCAAATGAGTACCTAGTAAAAGCATCGCTACTAGGGAGACAAAGGCGGCTGGGCATGTTGCTGGCCACACACCCCCTCGTGTGCCGTTTTGGCCTTCATAGTTGCTCGCTAACAGCACTTGCCCCGACAGTCTGTCTAGGCTACACGGTGGATCTTTGTTTTGTTTGTGGGGTCTTGGGGGTGTGGATCGCCCCGTCTCCAGCAGTGGGATTGACATTTGCTTCCGCATTGCTGCGTGGACAGTGGACTGTGCCCTCCCTCCGGCACCAGGTGTTCCTGCCCCGTCGCATGACGCTGCCGCCCATGATGGGCAAGCCTCCAGGGCTGCTGCCTTCCCCGGGGCCGCCGCCGCCTCCGCCCGGAGCGGGGCCGCCCACGATGTCCGCCGCGGCGGCTCTCCCCGTCCGGCCGCCCGCCTCCTCGCCGGCGCCGCCGCCGCCGCCGTCGTCGTCGTCGTCGTCGTCGTTGTCGTTGTCGTCGTCCGCCCCCCGGAAGGCGGACGAGCCGGCGCCGCCCCCCACGACCGTGTTCGTGGGGAACATCCCCGACCGCGCGTCGGAGTATCTCATCGGGCTGCTGCTCGCCGTAAGTTGCCCGTCCGCTTGCGCCGTTGGCTGCCGCCTCGGTGGGATAGCCGGCGAGCCGTTCTCAGAATGAGAGTCTTTGTTTCGACCGGGGGAGAAATCCGATGAGCTGTAAAGCTCTTTTTGCACAGATGTCCAGTCGGGGCACAGGGGTCAGAACGTTACAACAACAAACAGTACAAAAACACGGTCAGAGTTCAAAGTATAAGAAAGGTAAACACTTAAAATAAAAATACGAATTAATCTTACCAGGTCAAGCCCCACTGAGCTTATTCACTTACTTTTCAGAAGCAACCTGGCCACAAATGATAGCTCGATAAAGTGGCCCATCACGTGGACATTTGTAACAGCAAAATAATCGAAATGCATGTTCTGTCTTTGCGTTCAGAAATAATTTAAATCGCTGAATGCCCGTGTGGAGGTCTGCTTGCCTTCAGGAGCGGGATCGTGTCATTTTGGCTCTGCTCCTCTGTTAAATTATCACAGGGCTGGACGGTGCTTTGCTACGGGGCAACGTTTAGTCGATACACTCGGGGGAGAGACCTCGTCCAATCACTTTCGTTTCGGTGTTCGTTGTGGTGTTGTTGAAGGCAACGCGACGGCGCGTAGCCGGTGCAGCCACGGCGAGAAGGAAACCGCCCCCCACTGTGCATACACAATGCCAACCTTGTGACCAGTCCACCCACAATCCGAACTGGTCGGGTCTCCGAAGCTTGCTCGAAGCAGGCTTGAGCCCTGCAAGTGCTTTGGATTGATCTTCTTGGTTCTTTCGGTAAAGTCACGTAGAAGGGAAATAATAAAATAATAAAAATAAAACATAATTAAATAAAATTCTCACGACGTTTCGGCCACAACACAAGCAGCCGTCCTCAGGTGAAGACAGCTGTCTGAAAGACAGCGCTCCAATGAACACTGCTAAGCTTGGCAGCATATTTTAAGCTGGGTAGGAGGAGAAGAGCGCCTTGACAAAGGAGTTTACATATCAACATAAGAATTTAGCATTGAATAAGCTGTGTTAATGTGAGAGAATTAGCAGGATGTTAAAGTCAGAAATTAGCATGTTACTGGGAGATTAGCACCCGCCCTGCCCTGCTTTGGATTGGTTTAAACGCCATGCATGCAACTGGTGTTGGGAGGCTGCTATGGGGCTACGCGGTGAGGTTAGCAGAGTTGCGGTGCAGCGTGCTCTACTGTGTTCCAACTTCCGTGCTCCCCGAGGGGGCGCTGCTGAGCACACCCACCTCCTCGTGTGCTCAATAGCAGCACTTCCCCATCACTCATTTTTGGCCACATGGTTGATCTTTGTCATTTGTGGCCGGGCGCGGTGCTGGCCACCCACCTCCTCATGCGCCGTGCCGACTTTTGTAGTCGCTCACTTAACAGTACTTTCCCTAAAAGTCTGTTGAAGTTCCATACGGGGGATCTTTGTCATTGTTGCGGTGTGTGATCAGATCTGTTTCACTCGCCCTGACACAAACTTTTGCGGTGCCTCTTACTTTATGGAGAGTCTTGTAACCCGCAGAACACGGTACACGTATGGCGATTAGGTTGGCTACGTACAACATTGTGTTTGACGTGCTGGTAAAAGGGCTTTATTGTTATTATTATTTAAACCTTTCAACTTGTGTGTGGACAGCCTGACAAGATAACAGCCGTTAATCTTAAAGGTAGCACAGCGACTGTCCTCTCTCCCTTCTTGCCTCCCTAACACCCGCCCTGTCCTGTCGTCGTCATCGTCGACTCGTGCAGAAATGCGGCACGGTGCTCAACTGGAAACGCGTCCAGGGACCATCGGGGAAACTCCAAGGTGAGACGATCTGATCTGCGGGCCGCGGTGGTGGTGGTGGTGGCGGCCGGGTTGGGGCGGTGGTGGTACGGCACTTGCCATGGGGGGTGGGGGGGTGAGTGTGGGGGGTGGGGGGCGTGAGCAGTGCACTTTGGACTTGAATACCCACCCACCCAAACCCACCCACCCACTCGCAGGCGGTGGTGATGTGCAGGGCAATTTGCGGACAATGCATCGTTCACAGTAAGGTCACCCATAACGAGAGGTTTTCCTTTGGGGTTATATCGTGTAAATATAAACGTGTCGTTAAACCCGCCAACACCCGACAACACCCGACACAGCCAATTAGTAAGGTTTGTCACGTAAGAAAAATGTACTCCCCAACGTGTCAACAAAAACATGTTGGAGAGTCAACCCACAGCATTCACAATTATATATAATATTGGTCCCGGAAGCCTTCGTGTTAAGCTGAGTTAAGGTCATCATTGCGGCCTACCAGATATTTTGTGCCGTGCCGAGACGGAGGGATTCCCTTTTTTTTTCGTGACGTGACGCAGATGGCACGATGGGGATCACATTGGGGGGGGTAGGCATGGGGGGGGGGCTGCCTTTTCATTCGTGAAGCTTGAAGGGGAGAGCATCGGCATTAGAAACTCGCAGCAGAACCGTGGCGGCCGCGGTAGATTAACTAACCGTTTGACTGGGGGGTCAGAGCGAGGGGGTGATGAGTGGAGCTGCGTGGTGTGACTGGACCGCGCGGGTACGGCGGGGCGTTGGGCGGTGTGGCGTGACTGGATCTCGCGGTGCTGAACGTTGTGCCGGCGCTGAGCTGTGTGCCGGGGTGTCCGCGCGGTGTCACGCAGCGTTCGGCTTCTGCGAGTACCGTGAGCCGGGCTCCTCGCTTCGCGCCCTGAGGCTCCTGCACGACCTGGAGCTGGGCGACCGGCACCTGCTGGTGAAGGTCGACGCCAAGACCAAGGCCCTGCTGGATGCGTGGAAGGCCCAGCAGCAGGCGTCCACTGCCGCCGCCGCCGTAAGCGCACGTGGCCTGTGTAATGCAGCCAGGGTTGGTGAATCGCACCAATGTTCCCCGTTTACTTCGAGGAGGTTGCCGTACCCTGGCTCTGCCAGGAGGAGGCAGCACAGCGGGAGATGTGGACTCCACCTGTTCCGTCTGTGTGGGATTGAGTGTTTCCCCCTTGCACGCGTGGGTTTTTCTCCAGGTGCTCTGGTTTTCTCGAGCATGTAATTGGCTGATAACATCTTAATATGTAGAGGATCGCAGAGCTTGGGCTATTGTTGGCACTGGCTCATTGCGTGGCTGCCTTACTGCTTGTCAGTGGCGAGATAACTACCTCGCCTGGTATACAGGAGGTCGTGGATTTTTATCCCGACCCTGGTGCCTGTATATTTGGAGTTTGCGTGTCTCTCTCCCCGTGGTCCTGTGCATTTTTCTCCGGTCCCTCCGGTTTTTCCCCCCAAAATGTAGAATTAGCATCACGTGTTTAGAGAATTTGGCTTCTGTTATACATTTCCACGTGATGATGATAATCCACTTCGTTGAGCTATCCCCTGTGGCCAGGTCACTTCTGAAAAAGAACTTCATAGCTCAGTGGGCCCTACCTGCTAAAATAGTCATAGTTTCGTGAGAAATCTGTGCACGTCTTGAGTTGCCCTTTCCCTACAAGGGTGAGCACGTACTCCGGAGCGGCGCCATGCAAGTTGAGAGGCACGGCCTTTGATGTGTTTTTTTTTACGTAACGACCCTCTCCTCGCCTTCTCCTCTCTTGATGCTCCCGTCGCGCTCCTCCACCTTCCCCGTCCGGCCACAGGCGGAGAAAAGCAGCAGCAGCAGCAACAACGACGAGAAGACGCAGCCGGCTTCGAACCAAGCCCACGAGCAGGAAAAGAAGGCGGCGGGTGAGGAAAAACAGCAGGGGGAACAGCAGCCGCAGGACAAGGAGCGGCAGCAGCAGCAGCAGCAGGATGAGAAGGACAAGAAGCAGGTGAAGGAGCGGCAGCAGCAGGAAGAGAAAGCGGCGGCGGCGGAGGAGAGCGACGGCAATGACCTGGACGCGGCGACGCGCCGCGTGGACGAAGCGACGCAGCAGGAGATCCGCGCCGTCATCCGCGAGCACGAGAGCCAGCTGTCGGGAGAGTCGGGCGGCGCCGACAACTTCCAGCGTCGCCGGCGCAAGGAGCGCAAGGACGGGGTGAGTGCCGTGCGTGTGCGCGTGGCGTGCGCGTGCCGTGCGTGTGCATGCCGTGTGTGCGTGCCGTGCGTGTGCGCGCTGCGTGTGTGCGTGCTGCGTGTGTGGGCTGTGTGCGTGCCGTGCGTGCGTTGTGTGTGTGTGTGCTGCGTGCGCATTGTGCAAAAACATCGCCACTGGGGAGACAAAGGCGGTCGGGGGTAGTGCTAGTCACCCACCCCCTCGTGTGCCGTGCCGGCCTTCATAGGTGCTGCCCGCTAACGGCACTTGCCCCAAAACTCTGTGAAGGCTACACGTGGGGTGGGGGGATCTTTGTCTTTGTGTGCTTGCGTTGGGGAGTGGTAGTATGGTGGTCTTTGCAAGTGACAGCAGTCGGCTTGAGCGTAACAAATGTGGCAGGGCGAGCAATTTTTTCGGTGTGTGGGACGGCCTGCCGAGGACGCGTGGCGTGCGTGCGCCGCGTGGCGAGCGTTATTGCCGGGCGTCCTTCCCTGCACCGTCTGCCTCCCTCCCTCCCCGTCTCGTTGCGTAGGATCTGGACAACATGGACATCGAGGATGACAAGAAGGACCTCATTTCGCGCGAAATCAGCAAATTCAGAGACACCCACAAGGTGCGCTTAACCGGTGTGCCGCGCCCACTGGAAACCATCGCCAACGTCAGCCCTTGGCCCCGTACCTTGCGGCGCGTCGGCCACCACAGTTTCTTCGCCGCGGCCTTCAGCCGACCTAGCCACAGTCGTCGCCACACGCCATTCTGTTGTGCCCGTGTTGTGTCTGTTGCAAAGGGAGTTTGATATCCGGCCGGGCTATGAACCTGGCCACGGAACCATCCTGTACATCCAGGCTCGGGGCCTGGCGCGAGCCCCCCCTCCCCTCCTTGTTAAACACGAGCGCGAGTTTAGCGGCTCGCACGCGTTGCTTGGCAACAATCGGTTTCAAAGACAATGCATATATTATCAAGAGCATGTTTGTTTGCACGTTTCTCCACACACGTACGTGTGGTTAATGCAGACTTGATGATGCCTTGCAATAAGATATCTATTTGGCGTTTGAACATCTTAACACGACACCGGTTTTATTTGCCAGAAAGGGTAAAACCTATTCGTGTTTTTCATCAAGAGGTGTTGTCGTCGTCGTTCCGGTCGACGAGCGTTTATTTTGACGCCCGCCGTTCCACTTCACCCGTCAGAAACTGGAGGAGGAGAAGGAGAAGAGGGAGAAGGAGCGGCAGGACATGGACGTCGTCGACCGCGACCGCCCGGAAGCGAAGAGGGATCGTGAGGAGCGCGAGGACCGGGAGAAAGAGGAGCGCGAGAGGGAGCGGGAGCGCGAGCGGGAGCGCGAGAGGGAGCGGGAGCGCGAGCGGGAGCGCGAGAGGGAGCGCGAGCGCGAGAAGGAGCGGGAGGAGCGGGAGAAGGAGAAGCAGCGCGAGAAGGAGAAACCCCACGTCACCAACCAGGAGCCCAGCCCTGCCAGGTGCAAAGCGACGGTGCCTCGCTGTCCGTCCCTGCTGCGGCCGCCGCCGCCGCTGGTGGTGACGTTCGGCGTGCCGTCTTGCTGCTGCTGCTGCTGCTGCGCGTTGTTCCGGAGTGCCGCTGCCAACGTGAGGGGAGGAGCTGTGCCCTTCGGGTTTCTTTAGTCTCTGCTGTCGCCCATCCTCGCAGCGGCGGCTTTTGGCTGCCCGTCGAACAACGACGGTCGCCGCATCGCGCGGCGCTTTGAGACGCGCTTCTGCGGCCGTCTGGAACGCTCTTCCTTCAGATATTAGGAAGCGACTGGGTGCTATGCAATTTTAAATCATCAACATCTAGATTGACAACTAATTTCTTTAGAACTGCTTGTTGTGTTTAGTTTGTCGTCCTTCCCCCGCGTTTCCGATTAGCCACGGTTGGCTACGTACGGCGTGAACGAAGTTCAACACGCGTACTTGGATGCGCACGTTGTGAAGTATCACCAACTCGGGAGTCTGCCTGCCTGCCTGCCCGTTGCACGCAGCATGCGTGCCCTGCTGCTACTGCTGCATGGTCAAGTGTACGGTGTCACTAGCTCAGGTCCGTGTCCGGCTGGTGACGTCGTGGCAAACCGGCGTTGACCCGTGTCGACCGCCCCGCTAACTCTGCGCGTGCCGTTGCGCTCAGCGACGATGGAAGCCGTGACCGCGAGCGTCTGTACGGCTCGCACGAGGAGGAGGACGAGGAGGACTTCTACGTGAGGAAGAGGCTGGAGAAGAGGCTCTGGGAGAAGGAGGCCTCCTACCAGGAGGTGCGCACGGACACGAACACTGCCAGACGGGAGATGAGCAGGCGACAGACGATCTCGACGCAGATGACGCTCACATGGACGTGGACCAGCTTACTGTCTCAAAAATAATAATCATAATCATGACCCCTTTTGTATGTTGAACTTCTTTCGCACCGTACGTAGCCAACCGTGCTGATCGGAGGTCCAAGCGCAACGACGAGGCCTGTTCAGTTTAACCTGCGGGTGTTGTCCAGAGCTTGCAGAGAGAAAGAGAGAGAAGCGTTTGACAGTCCCCCACCCACCACTCTGAGATGTCCCCCCCACACCACCAAGACAAAGATCCCCCCTGTAGCCTTCACAGACTGTTGGTGCAAGTGCTGTTAGGGAGCACCCATGAAGGCCGGCACGGCACTCGAGGCAGTGGGTGGTGGCCAGCACCACGCCCGGCCACCTTTATCTTCCCAGCGGCAATGTTTACGCAGTGCACCAGGTACTCATTTGAGGCTGAGTCAACCTAGGGGAGGCTCAGGAGCAGTTCAGATAATGACATCTGCGTTACGGGTTGCGCGTCCCTTAATTAATCGGCCAATTCCACGTTGTCGTCCGTCTGTGCAGAGGTTAAAGAACTGGGTGGCTCGCGAGAAGAAGCGATGTAAACTCTACGAGAAGGACGCCAAGAAGGAGCGGAATCGGAGGAGAGACATGGTACGCACACTCGCACATGTACACACAAAGACAAAGATCCCCCGCGTAGCCTTAGCAGGCTGTTGGGACAAGTGCCGTTAGCGAGCACCTTATGAAGGCCGGCACGGCGCACGAGGGGGTGGGTCGCCGGCACCACGCCCGAGTGGCGGTGTATATTTCACACCGCACCAGGTACTCGTTTGACGCCGTGTCACGTCACGTGAAGAGCTGTACAGCTCAGTGGGCCTTACCTGGCGCAGTAAAAAACATTTAGTTTTAGTTCTGTGTCTCGGGTATATTCCGTCTGTCTCGTTCGTGTGAGCGACCTCGGTCCGTCTCGTCAGCTCTGTCTCCCGCATTGGGGGACTCGGTGACGCCGTTGGCCGCTCGTTGCAGAGAGGGGGTCGCCGTTTGAACCCAGCGGCCTTCACCTGCTTGTTGCCGCGGGGGTGAGGGGGGTGGGTGGTGTACGTTGACCGTAAAAATACCGCGGCATGCGCCGTGACGTCGTTTGCAAGGCTCGGTCCGTCGTGTGCCGTTGTCACACTCCAGGTTTTCCAAAACCTGAAATATGTCACCGTATGATAGGTTGCAATCATAGCCCCCTCCTGAAAAAGAGTCTTGAGACTCGCCGAGGCTTTTCTAGGTAAGCAAAGCTCAATAATAAGAATATTAACAATCGAGTCAATTGATCGTGACATGCCCGTGCGTGCGTGTGTGTGCGTGTGTGTGTGTGCGCTCGTGTGTCACCGCCGTGCCTTCAGACCAAGGAAGCGAAGCGTCTGCGCGTGTTCTTCGAGGAGTACGACGATGACCGGGACGACCCCAAGTACTTCATGTGAGTGCATCCACGCCTCGCGCTCTTGTGTGCGCACGTGTGTGTGTGTATGCATTGCCATGTAATGTAATACTGTGGTCTGGCGGTTAGCGCGCTGCGCTACGAACCAGGCGACCCGAGTTCGATTCCCACTCACGGCCAACATCAGTGACGATTATCTGAACCGTTCGTGGTCCTCCCCTAGGTCGACTCAGCCTCAAACGAGTACCTGGTGCGGTGTGTAAAAATCACCACTGGGGAGACAAAGGCGGCCGGGCGTGGTGTTGGCCACTCACCCCCTCTTGTATCATGCCGGTCTTCATATGTGCTCGCTTAACAGCATTTGTTCTACCAGTCGGTTAAACGTTAGACGTGTTGAGAATGGGGCTCACACAGAGACCCGTAGATTCACGTAGAGACCCACAGACTCGCACAGACACACTTAGATTCACACAGAGACCCACGGACACCCATGGATGCACACAAACACCCCCATAGATTCACACACAGACCCCATAGACTCGCGCTTAGGTTAGGCTAGCTACAGAGAGATGCCACCGGTGCAGAGCTGACGGAGTACAGACTCCTCTACTTACGAAGGAGTTATATTCCAGAGATTTGTTCCTCGGTCGAATGTTCGTAAGTGGAGCAGTCATTTCACAGGCAGACCGAGAGTGAGATGGGAGCGGGATACGAGGACGGCTGTGCGACGAGAGACGAGGCAGAGAGGAGAAGGGCGTGGTGAGTCGTCGGGGCTCTTGGCTAAAAAGAAGCGGGTAGGAGGGATGGGGGGGGATGACGAGCAGGAAGGAGGTTGCCCACGCACGCTGCAGCAGCGTAATGCACATCGTCCCCTCCCGCTCTCACGTCCCATGGCCCCCCCTCCGCTCACCACGCATCACGTCGCCCCTCCCCCCCCCCCCCTCGTGCTCCCAGGGGCAACGCGCTGGCCAAGCGTCTGTGGGAGCGCGAGAAGGAGCTGGAGTCGGACGAGAGGGACCGCTGGCGCGAGCGCGAGGAGCTGCAGGAGCTGCGGCTCAGGTTCATCCGCGAGGGTCGGCCCGACCCCGACGGGGACATCCTCAGGGTGAGTGTGGGGTCGTCGCCACCCCCGCTCCCCCCCCATCGATTCCACTCCGTTCGAACGATGTGCGTACGTGTATGTCGTTGGAACGGAATCGGAAGAAAAACTGATGACGTACAATCGTCGCAGCTCTACAACCGCGTCAACGCTCGCCCAGCCACCGACTGACTCCGCTGCTGCTGTCGCGTGCGGTGCAGATCCAGCAGATGGAGGCGCGGTGGGAGATGGACGCGAGCATGGAAGGCGGCTCCGACTCCCCCGCCGAGAACGGCGAGGCCGCCGGCGGCGTGCCGTCGGCGAGCGAGGGCCCGGCGCTCCTCCTGCCGTCCCTGCGGCCGACGCTGCGCCCCGTCAACCTCGCGCCGTCCGTGTCGCCGCACAGCGACGAGGGGGCCGCCACGGCGGCGGGGCCGGCGGCGGCGTCGACATCGTCGTCGCCCGGCAGACGACGGCAACTCGCGGCGGACGGCGGAGCCCGCATGCCCACGCACAGGGGCCTCCGTCACGGTGCGTGCCGCTGAGGGTCGGCGTACGGTTACGGTGGGGGGACACCGGGGGGTGGGAGGGGTGGGCGGGCGGGCGGGAGGGGGAAGGGGAGGGGGGCCTGGTGGATGGTGCGGGGTGTTTTTTGTAGCGATTCTCCTTCCCCAGCGCGTGGCCTCGTTGAGAATCTCCGAGCTCTCCCGTGTGGAGATTTAGCGGATTTGGCGTTGCGTTGGTGGATAGATGTTAACTACCTCGCCTGGTATCCAGGAAGTCGTTGGTTTGATCCCGACCCTGACGCCTGCTGCTGCTGTATATTTGAAGTTAGCGTCTCTCTCCCCGTGGTCGCGTGGATTTTTCTTGGGGTCCTCCGGTTTTTCTCTCATTTAGAATCAACACGTGATGATGAGCCCACTTCATTGAGCTATCATTTGTGATAACCAGGTCGCTTCTGAATAATAGCTACATAGCTCAGTGAGGCCTTACCTGGTAAAATAAAAATGGTTTATCTTGTTTTAGAGAGTCGCGTCGCGCTCACAAACGCCACGTCGGCGAATGGGGAGACTGGATTCAAGCAACGCGGTAAATGGTTGGCTACGTACAATTGTGACCGGTGCAGCCAGCGTGACAGTGTGCCATGCCGGGCCTTTTTGTGCCGTCTCCCCCCCCCCCTCCTTGTCCGTCCCCTCGCCGCAGCTTTCCCCAACGGAAGCCCCGGGCCGCTGCCGCACCACTCGTCGTCGCGCTCCCGCAGCGACGTCCGCCACCAACAACACTACCACCGCCACCACCGCCCTGGCGGCGGCGGCGGCGAGGCGGAGAACAACGACGAGGAGGAGGAGGAGGAGGAAGCTGACGAAGAGAACGACGACGACGAAGACGACAGGGGGGGCGACGAGGACGACGTCCCGACCGCCCGCGCGGACGCCTACCACGCCGGCAGGGGTCGCGGCGGCGCCGCCGCCGGCCCCTCGATCGGCGCCGTGCCGTCGCCGATCGAGCGGCTGCTGGTGAACCGCGCGATGGAGCGGCGCGTGGGGCGGCCGAGCGGACGCCCGGCGCCGTACGGCACGGCCGCCGACGACTCGCCCGTGGGGCTGCCGTCGTCGATAGACTCCTCGGCCGAGGACGAGGCCAGGGCGGCCGGCGGCGGCGGAGGCCTCCGGTGCGGCGGGCTCGGCGGCGCCGGAGACGACGGGGGAGGTGGCGCCGAGGAGGCGGCGCGCGTCTCGGAGGAGGAGCGCAGGCGGCATATCAAGACCCTCATCGAGAGCATCCCCACCTCCAAGTCGGAGCTCTTTGCCTACCCGCTCGACTGGAGCATGCTGGACCCGGTGCGAGCGACGCTCCTGTTACCGCCCGCCCCGCGTAATCGTCGTCGTCGTCGTCATCATCAGCGTTGTCATCGTCGTCATTGTCATCATCAGCGTCGTCATCATCATCATCGTCATCATCAGCGTCGTCATCTTCATCGTCATCGGCAGCGTCGTTATTGCACATACCTTACAGTGGATATCCATTACCGGTTGGGTTATTCATAGGGTAATCAACAATGCCACAGTTGGCTACGTACGGTGCGAAAGAAGTTCAACATAAATCACGACCATGGTCGTTTCAACAGCAACGGAATCGGCCGTATTGGTTGGATGGTCTGGAACGTAATTATCATCATCATAGTCATCCTCTTCGTCATCATAGTCATCATTTTCAGCATCACGTATTTTCTAATGAGCTAATGACAGTGCAAGTCTCGACAAATAAGCGGCCTCCAGAAAGCCGTGTTGAGCTGTTTGTGAGACGAATCGGTGATGCGCCTTGCTAGGGAGCAATGCGTTGAATATAAAACCACGAACAAAGGACGGTTAGCCCCTCAGCAGGGTTGGGCCTGGGTGGGCGACCACCACCTTGCATGCCAGCGTGTCGTAGGCAGCCGTGGGTCTGTGTTGCGCGCCGGTCAGCAGAGTGCATTGTTGTGCTGTGCTTCTATGCTCCTACGTCTGTGCTGCCCGCGTTCATACTGTCAACTGTCCCCCTCGACCCGCACGGCGTGGGGAGGCCCTCGTCCGGCAGTGGATTGACAGAAGGGGCTGTAAACGTACGCAGGTGAAAGTCGAGCGTTGGGGCCTTGCGTCATCGTTGTCCTTCTCCTCCTCAGCGGCTGTACATGTAACAGAGGCGGTTGAGCCAGATCATTGAGTCGGGAGTAGCGGGGGATGCGACATCACTGCGATGGTGCACTCCCCTACACGCGTGCGTTTGTGGATCGGCGCGTTGAGTCCGTTGGAAGACTCGACGCGCCGATTTGCGGACGACAGCGTTTCCACCATTGGAACCTCCTTTGCCAGTAGTAAAATATGATAATTATTTTTTTACCCTTTTATCTGGAAACAAAACTGACACCTTTTTTTACAAGGACTCATGTTTGCATTGACCACAATACCTGCGGTCAGAATGCATTCGAGAGCTCTCATACTCTGATGGTGCATTGTCTTTGAGTTGTGTGCGTCTTTTGGCGTCATCTGGTCCAACACCATGTGAGACTAAGAAAAGCTGTCTCGGGTGTGGACCAATCAACTTCAAGGACAGTGCATACATTATCAGAGTTGTGTTTTTTTGTTTGCATTCTGACCGCAGGTATTGTAGTCAATGCAAACATGACTCCTTGTAAAAAAAGGTGTCAGTTTTGTTGCCAGATAAAAGGGTAAAAAAACCAATTATCAAGACAGCGTTTCCGTTCGGAGCTCTTCGTTCGTGGGAAACTGTGCAACGAACCGCCCCGTGACGGACGTCAGAGCCCCCCCCCCCCCCCCCCGCTGACCATCGCACAACGACTGCGCTGCCGACATCTCTTCAGTTCACTCGCTCATTATCCGCGCGAGCGTCGCTGCTCCCCCCTCACAAGTCCTGCGGCTCTGGAGATTTGTTTTCGTCGCGTGGCAGTCAAAGCGGCCGGCGTCTTCTTTCAACGCGATCATTGGTTCGCCGGACGGGCTGAGGCCATCGGCTTGCCGCGACTGAAACTCTGGTTTAGTCGCGGGCGGCTGAAACGAATTTAAATCCAGGATTTCAGCGGTTGCCGGTGTTGGCACCGTGTCTCTTCGCGGAGGAGCCGTTATGAACCCCCTTGAACCGTTCGGTCGGCCACATTCTGAAGATGTTAACATTTGTGTGCGCGTGCGTGCGACGATCCACCGCCCCACGTAAACAAACCTTCACGACAGGAAACCCTGCAGGCAGGGTTTGCAGGGTCAACCAATCGGTGAAGGATAAACAAGAGTTTGAGAACAAACTGAACAGGTGGTCATATATATAGTCTTTCGGTAAAGTCGCATAGATAGGACTTTACCGAAAGACCCAAAGAATATGAATTCCTGCAGTCACGAAAGCTTTTAAGTCAAGGTGGTCATATCACAAAGGGCAAAATAAACCAATGTTAGGGAGACAAAGACAGTCAGGCGTGGTGCTGGCCACCCACCCCCTCGTGTGCCGTGCCAGCCTTCAAAGGAGCTCGCTAACAGCACTTGCCCCAACAGTCTGTTAGGGCTACACTGGGGAGCGGGTGGAATCTTTGCCTTTGGTTGCCCACCAAAGATATTTGGGAGGCCTATTTGGCGGTCGGTAAGGAACATGTTCCGCATTCATGCTGTGGCTGGATCAGGCTGGGACTGGCGAGTACGAGTGTGGGGGGGGGGGGGAGCGTCATTTGGGAGCCGCGCGTCAGTCGTTGGGTCGGGTGTGCCGCCCGCGGTCTCGTCGACTGAGCTCGGCGCCTCCCGCGTCGCCGTGATTCATCGCGGCGATCCCGGGGGGGGAGGTATCTGTCGGTGACGGTCATCGCCTCCTCCGGCCCGCGCGTCGGGTGTCCCCCGTCGCGTGCTCGAGTTATATTTGCTGCGGAGTTGAGCGGGGGGCGGGGCCGACTTGCTACGATTGGATACGAATGAACCGACGCGTAGTGGGTTGATGCACGTATCAAAAACTAAAAACACGCTTCGCGTCAAATTTGGTTCTGTGCATACGTTGGCTGAATTGGCGAACTCCGTCCGTTGGGACGGTCATGCGGACGGCGTCGGCTCTCGGCGGCAGAGTGGGTGGGAAGGCTTAGCGGCCCGAGTTCGGTTTGCGCTCACGGCCAACAATCGGCGACGAATATCTGAACTGGCACCGGGCCTCCACAAGGTCAACTCGGCCTGACACAAGTACCCATTGCGTTGTGCTGTGGTAAGCGTCGGCATCGGTGAGACAAAGGCAGTCCCAGGGCGCGGTGTCGGCCAGACCACCCCCACGTGCACCGTGCCGGCCTAAATAGCCGTTCGCTGACAGCACTTGCTTCAACAGCGTTATATTTTTTGCGTGCGGTCGTGCAGAAGCTGATGTCGCGCCGCATCAAGCCGTGGGTGAACAAGAAGATCGTGGAGTACATTGGCGAGGAGGAGCCGACGCTGGTTGATTTCGTCTGCACCAAGGTGTGAGGGATGTGAGGGAGGGGGTGTGGGGGCTGATGGGGGGTACAGGCTTTGTGTGGGGGCAAGAGTGGCGTTGGCTACGCCACACCTCCACCGCCATCGTCAACGACGCTCGTCACCTAAAGGCCCGTACGGGGACATTCTCGTGTGTGTGTCTGTGTGTTTGCGCGTGTGTGCGCCAACGCACGCGTGTGTGCGTCTGTAGTCACACTTGTTTACGTGCCAGTGTCGTGGGGATCGATGGCGTAGCGCGGCGACCCAAGTTAAATTCCTTCTGGCGGACGCTGACGGTGGCGAATAATTGAAACCGATTCTGGGCCCCTCCCCTGGGTCGACTCGCACGAGGCCGAGTCGGCCTGTCGCGCTGTGCGGTGACGAAAGGCGGCCGGGCGTGGTGTTGCCCGGCCACCCACCGCCCCTCGTGCGCGGTGCCCGGTCTTCGTCGGCGCGTCGCTCGCCAACTGCACTCGCCCCAACGGCCTGTTGAAGGCTACGTTGGCGTGCGCGAACGCACGTGTGGTCGCGCGCGTGCCTCGCCGCTGCCGTTTGCATCATTGACTCGCATTTTTCCGTGTTTTGTTCCACCTCCCTCCTCCCATATCCTAGCTTCTGTCGCACAGCGCGGCACAGAGCATCCTGGACGACGTCACGATGGTGAGCGGCGTGCCCCAGCCTCCTCCACCCCCCCCCCCACTACCCCCCTCCCCCCCCTGCTTTCACTTGCCTGTGGTGGCTCTCAATGGGCATAATTGCACAGGCCCCCCCCCCCCCAAAGCCACCCCCAAGGGCCCCCCACGGCTAAACCCTCCCAAGGCCCCCCTGATTTCAAACCACTTCCACTTCCTGAATCTTCCTTCTGAGCACCGCTCCTCCCGTAGTCGTCTCTTCCCACCCCCCTCCCAGCTATATCAGAGAATCAGAAACCTTTATTTAGCCTGGAGGAATCCGATGAGCTGTGGAGCTCTGAATACAAATCCACGTTATATCAACGTTGTAATCGAGATTTAAATCATTATCTTCTCATTATGATGCTCATTCTCCCGCAGGAAAACCTCGCCGAGTCTCATGACTCTCAGGAGGGTCCTGCCAAGTTTTTAAAGGTGGTTGGGGGGCAGGGGGGAGTGAGGTGGGAACCAAATACAGCGATTTTCAGGCGTTGGTAGTTTGATCAAATGTTGACGTTCGGACAATGACGCTGGCACATAATTGGCCTGCCCTTACGGCTGATGTCATGGGATCGTCATCGTCCGTCGTGAAGCAGACGGCGCGTTGTTCTTCACGTAGCCCGGCGCCTGGGCCCCTCTCCCGCCCTTCGGCCACCCTGGTGCAGTTGCACCGCCTGCGCGCTCTGCAACTCCGCCACCGTTAACGTGCAAACGTTGCGCTTCGGCTGGTGCCGCCGCCGACGAGGTTGAAAACGACAAAAAATTTAACGAAAACAACGGATTCGTGACCCCGCCCCGAATCGTGACGGTCGCCTTCCATCGCGGTCGTTACGGTAACCGCATCGGTACCGGTGTTGCCGTCAAGGAGGAGCCGGCCAATCCCCTGCCATCTCGTCTAATGCTCTGCCCTTGTTCTGTTTCCCTCAACCCCCCTCCCTCCTCACCGTGGCAGATTCTGGACGAGGAGGCTGAAGGCTTCGTGTTAAAGATGTGGAGGCTTCTCATCTACGAGACGGAAGTTCGTAAGATGGCGGTGCTCAAATGATGGCCGCCCCCCTTCCCTGCCCCCCCCCTTCCTAACTCCTCTGCTCACGTCCATTCCTTACGGTTGTCCTTCGCCGCCAAGTGTCCCTGTGTTTCGTACGCGGACTAAATCACCCTTCCCAGCGTCCACGTTTATCATGAGGAGGAGACGCCCACCCGCCCGCCCGGCGCACTTGGCCGCCTCGTGCGGCCCGCAGCCCACGGGAAGGGCCGTGGCACCCCCTCAAGCGGGAGTCCAACTTGACCGACCGCACAGAGGGGAGGGGTTGTCGCTCTTGGCGAGACCGAGGAATCGAAACTGAATCGTCTCGAGCCCTCGTTTTGTTTTCGTATTTACGACATAACTCTTTTTTGACTTGTTGTAAATATTGTTTGTAATCAGTGTAGAGTGATATAAAAACTGAGAGCTTGGTTTAAGAAATGGGTGTTGTGTGTGTTTTGTTGCAAGCGTTTGGGTGTGTACGTATGTGTGTATGCGTGTGTGTGCGTGTGATCTGGACAGTCCTATCGGTGAGCTCCTCCGACAGGCAAGGCTGGGTCATGTAGCCCGCATGCCCAGCCACCGCATGCCTGAACAGCTTTTGTTCGGCCGGATAGAGGGGGCTAGACTGGCGCGGTACGGGCTAGAGAAGAGATGGAGTGACGTGGTACAGGAGGACGTGGAGCTGAGTGGACTTGCCGATGACTGGTACCAGCGGTGTCAAGATCGGCCTCAGTGGAGGAGGCTCGTGAAGGACGCTACTGGGCAGTTGGAGGCAGTCGCCCTCCGAACAACAACGGAGGGCGGAGGAGCGACGCTCACAACGAGCGGAGTGCCGGGTGGCTAAAACACAGCAAGTTGGCACAGTAGGGGGCACAGGTGGTGCATCTCAGTTGACCCATGGCACCTGGGTCTGCCCCGTGACATGCCAGCAGGCGTTTGACACTTCACATGGCCTTAACGTGCACATAGCCTGGCACAAGCGCTGTGGTGACGTCACTGCCACTTCATGGTGAATGGCGGTTGTTGTGAGGAGAGGGAGGGCGGTGGTGGGTCAGTGCTCCGCTCCAAATGCGGCAACCCGAGTTGGATTCCCGATGAGCACGACGCTCGGCTACGTACGGTGAGCAAGAAGTGCGACGTGTACAACATACGACATGCATACACCATACAACATGCATACAACATACAACGCGGCTGGCGGCGCGAACTCACTCGGACGCACCGTCTGCACCTCTGACTTCCACCGTCATTTATTCCCACCGCGATTGACACCATATCATTTGTTAATTCCCAATCACTGCACGGGGTCGCCCCCTTGGAGGCGATTCTAAAGATTCCAGCCCTCACCACTCGCCGCTAATCACAAAATCGCTTTTAATAATAATCCACTAAATCCCATGGACTCGCTTGCACCCCCCCCCACCGTCTTGCGGTTCCACCAAAGCCCCCCCCATGTCAAAGCTACGCGAATCGCTGGTCAACCCAGGCCACTGCATGTATGTATGTTTAACTTCTTTTGTAGTGTTTAGTAGTCTATGGGTAGCATTAGTCTATGGGTAGCATTATTCTATGGGTAGTGTTAGTCTATGGGCAGTCTGTATGTCGAACTTATTTCGCTCACCCTACGTGCTAATCGCAGGTGCGTGGGGAAGAACAGCAAACTTTGTCTCCTGCGATCCAGCGCTTTGGGAGCGAAGAGGTGACGGTGACTCGCCCCCACACCTGCCGGAGGTGTGTGGGGGGGTAGCGTCTTCAGTTGCCTTGGGACCCTGAAGTTCAATCCAGTTGCCGAAGAAGCTCCCGGCGAGTGTGGAGCTTAAACGTCGGACATCGTGCCGAACAACGCGCGGGAACAACCTGAAGACGAATCGGGAAGAGTTAAACACGACTCCGCGTAAAAAAAAAGAAAATTCACCGTGCCACCTAAGAACGTCACCCCCCAGCCCCCTTCCCCCTCCGCCGGCCTCCTCGTCGTAGTCACAGCTGCTTGTAATCGGCGCGGAAGCCCGCGCCGGTCACTGAGCCGTCGCTCACGAGGACGAGGAGGAGACGGCGCGATGTCGCCGTGACGACGGGGGGCGGCAGCGCGCGCCCGCAGAAGGTGGCGAGCGGGAGGGAGGCCGCGTCCGCGTCCCAGCCCTCCCAGAGCGACACGCGGTCGAACACGCAGCCCACCGACGCCTCCACGTCCAGCGCAGAGATGGAGAGGCCCACGCGACGACCCTCAGCAACCTCGATGTACCTGTGGGGGGGCGGGGTGGGGGGAGAGGTGTGAGGGCACCACGGTGGCTAGGAGATGTTAACTACCTCGCCCGGTATGCAGGAGGTCGTGGGTTCGATCCCGACCCTGACGACGGCTCCCCATGGTAGAGTGGATTTTTCTCCGGGTCCTCTGGTTTTTCACTCCCCGTTAAGAATCAACATCACGCGTTTAGAGTATTTGGCTGCTATAAATGTCCCCGTGATGATGATAAGTCAATTCGTTGAGCTATCATTTGTGATAGCCAGGTCACTGTATAGCTCAGTGGAGCCTTGCCTGGTAAAATACAAAAATAGTTTAGTAGTAGTTAGTATTAATTAGTGAGGGATGCGAGTGGCATTGTCCATCACGTACACCTACGTGTCACCCGAAGTGGTTGTCGGCCCTTCTGTTGTCCGTCGTGTGAACCCTTGAGTCGCCCCTTAACGGCAGCGGCAATCGGGTCTGGGTCTATGCACGGCTCATTCTAGGGTCAAGAGTTTGAGTTTGTCTCGGCTCGGACGCAGGGCACGTGGTAGGGTCGGGGTTGGAGTCGAGGTCCGCATGGGGGTTACGTACCAGGCGCACACTTGGTTCGTGGGGTACGGGCTGGGGTAGCTGGGGCTCTGTAGGGTCCCCGACGATCCGTTCAGAAAGCCCCCGCACTGCAGGGCTGGGGTCCGGGAGTTCGGGGGTTTGGGGCAGGAGGGAGGCAGGGAGACGGGGAGGTTCTCACTCAAACCGAAACCTCACACGTCCGCCGTCACATTTCTACAATTCGTCGAGATCGTCAGCGCGAGATCGTTCCACTTCCCGACGACCTTTGCCGTCTCTCGTGGAACCCCCACGCACGATGCGCCGACCCATCCGCCTCCGGGCGCACGTCCCCGATTCCGTCGCTCCGTCTCCGGCGGTGGTCGCCGTTCTCGACGCGTTCCGTTTCTCGGCTGCCGTGGCGTCTCCTGGCCAAGCCCCCCCCCCCCCCATCACCGCGCCTCCCCCATCACCCCCCCCCCCCCAACACCCCCCCCCCCCAACACCCCCCCCCCCCAACACCCCCCCCCAACACCCCCCCCCCCCCAACACCCCCCCCCCCCCACACCCCCCCCCCCCCCAACACTTATTTTCTTTACAGTCAAAATATCCAAATTAAAAATCTTACCGTTCTATCGTATTACATGCGTCACCTCTTGTGAAAATGACACATTTGTCTTTTTTTGCACTTTAGATGTTCTGTAGTCGGTTGGCTTGAGGCCGCACCTGCGTCGCTACAGCGATGCTGCTGCCTGCTGCTCGTATTAGATTTTTTTCGATGCTTTATTTGAATAAACAGGATAATTTTACCTCTAGGCCCCGCCCAGTTATTCCTTAGACCCGCCTGCTTATTCATCAGGCCACGCCCACATTACTCACGAGGCCACGCCCACATTACTCATCAGGCCACGCCCACATTACTCATCAGGCCACGCCCCTCGCGTCTTTCCTATTTAGGGCCTGCCCCCTCTTCTTCAGGCCCCGCCTCTTCGTGTTCAAGCCCCGCCTGGCAGGACACGCGGAAGCCCCAAGTATGGAAGGATCATCCCAGGTGGCTCCAAAAACCCTGGCGCACGGCTACAGGGAACGATCTCGAACCGAATTTGGCACCCGCAACCCAGATCCGAACTCAGAAAACGCTAAGATTTTTTCTTTTAAGTGTCAGTTCTATCCGAGCCACCCCTCCACTCCTTTACTTCGGATAATCGGGAGTTGACCGAACCGCACTCCCCTTTCCGCAACCCGCCGAAATCGGCGCACCACCTCGTGCTGGCCGGATGACGGCAAAGCCCCGGCTCACCGGCGGTGCTGAAGGAGGCGTTGAACCCTCGGCCCGTGACGGAGCCGTCGGAGGAGAAGGTGACGAACAGCTGGCGGTCGCCGGGGGCGACGATAGCGCCGGGGAGGGGAGGTGCGGTGCCGCACACGGAGGCCAGCGGCACGGAGCTCGCGCCGTCGGCCCAGAGCCTCACGGCGTCGTAGGGGCACGCCGGGCCCGGCTCCACGTCCAGGTCGGAGAACGCCACTCGCGCCGCCAGCCCCACGGGCACCTGCCGGGAGCAACCGCGCCGGGTCGGGAGGTCACGGCCGCGGCGGGCGCGGTGGGCACGGTGAGCACCGGTCCCCGGGGCGACGCGGCCCGTACTCGAGCGCGGCGGGGTGCCGCGTGTTGCGCTGCACGAGGTCGTACCGTCGCGTTGCAGGGTAGTGTCCGAGTGTTCGTGCGTTGGTGTAGCGTGGTGGTGGTGGGCATGGGGCCCGGTTGCAAGCAATTAAATGGGGGCCACCCCCCTCCCCCCCCCCCGTCCAATCAATTCATAGCCCGGAACGCCGTGCCGGCTCCGCGTTGATGCTCACTCACGCGCACGGTCCACTGGCACAGCGCGCCGTCGGGGTAGCGCTGGGGGTAGCCGGGGCTTGTGAAGGTGCCACTTGTCCCCTCCAGCAGCCCCCCACAGACTGATAGAGAAGATTGAAGGTGGAGGGCAGAGGGGGGGGAAGCAGATGGTTTGGAGAAGAGTTAATGGAGTCAACAATATGTATGTTAACCTTGCCCACATGAGTTAAGTCGGTGCCCCGTTTCAAACCTGGACACACGTCCGAACCACACGGCCGGCTGTCGCTGTCGGCGCCCTTGCAGGTGCCGGGCTCGGTGAGGCAGGAGCGCGTGCGCTGCTGGGTGCCGCCACCGCCGCACGAGACGGAGCACGGAGACCAGGGCCCCCACTCTGCCCACACGCCTGCGACACGCGACATGCCGGGGACACGGGACACGCCCGTGATGCCAGCAACACGTCACACGCGACACGGCAGTGACGTCAGTGACACGTGACACACGACACGCCGGTGACGCCAGTGACACGCGGCTCCGAAGTTTGGGGAAGCATCTATTCTTGAAACAACAACAACAATAATCAATGACATTATAATTTGTGTTCCTCTTGTTTTACCACACTCCCCATGCCCCCCGAGCCCCTAACCCTACCCCCCCCCCCCGGCCCCCCCCCCGTGAGCCCCCCCCCCCCCCCCCCGTGAGCCCTCCTCGTACCCTGCGTGCTGTTGACGGAGTAGGCAATGCGGAAGCCCCTGGCCGTGACGCTGGCGTCCGTGACGAGGCGCACCACGGCGTGGTCGCCCTCCGTGACGAAGCGGGAGCGGCTCAGGGCCTGCACGGAGCCCGGGCACAGCCTGGGTCCGGCCACGCGGACACGCGGGCACGCGGGCACGCTCGTCAGCATCGCCATCAGCAACATCATCAGCACGCTCGTCAGCATCGCCATCAGCAACATCATCAGCACGCTCGTCAGCATCGCCATCAGCAACATCATCAGCACGCTCGTCAGCATCGCCATCAGCAACATCATCAGCACGCTCGTCAGCATCGCCATCAGCAACATCATCAGCACGCTCGTCAGCATCGCCATCAGCAACATCATCAGCACGCTCGTCAGCATCGCCATCAGCAACATCATCAGCACGCTCGTCAGCATCGCCATCAGCAACATCATCAGCATGCTCGTCAGCATCGCCATCAGCAACATCATCAGCACGCTCGTCAGCATCGCCATCAGCAACATCATCAGCACGCTAGTCAGCATCGCCATCAGCAACATCATCAGCATCCCCGCCATGTCGAGACACATCAGCATCGCCAGCATGCCGCAACGGATCATTAGCATCATCAGCATGACGTTATCAGCAGTAGAATAATCAGCAGCCTCGTTAGCATCAGCAGTATGATCATCATTCCTGCATAGGCATGTTTTCTCTAGGGGTCCTGTATTAGGGGGTGTTATCGGTGTCCTTTATTAGGGGGTGTTATAGGGGTCTTATCCTGGGGGCTGTTATAGGGGTCCTCTACTAGGGCTGTTATAGGGGTCCTCTACTAGGGGTGTTATAGGGGTTCTGTACCGTGCCCCTGCCGTGTCTGCGCCCTGCGTGCGGATCTCGACGTAATCAAAGGAGCAGTAGGAGACGCTCTCCAGCGACGCGTCCTCCACGTACAGCGTCACCGTGCCCCCGGGGGGGGCCTGGGGGGTGGGAGGGGGTAGGGACAGGGTGGGGGTGGGACAGGGTGGGGGTGGGACAGGGAGATATTTATGGAGGGCCTAGAGGCGGCCGGCTCATCCCAAGCCTCCGAGCAGGAGTTCGAAGCAAACGACGACCCTAAAATTATCCCGCATCCCTAACACGAGCCCAGCCCAAACCCTGCAATTAACCCTACATCTAGCAACAACTCTGACACTAACAAAGGCAAAGATCGCCCCTAGAGCCTTGATAGGCTGTTGGGGCAAGTGCTGTTAGCGAGTAGCACCAATGATGGCCGCCTAACACTGACACGAACACTGCCCATAACATTGACAATATCACTGACAATATCACTACCTTATCACTACCCCTAACACTGACAACACTACCCCTAGAACTACCCCTATCACTACCTCTAGCACCACCCCCTCCTCCACTCACCTGGACGAGCCAGACGCAGTGTGCGTTGTTGGGGTAGGCAGCCGGGTACCCGGGGGACGAGATGTATCCCTGGGTGGCGTTCAGCAGCCCGCCACAGACTAGCGCGCCGCACATAGTACAGTACAACATCGCACCGGCACAGCAGCAGCAACACCACCACCAAACAACCAGAACAACATTGTATCGTGATAAAAAAGAATAAGAATAGGTTTGAGCCTTTCTGGAAATAAAACAAGTGTCCCATAGATACAGCTGCTCACCCCGAGATAATACCCGTCAACCCCCTATCACCTTATTACAGACCAATTCAGACCTTACTGGTCACCCCGGTGCCCTTAGAAATCTGAACGTTCATCCTACAAAGCCCCATCACAAGGGAGAAACACAAATAGACAAAAAAAAGTTTTTGCCCGTATTGAAACGGCTGTACGCTGTATGGACCTGAAAACTCAATTCCCCTGTACAAGAATACGGGGCAAACCGTACGGGTTGACAGCTTTGCGAGCTATAAGTGCTCTGATACTTGCATTGTCGTTGTACTGTTCGCCTGTTGGCGTTCTCTGGTGGTGAGACAAGGCCATGAAGTTGGCGGCCATCTCTGGTGTAGGCCAATCAGTTTCAAAGACGAAGCAAACATTTCTAGTGACACAGCGCCGACTGCTTCACTGCAGCAGCAGTAACTGCAAGTGGACACTTAGCGCACACGCCGTTGAGCATACACACGGCTGTGTGTGTGTGTGGGTGTCGGCAGGGCGGAGGAACTGGGGCAAGGGTCACGGTAGACCTCGTGGGGAGGCCCCTGGAACCCTCTGGAGGGTTCGAGAAGGGAGGCGTGGCCAGGGCGGAGCCAGGCCGCGCCGAGGGGAATAAAAGCAGCGGAGAGCGGGGAGCTCCGGGCTGCCGGTTCCGGGAGTGGACTCGTCTCGTCGTCGCTGGCGACGCACAGTGCACATCTACTTCATGAATGGAGCCACAGCAGTGCAATTGTGGCTGTACAACCCAGACGACGGACCGCACAGCAAACCCATAGAGACCCATAGAGGCTCGTGGAGATACGAGGAGACAGACACTCAGATACATATACACATCGAGATAGACTCAGAGAGACAGACAGATACATAGAGACACAGTTATACATACTCATAGATATACACTCATAGACAGATATATATAGACTCCGTGATACACAGACATCAATAGCTATTGAGAGCCATAGAGATACATTAAAGACAAACCACAGCAGTGAGACTGTGGCCATGTAACCCACACTACGGACCGGACAGTGAACCCACTGTCGTCTGCGCTCCTTCAATGGAGGACGAGGAACAGCAAGACGACACGAACTCTCTCTGCTGATGGCCTCTCGTCGTGGCCAGAAGAACAAATGTTGAATGTTACCAGGTAAGGCCCCACTGAGCTGCGTAGCTCTTTTTCAGAAGCGAACTGGCCACAAATGACAGCTCAACGAAGTGGCCTATCACCACGTGGAAATGTACAGCAGCCAAATACTCTAAAAGCATGCGTCTAAAATGTGGAGGGGAAACCCCGGAGGACCAGGAGAAAAATCCACGCGACCACGGGGAGAGAGACACGCCAACTCCAAATTCACAGGTGTCAGGGTCGGGATCGAACCCACAACCTCCTGTATACCAGACGAGGTCATTAACCTCCCGCCACCGTGGCGGGATGTTATAGTCTACCCTTGCTGTCATGTTGTCTGCCATCATCGCACATCGCGCAGCAGAAACCCCACAGCGCACATCACAGCATTATCACACATTGCAGGAGCATCATCTCACCCAAGCCTGGCTGCGTGAACACGTCCTGGCACAGGTCTCCCGTGAGTCCGTGCGGGCAGAGGCAGCGATCGCAGCCCGGAGCAGGGATCCCACCGTACAGACACGGCAGGGAGCAGTCTCCTGCACGGGGCAGGGCAGAGGGGGACATGGGTGAAGGGGGACATCATTGAGCGATGGAGGTGATTGAGGGAGTGGGTGGGTGAGTGAGTGATTGAGCGGGCGGGTGAATGGGTGAGTGAGCAAGTGAGTGGGTGGGTGCGCGTGTGGGGCAAGGGTGGCACAGTCGGGTTTTTTACAATCGGGTTTAATTGTCTTTTAATATTAAACCCGATCATCTGAGATTGGGAGAAATCCGGTTTAATTGGTTCTAATTTCAGTAGCGCACTTTGCCAACTTCTCAACGATGGGCTTCATCCATTCCAAGCGAAGGAACTCACTGGCAGTGCCCACGATTGTGGAGGAGAAGCTCGTGTTCATCAAGACCAACCTGCCCGCCGCGTTCTACGACTACCCCGTGCCCGACGGCCCCCCCCCCCGAGTACGATAGCAGCACCGACGAGGAAGCAGCCTCAGCCTTGGATCAGAGTTTCGTATTCATTAAACCAGGTTTTAATTCCCCGAAATCGGGCTTAATTGTATTAAAGAAAAAACCCGATGCCTGCCGCTGGAAAAATCGGGTTTTTTCCACCCATGATGTGGGGAGCTCACGGCCAACACCAGTGACGATTATCTGAACCGGTCCTGGGCCTCCTCCCGAAGGGGTCGAGCGTGGTGCTGGCCACCCACCCCCTCTTGTGCTGTGCCGGCCTTCATAGGTGTTCGGTAACCGTACTTGTCCTAACAGTCTGTTAAAAAAACTATATGGGGGATATTTGTTTTTTAATCAGTGGGTGAGCGGCTTGGTGAGATTGTGTAGGTGAGTGAGTGTCTTGTTGCAGCCTGTAGTGTGGTGGATGAGATGAAACCGTCTGGTAGACTGACTCCTCAAGATGGGTGTAGGAATCAGAGTGAAGCTCACGGGAACAAGTAACCATGGTGATAGCGATGTGTGATTGACCGAGTGGGTGGGTATATAAGAGATCGAGTGGCTAGCCGGCCTATGATCCATCCTGAGTTTCACCAGATTGGATTGTGCGAGGAGCTCAGACATCCTTAAAGTATCCGGACACATCGTCCATCGTTGGCTCGGTCATGAAGCCTGCATTCCCAGCCAACACATGGCCAAGCAGCTTCTGTTTGGCTGGATCGATGGGGTTCAACGGGCTAGAGAAGATATGGGCTGATGTGGCACAGGAGGAGGTGGAGCTGAGTGGACTTGCTAAGTACTGGGGAGACAAAGGCGGCCGAGCGAGCGTATTGTTATCAACCAACCACCTCATGTGCCGTGCTGGCATTCATAATTTTATTTTTTATCAGGTAAGGCCGATTGACCTGTATAGCTCATTTTCATAAGCGACCTGGCCACAAATGATATCTCAACGAAGTGGCTTATCATGTGAAAATGTATAGCGGCCAAAGACTCTAAACGCGTGTTTCTAAATATGGAGGCAAAAACCGGAGGCTCCGGAGAAAATGCACGTGACCACGGGGAGAGAGACGCAGACGCAGACTCCAAATATACAGGCGTCAGGGTCGGGATCGAACCCACGACCTCCTGTACACCAAGCGAGGTCGTTAACATCTCGCCACGGAGGTGCCCCACACAGCACTTGCCCCAACAGTCAGTCGAGGCTACACGGGGGACATTTGTCCTTGTGCCCCTACCGTGACAGTTGTAGATGATGTTGGCCAGCTTCACGTCGAGGAAGCTGAGCCCCTCCCTCTGCCCGATCCACCCTCCCTTCTCCGGGTCCTTCACCTGGATCGTCTCACTCACGCCGTCCTTGGAGAACGCCTGTGCACGTGACCCCGACACCACGTCACATGTTCACAAGTCAACATGCCGCCGCGTCGCCATGTCAACAAATAATAATACTCATAATGATGTACATGTGTAAGGCGGCACATTTAATCCGTCGATCCCGATGTGCCCCCGGTGTGTGGAAACCAGGAAATAAACTGAACCTGCAGGGTTCACGGTCAAAATTAGGAGGTAAAAACCTCTTTAAAGGGTAAATTAAATGCTTGTTTACTCAGGAAAAAAGCCTCACAGAGTCTCAAGACTCTTTATATGGGAGCGTCCTGCCAATAACTCAAAGTATTGGACGATGTTGCCTAATTCTCGGTGGCAAGATGTTAACTGCCTCGCCTGGTATGCAGGAGGTCGTGCGTTCGATCCCGACCCTGACGCCTGCTGCTCTATATTTGGAGTCTGCACGTTCTTTCCGTGGTCACGTGAATTTTCTCCGGCTCCTCCGGTTTTCCCCTCCACATTTAGAATTAACATGCGTGTTGTGGCTTTGGCGGCTATAAATTTCCACACGATAAGCCTTGAGCTATCATTTCCGGCCATCTCACTTTTGAAAAAGAGCTATATAGCTCAGTGGGCCTTAACTGGTAATATAAAAGGTTTAGTTTAGCATGTGTGTGATCCAAGCGGAGTACATTCGCAGGTACATTGTTCAGTACTGGAATGTCTTTGTCCAATACAAGTTATGTTGTACGTAATTCCTTGTGAGCTATGGAAGAAAAGCTGAGAACCAGAAAGAAACCCATGCAGAACAGTGGGAGAGAACACACTTCACACTCACTCACACTCACACCCATGCACAACAGTGGGAGAGAACATACAAACTCCACGGAGAAAGCACCCAAGTCGGGACTTGAACCTAGGCCCCTTCCCAGTGCGAGGCACGGGCGTTGCCCCGGTGCCACCCTGCTCACCGACGGACGTCGATCAGCTGACCTCCTGGCAGTCACGCGAATTTGCCAACTGGTCCATTTTTTCAGCATTGCGATATTTTACCCAATGCCAGTTACAGCGTATGTGTTCTAGCAGCGCTACGGACAATTCCGGCTGGAATAACGCCCGGCCGGCCACGTGTCCTGCCCCGTACGTTGCGACTGTAGTGCATGACGGACTTGAGGTCGTAGGGCACCCCACGCGGATCTGTCGCGCTGTAGACGGCGAACTGTGCCAGCTGCCCGTCCTGGACGTTCCCCTCCAGCACCGAGATGAAGGCGTCGCGGTCCGGGCGGGACTGCTCGTGCACGTAGCCCACAGCGTGGCCCAGCTCGTGCGCCACTGTGCCCACCTGGGCGCGCACGGACAAAGACAAAGATCCCCCGTGTATCCTTAACAGACTGTAGGGGCAAGTGCTGTTAGCGAGCACCTATGAAGGCCGGAACGGTACACGAGGGGGTGGGTGGCCAGCGCCACACCCGACCGCCTTTGTCTCCCCAGCGGCGATGTTTACACACCGCACCAGGTACTCATTTCAGGCTGAGTCGACCTAGGGAAGGCCCAGGACCGGTTCAGATAATCGTCACTGGTGTTGGCCGTGAGCGGGAATCGAACCCGTGTCTCCGGGTTCATCACGCAGCCTACTAACCGCTACACTACCGCACGGACACGCACGCACGCACATGCACACACGCACGAACACACGCACATGCACACACGCACGAACACACGTACGCGTGCACAGGGCATAGCGTGTGATGATCATAATGGGACGCTGCGGTGGCGAGATGTTAATTCCCTTGCCTGGTGTGCAGGAGGTCGTGGGTTTGCTTCCGATCCTGACGTCTGCTGTATATTTGGAGTCCGCATCTCTCGCTCTCTCATGTCATCATCATCACGGTGGCAAGGAGATGTTAACTACCTGGCCTGGTATGCAGGAGGTCGTGGGTTCGATCCCGACCCTAACGCCTGCTGTATGTTTGGAGTTTGCGTGTCTCTCTTCCCGTGGTCGCGTGGATTTTTCTCCGGGTCCTCCGGTATTTCCCTCCACATTTAGAATTAACATTACACGTTTAGAGTATTTGGCTGCTATACATTTCCACATTTTAAGCCACTTCGTTGAGCTATCAAACTTCGTAAGTCGAATGTTCGTAAGTAAAGGAGTCCATGTGCTGTAAAATATATTCACACTCATCAAGTGTAGACTTCGGTGCAGTCATAAGGTTGCATTGCCCATCAAACACCATAGCTGAGTAACGCAGTGCGTTGCTGCGCTCTGTTAGGCCGCGACGAATGTAAATAAACATTCTGTGACCCATCGCGATGGTTCACAGAATGAGTATTTAAATAGCACTTCAGTGTATTTATTTATCATTTTACTCCCCCCCCCATTACTTTGCACGTCGAGGTATTACCATAAATGGCCAATAACCCCTTCATATATAGAGGACCGCAGAACTTGGGGGGGAAATTTGGCACCGGCTCACCACCTGGCTTTGCCGTCTTCCCCGCTTGTCCTGTGGTTCTATCTGTCTCTCTCTCTCTCCTCTCTGTTCGAGAGCGAGCGAATGAGTAGTGCATGTTGACTGCACTTACAAGTTGCAATTACGATTGAGTTGCAAGTTGAGACTATTGCCGTTACCAACTTCGTGCGTGTCGCTCACTCACCCCCTCGCAGCCGCGGCCGATGGACACGACCTGCTCGCCCACGCCGATCATGCCCACGAAGGACCAGCACCTACACACAGGCAGCACAAGCAGGGGCAGAGATGACCATGAGGGTTGCGTGTGTGACGCTTGTGGTGATGACAGTGGTGGTAATGGTAATTGTGATTGATATTCGCGCTTATTATGACAGTGGTGGTAACGAGGATTGTAATGCTGCTGCCAATGATCATGATGATATTACTGATAATTATCATTATGATGCTCATGAAGATTATACTTCTGCTGCTACTGCTGCTCATGCTACTGCTGATGATGATCATTGTGATTCTTCCGCTACTGCTGCTGATAATTATGCAGCCGAATCCGCTGCTCATGCTACTGTTGCTGATGCTGCTGCTGGTACCGCTGATGCTGCTGCTGCTGGTACTGCTGATGATGATGCTGGTACCGCTGATGATGGTGCTGTTACCACTGATGATGCTGCTGGTACAGCTGATGATGCTGCTGGTAGAGCTGATGATGATGCTGGTACAGCTGATGATGCTGCTGGTACAGCTGATGATGCTGCTGGTACAGCTGATGATGCTGCTGGTACCGCTGATGATGATGCTGGTACCGCTGATGATGCTGCTGGTACAGCTGAAGATGATGCTGGTACCGCTGATGATGATGCTGGTACAGCTAATGATGCTTCTGGTACCGCTGATGATGCTGCTCATACCGCTGATGATGATGCTGCTGGTACAGCTGATTATTCTGCTGGTACCGCTGATGATGATGCTGGTACCGCTGATGATGCTGCTGGTACAGCTAATGATGCTTCTGGTACCGCTGATGATGCTGCTCATACCGCTGATGATGATGCTGCTGGTACCGCTGATGATAATGCTGGTACCGCTGATGATGATGCTGCTGGTACCGCTGATGACGACGAAGCTGGCCTCACCCGCTGAGCGGTTTCAAGGCGACGTAGTTGGAGTGGGTGACCCCGCGTAGAGCGGCCACCTCCCGGGGCAGGAATCGAATGCAGGTGTTGTCCTCCCAGCTCGCCATGGCCGCGCGGATTCCATTGAGGGCCGCTACGCCTGTGTAAGGGATAACGACAATTGAAGTCAGAACCGGCATCTTTACTTAAGACTGCGGGAGGAGAAATCCGATGAGCTATGAAGCTCTTCTCCCACAGATGTCTCCAGTATGGGGCGGGTGGGCAAGTCACAACAGGAAACAATTACAAGCACCAAACCGATAGGTGTGCAAAATAGGAAAGATGGTAAGCAAGTCACTAAATATTAATAAATAATCAATAATATTCTTGGTTTTTTCGGTAAAGTCACGTAGAAGGGAAACAATAAAAAACGCCAATTTTTTGCAAATTTTCTTGTTGTGTTTTTTCACACCTGATGACGATTGCTTGTGTTGCAGTCGAAACGTCGTGAGAATGTTATTGTTTTATATTTATTAAATTATTTTATTGTTTCCCTTCTACGTGACTTTACCGAAAGAACCAGGAATATGAATCCCAGGAGTCTCGAAAGCTTTAAATAAAAAAATAATAAATCACTTAAATTATATAAGTCAGATGTATTAAGCTTGGGCAAGGCCACAACAACAGTCCCAGACCACACCAAGATAACACCACTCAGTAAGTAACCCCTCAATGTAAATGTCACATTAACATTGAACTATCGATACGACACAGGCGAGGATGAAAGCTACAAGTCGCTCACGGTATTCGCTCATTTCTCTCGAAGGGGAGAGAGGACGACTCAAGAGGCGCAAGGAGCGACCACAGACGAGCGGGAAGGCAGCAGTCAACAATTTTGTCCAAGTTCTGCGGTCCTCTATGTACGAAGGTGCTATCGGCCGATTAACGAGTGTTAACATGTGGAAAATTCCACGTTACTATGGCGGGGCGAGTCACAGGAGCAAGGGGCGATCACAGATGAGCGGGAAGGCAGCAGCCATGCGGCGAGCCGGGCGTCAACAATTTTGTCCAAGTTCTGCGGTCCTCTATATATGAAAGCGCTATCGGCCGATTAACGAGTGTTTACATGTGGAAAATTCTACGTTACTATGGCGGGGCGAGTCTATCCACTTCACTAAAGCACACATAATACAAATGTGAAACTCATGACTGCACTGTATATGCTTCATCCATAACTTTGTAGAATTATAAAGTTACAGGAAAGTGACATCGCGATAATCGTCATATTGTCACATCGCGGAAACCCTGGACGATAAATGGAAGGCGACAGAGGAGGTTACGAGTGAATCCTTGAGGAGGTTATGAGTGGATCCTTGAGGGAAACTACCTACAGAAGGTGGAGAACGGTTTGGGGAGGAATTTTGAGGTGAACCTTTCTACAGATGGTGGAGACATCTTGAGGGAAACTATCTGCAGAACAAGCAAGGTTTTGGGGAGAAATCTGAGGGAAACTTTCTACAGAACAAGATGTAGGAGGGTTGGGGGAGACATCTTGAGGGAAACTATCTACAGAACAAGGTGTACAAGGGTTTGAGGAAACATCTGAGGGAAACTATCTACAGAACAAGGTGTAGGAGGGTTTTGGGAGGAATTTTGAGGGAAACCTATCTACAGATGGCAGACACATCTTGAGGGAAACTATCTGCAGAAAAAGCGAGGTTTTGGGGAGAAATCTGAGGGAAACTTTCTACAGAACAAGATGTAGGAGGGTTGGGGGGGACATCTTGAGGGAAACTATCTACAGAAAAGGGTGTACGAGGATTTGATGAGAAATCTTGAGGGAAACTATCTACAGAACAAGGTGTAGGAGGGTTTGAGGTGAAATCTGAAGAGAAACTACTGAACAAGTGGGAGGAGGGGTTTGGGGGATAATACTTGAGGAAGGGGGTGAGGTTTGGGAGGTCCTGAGGGGTCCCCTTACTGAGCATGGGGTCCAGGCTGTAGGGCACCACTGCGAGCGGCCATCTTAGGGCGAGGTCCGAGGCGGCCTTGCGCGAGGCGCCGCCTGGGCCCCACGGAGCCAGAAGACGCGAGATCCTTGCCTCCTGCTCCAGAGTCATCATCATGTCTCCCTCCCGCACCAGCTGCCCCTTAGTCCAGCTCTTCACGCCGCTGTTGTGGTCAGCGGGACCGGGGGGCACCTTGGGGCAGAGGCCGCGGAGGTCGTCATCATCATCGGCATCACAGTCGGTGGGCATCGGTGACGATACCGTACTGATGAGGCCTCATCAGGATGAAACCGATCTATGTGTGTCGTGGCCAGCTGTCAGTCTGTCACGCGTGTTCACAGTTTGTTTGATGTTGAGCTAAGGCAACAGGACCACATTTGCATTTCTGCAGGAACTGTTGAGGGTTTTTGCATAATGCACGAGGCTGAGTGATCACCATCACAGCTGTCTTTAGTCATCAATGGTATCGGCATCATAATTATAATGATGGTGTTATCAGCATCAGTTTCCGGTCATCATTGTTATAACTCATAATTAGCATCGCTGTCGTGGTAATCAATATCATCTTTAGTCATCAGCGTCACATCATGATCATTGTGATCACGTGATCATCAACACAGTTATTACCACCACGACTAGTAGTCCTCGTCAACATCATTGCGATATCAACCAACGCTAACGTCACTCATCTTCACCCACAGAAATGAGCGTAATCATCACCACCTTCAATCATCATCATTATGATATAACCATAATCATGATCACAATTATTGCCATGGTCATCACATTATCATCATGGCTGTCCTCAATCATCATAACTATAAGTGATTATCATCACGATCATGTATGACCATCGTGGCCACCAGCACAGCAACCAATCATCATCGCAGTCACCGTCATCAACTACTACCAACACAAATCATCATTATCATGATCACGATCATCAAATATGCCAAATTCATAATCTACCAGCAAATTAATCAATTGGGATTAAACACATCATCGCATTAATCGCCCCCCCGACTGGCAGACTAATGTCCAATAGCAGGCCAGGCGCTGGAAGTCATTATACCGCACAGGGCAGCTGCCACTGGGGGTGGCTTTTCACGTGCGTAGGTATGTGAGATGGAGAGCGACCTGGGACGCCTCAGCTTCAAGGAGGATGGCTCTATCAAAAACAAATCATCACCATCACTCACCACCACCTATAGCACCACCAACCATCATCATCATCACTACCACCACGAACCATCACCAACATCATCATCATCACTACCACCACGAACCATCACCAACATCAACATCATCATCATTCTTAATTTTTGGAGCTTTCGTGACTGCAGGAATTATTCTTTGGTTCTTTCGGTTAAGTCACGTCTAAAGATAAAATAATAAATTAAAATAATAGCGACGTTTCGATTGCAACACAAGCAATCATCATCAGGCATAAGAGAAATAGCAACACAAATCTAACTAGAAAACTATAGACAGACATACAAGCAGACATACATTACAAGGACACACAGAGAGAGGACACACATACCACCACGAACCATCACCAACATCAACATCATCATCACTATCACCGTCATCAACCATCATCAACATCATCATCCCTACCACCACTAACCATCACCATCATCATCACTACCACCACTAAGATCACCAACGTCACAATCACTACCACCACTAACCATCACCAACATCATCATCATCTTAATCACTACCATCACCAACATCATCTCACCATCTTGACCACTCCTTTCCTCTCCACGGCAGGGCCGGCCTTCACTTCGCCGCGCGGCGCAAGCGGACTCGCGCGACACCTCCAGCAGAGGGAGGCTCCCAGTGCCACAAGGATGACGATGCTGACGCTCGACCGGGCCATGTCTTCGTTCCAGGTTACCTTACAGGAGGCTCTCTGCATGCGACGCTTGGGTACGTGTGGGGTGGGGGGGCTACCTTTATAGCCCCCCACCTAGGAGGCGTCACCGGTGACTTTTGAGAAAGACGGGCGCGGCGTTTGCGTGCCAGGCTCGGAGGAGACGGCGAGAATATTTACATCACAAACTTGGCCACTCGGAGCCACTAATCCCCTGCTTGAGCCACGGTTGCGCAAATGTCACGGAGTCGTGGTGGTGGTGGTGAGACACGGGGCAAGCGCTCGGGCGGGCGGTAGGGAGTGGGCGCAGAGTGTTTGTATGGAGCGGTTTTTTCGCGCACTGCTCTACGAAGCCAGTGACCCGAATTCGACCTAAAGGGCAACACCGGTGAGCAATGATCTGATCCTTTACGAGTGTCGACTCAGCCTCACATTAGTACCTTGAGCGATGTGTTAGACATCACCACCAGGGAGACAAAGGTGGCCAGGCGAGGTTCTAGCCACCCAGCTATCTCTTCGTGTGCCCTGCCGGCCTTCATAGGTGCGAGAATCGCTAATAGCACTTGCCCCAAAAACATATCAAGGCTATACGGGGGATCTTTGTTAAGGGTATTGGCAGTGTCCTCCGCACTAGGCACCTGGCACCATTCCCCAGGCAATCTGACACCTCGCTACCCCCGCTGCTGTTGAGATTAAATGATTATTCAAATTTGCATCTCATCTTTCCTCAAATAAATGCCTCTCACAAAGCCTAGAATTCGAATTAATCGCACCACACTATGCTATTAATCTAACCAGGAAATCGTACAGCATTTACTCTGAACTCGAACAAGAGGGCATCGCACCAACTCGTTTAGGAGAGCAGCCTCTGGAAATTTGACATCGCAAATGTTAACTACCTCACCTGGAACCAAGGTCGTGGGTTCGATCCTGACCCTGACGCCTGCTGCTGTATATTTGGAGTTTGCGTGTCTCTCTTCCCATGGTCGCGTGGATTTTTCTCCAGGTCCTCCAGTTTTTCCCTCCACATTTAGAATTGACGTCACGCGTTTCAAGTATTTGTCTGCTGCTATTAATTTCCACGCGATAAGCCACTACTTTGAGCTATCATTTGTGATAGTCAGGTCACTTCTGAAAAGAGTCATGCAGCTCAGTGGGCATTACCTGGTCAAATAAAATAAAACATTTATTTTGTACTTCTGAGACGTCTTGAATTGCCCCTCGCCCACAACTAAGTGCTGGTTGTCACCTACCCACACGCTCTGCCATAGATGTGTTCATTTACGCGCTATAAAGGGCAATTAACCAAAACGTCACGTAAAAAAAAATATATAGTGTTAATTGTGCTTGTGCACCTCTGCCAACGCAGCAGCATCATCAATAGATGATTTGTTTAATTAGAGGTGTTTATAGCTTGGCAGTCAGACTTATGTTATAACTTCTCACAGCCAAAATATTCCCAACTGCATTACATTGAATGTGATGATGGGGTTGTTTTCATCCAGTCACTGGCGACCACGCTGAAGACCATCAACAATCCATAAGAGATTTTTTGGGTTAGATCGCTTAAATATGCGTCGTTAAAACCCGCCACCACCTCTATTATGGATATTGGTCGTGAAAGCCTACGTGTTATAGTTTCAGTCTCATTTATTAGACATAATCCTGTGAGCCATGCGGTTTTTGACTCGGGTGCAACCGCAACAAACAAAAACATGAACAAGAAACATCTTAAAGTGACTACGCGCAACAGAAAAAACAGAAAAGTTTTCCAGAAAAAGCACCGCATTTCAACGCCGTGTGCAAAAATCCCAGTAGGATGCAAGTCAAACAATAACAACTTAGATTAAAGTTACCAGGCTAACTCTGTACTACAACAAACAAACATGGCTAAACCAAAACGTTTTAAAATCACCAAAATAAAGTTATAAAAACAATGTAACAGTGATCATAGGAACTGTGATTCAAATTTAACGACCAAACTTCGCAGCCATAGCTGGAACGATAATTTGATTTCAGGCCATTCTGAATAGCAGTTGCAGCTAGGGGTGTACAACTCCTTTAGAGCAGTTTTCAGTGAAGATCTCAGGTAGTGATCCAAGTTGCAGTTTATTGGCAATAGCATTCCAGACCCTGGAGGCATCAATAGCAAAGGCCCTTCCTCCAGTGTTTGTTCGGCAATAGGGAATGTGAAGCTGGTAAATAAGCGAAGACCTTAGGTCAAATTTGTTCTTCGAAACAGTGAGGAGATCCAGCAGGTAGTATGCAGATTTTTTTGTAAGTACATCGTGAATACATAAGATCTGGTGCACAAGCCGTCGAACATTAAGAGAAGTTAAGTTTGACCCAATGTAGAGATCGCTGTGGTGGGTCCTATATGGGCAGTTCAATGCAAATCTTAAGGCCGAGTGATACATTTAGTCAAGCTTCTTCACGATAGAACTGGGGCCCGATTTATATACGATGTCACAGTAATCTAGTAGAGGCAGTACGATAGCTTTAATACATTCCAAGCGGAACATAGGGGGGAAGCAGTGCTTGTGGATACAGAAAACCAATTTTTTATTTTGTCTTTTTACCAATATAATCAATGTGATCTTGAAAATTCAGTTTTGAATCAAAGATGTCCCCAAGATACTTATAGATCTTGACTTGCTCTATTTGATGAATATTTAAGGAATATAATTGGGGAAAAATAACTTCCTGCTTTAGTCCTGGTGAGAAGCATAGCACCCACTAGAACTTGAGATTCGGGGTTAAATCGCGGGAGGCTGAATCCCGAACTCAAACGCAGGGTCTTCAACACTGCCGGCTCGGACTCTCGACACGGTGTTCCTTTCACAGATAGCCCACGAATCGTTTGCACTAAACTCACTCTGGGGTGAATAATGAACGGTGCTTAAATAAAAACACAATGTTGATTTATGTAGCGCCTAAACTATCAGATGTCAAGATTCTTTACAATTCAGTGGGACATGCACATCACAGGGAAAAGGAGACAATTTTTTTAAAATTTATGTTAAATGAGACACGATCATCGGCAAAGAGGAGGGTGGACTGGCGGGAAAAAAGGGGGGCATCCAGACATTCAAGAGCAGCAGAGGAAAAGGAGGAACCTCCCAGGCTGATTGAAGCTTGGCTCGGAGCCTCCCGGCTGCATTCATTCTTTTGCACCACTTTTAATTTCCTGAGGTGTAAAGTAAAACAAAATACAATGGGACTCCTTGCCAAGTATGCGCCTCGGGTTGTGTAAAGAATAAACGGCACCTCGAAACTCCTCACTCACCCTGCGTCTCGCTCTCTCGAGCATGATGCTCTTGTCAAGATGTGAGCGAGTGTGTGTGTGCGCGTGTGTGCACTGTAATTGTGTAATTGTATACCAGTGTTTGTGTGTAATTGCATACTTGTGTGTAATTGCATACTTGTGTAAGACTTATTGTGTTCCCGTATGTTATTGTATACGTGTGTGTACATTGTTTATCTGTGTATGTCTGTGTATCTGTTTGCGTGTGCTATTGTAGGGAGAAGTGGCGCAGTGGTTAGCGCACTGCACTTCGAAACCCAGCGGCCCGAGTTCGATTCCCACTCTCATCCAAAATCGGTGACGAATATCTGAACCGATACTGGGCCTCCACTGGGTAGACTCAACGTTAAAATGACTACCTGCAGGTGCCCGAGTAGAAACATCAGCTTGGGGGAGACAAAGGCCTTGACAGTAGCTCCGCTAACAGCACTTGCCCCAACAGTCTATTAAAGGCTACACTTTGGGTATGTTTTGTTCCACATTCATTCGAATCAAAACAATCCATGTGGTTAGCTAAACTATTCTGGTCATACAAACACAGCATGAAAACCAAAATGCACATGAGCAACCAAGTGCTTGGATGATGTTGCCTCGAAGCTATTAAAACGACACCACCCATAGGTAAAACATGTGCTTATCGGAGTATCTCGTAAATACGACACGCGCACATTCACGGTCTGTAGTTTCACCGGAGTTTTAAGTTACCCGCGTCTCCGACTACGGACCACGTCACCCCACAATGCGCAAGATCTCGGCTGACCTCTGAAGCTACGCAGGGGTTGAGCCTGGAGATAGGTGCTCGAGGATGGGCGACGACCACCACCAACCACCACCACACGCACGGCAGGTTGCCTATCAAAGGGCTGCTGCGTGGCTTTGCTGCATACGCAGGCAGCAGAGCGAGTGAAGTACAAACTGTTATATTGTGCTGTGCTGCCACATCGACGCTCCCCAGGGCTTCAATTCACACTGACCAATGCGATAAGGTATGGTCAAGCTACATGCCGGTCCACCACTCCGTGGCGTTCGGGGAGCGGGGAGGGGGAGGGTGGACCTTATCCAGCAGTAGATTGACAAAAGAGCTGTACATGTACCGCCAATTAGCATGCTTGGCTGCGTACGGTGCGAAAGAAGTTCGACATACATGCAGCGTGTGTGCGACACTCACGGAGTGCCTGTGAATAGAACTTGATTTGAAGCTTTCGTGACTGCAGGAATCCAGACTCTTTGGTTCTTTCGGTAAAGTCACGTGGGTAATAAAATAGATCACGACGTTTCGATCGCCACACAAGCAACCTTCTTCAGGTGGGAGAAACAGGCTTAAGGTTTTTTTTTAACATTGTTCTTATAGTATTTACATTGTTTTATGGTTATTTTTAACTTGGCCTTAGGATTTTTCTTTACAATGTTCTAATGGGTTTTTGACATTATTCTTATGGGTTTTTTAAACATTGTTCTTATGAATTCATTTAACATTGTTATGGGTTTATTCAACATTGTTCTAATGGGTTTTTTAAACATCGTTCTTATGGGTTTCTTTAACATTGTTATGGGGTTATTCAACATTGTTCTTATGGGTTTTTTACATTATGGGGTTATTTTACACTGTTCTTATGTTTTTTTTTACATTATGGGGTTATTTTACATTGCTCTTATGGGGTTATTTTACATTGTTATCAAGGTTTTTTTTGCTGTGGGAGGGAACTGGGAGATCTCAGAGGAAAAACACCCATGGCAGAACAGGGGAGAACATACAAACTCAACACAGAGAGGAGCCCGAGCCCTGGAATCGAACCCATGTGCTTCTTACTGCGAGGCGCGAGCATTGCCACTGCGCCGGCACCCAGAATAATGACTGCGTTATCGTAAAATCTGAGACATGTCCCGTGCGTGCATGAGTAACGATGCAGTTAATCTGTTTGTGATTGCGCACGTGTCGTGTGCATGTGCAAGTGAATCAACACGTCAATTATGGCGTTATTCTGCGTGTTAGGCTGTGTGTATACATAAACAAATTCGGGAGCGGTGGCGCAGTGCTTAGCGCACCGCGCTACGAGCTCGACGACCTGAGGTCAATTCCCGCAGCCACGGCCAGAAACAGTGGCGAACATCTGAACCGGCCCTGGTCCTGCCCCAGGTTGACCTGGGTATGGTGTGTAAACATGTAAACTGGAGGGGTGACAAAAGGTGGCTGGGCGTAGTGCGAGCGACACCACCAGCAGCAGCCCACTTTCTTGACAGGTGCTGCTCGCGAACAACACTTGCCCCATTAGTCTGTATGGCTACACAGAGGGTGACCGTGGCGGGCTTTGTCTCTGTGTGTGTCTGTGTCAGTCTCTCGAAAGGAATTCCACTCCACCTGAAGAGGGTTTACTCACTGTAAAGGTCGCGGATTGACAAATGTGTGTGACTTTAAAATGAAGCCAACCCAGCGGGCGCGATCTCCAGATCTACCAATCCTTCCTGCATGTGCGCACGTCCTCTGCCGCGACTGATAAAATGGGTTCAATTCAAATTAAATAAATAAGCCGTCATTACTTATATATAACCCTCCGTTAATTCACGAGAAGGTTCAGAAAGTCACAAGGCTCCTTCTCAAGACGATGCTTCACCACCTTTTTGCCGGATTTCGTTTTGGCATTGGCCCGGAGAAAACCCACAGACGCGCGCATGGGGAGTGCACCGGGTATGACGAACCCACCGTCGCGGTACTGCCATCCGGCGACGTAGGTTCAACCGGAACGCGTGTGCAGGATGAAGGCGGGCTCTCGGGACGGACGACCAAGGGGGAAGGCCTCAAGTCAGATGTTGGTGACGATGGGGCCGTGAGAGTGGCCCTCTGAAGGGCATTTCAACTGTGTCACAAGGGGAAGACCTGAAGCCAGATGGCGGTGAGGCTCTGTTCACAAAAATATACAATGCATTAACATTAAGACAATCGTGGAGCGTCGTCAATATGTAAAGTTAGCACGTATATATAGGCCTTCTTCCCATAGATAAACATGTGTCTCTCCACATCCAAGGCAGCTCACACATGTTTGAGGATCGCACAAATGCTGTGAAATTCCCTTCCCATTGGCATCGAGGTGCAATGCCCTGGCTTTCCAGGAAACGGTACAGGAAACGTGGACTAATCTCCATCTGTCCCTTCTGTTGCATGGGATATTGTTGCCCCTTGCACACGTGGGGTTTTTTTCCAGGTGTTCCGGTGTTACTCATTAATTGGCCAATAACAGCTTAAATATAGAGGATGCCAGAGCTTGGGGGAGTGGGGGATTTGGCACCTGGCCGCTGCCATTCCCACTTGTCTGTGGCTTCTCATCGCGCCTCTCGAGTCATTCTCGTCCAGAGCGAGCGAACAACCGCGCAGTGCGTTACGAAGGTGAAGTTAATAATATTCTTAAGACCCATCAACTTGCTACACGAGAAAACCAGGCTTCGTCACAGGCAGCCGAAACCCAGATTCAAGCCCAGGTTGTCAGCGGTGCACGCAGGGGGTCACAGATCCTTCGTCACAGCTCGGCTCTGGCATGGTCCAGCTTGGGTTTGAGCCGCTCAGTTGCTTCCAAAGACGCACAAGTGAGCAGCTCAGCTGTGGCTTGGCTCAAGATGACCTCATGGAAATCCTGAGCATGGCCAGGGCCAGCAGTGTGCATACAGGCCTCAACCTGTCCCAACTCTCGAGTCAACCGGACAGAAATGGTAACAATGATGCAATTCGTAACGTGCAAAATAATTCCCAGATGCGAGCGACCGTAACTCCCGAGTGTCACTCAAAAGCCGGGGCGAAGGAGGTGAGGGGGGGGGCCTGTAAGTGTCTCTTAAAAGTCGGTGCAGAGGGAATCCTGCTGCTGTGAAGGTGCAGCGGGATGGTGGCCGCCACGCGTCCCAGAGGGGGCTGTCACAGAAAGAGGACACCCGGCAGTGTCGGCACTGGTCCTTGCTGACGAGAGGAGGTTGTCGTGAGTCGTGCTGTCGTGGCGAGTTCTACCGTGAGTTGTCGTGCAGGGTGACGGGAGCCAAGAGAGATACGGGGGCTACCACTGGAGAATCGATGCCCAGCAGTGACGACGTTGGTCTTTGGTGTAGAGAGGAGGCGCTGCTGACTATTCTACTGTTTGACGGCGTAAAATAAAACAAACCCCAACGTTGGTGTTGCCACACAAAAGAAAATACTATTTTAGTTACGCAATCCTTCCGGGCCAGTGCTTGCCAGCAGCACTGTTACCCAAACCCCATCAAGACACGGGATCGTACGACGCTGCTGCTGCTGTTGAAGTTTATTGTGAATTGTCAGGGCAGAGATGAACAAAAATGGTTCGCTCAGTCTATTAATTAAAAAATAAACGTTAAAAAACATTCTTGCAATGTTGTTTTGAGTGTAAAAATGCACACACACCCCAACACACATGCGTAGCTGTGCGCAAAACACACACACACACGTGTATACACACACCCAACACATGTATGCCCATGCACACAACAAATATTCTCAGCATGACCTTGTTGGGGCAGGTTCTGTTAGCGAGCACCTATTAAGGCCTGCGGGGCACTGGTAGGAGTGGTGTAGTCAGACCTAGCCACCTTCATCTCCCGGTGCTGATGTTTACAGACCACACGGTGTACTCACTTGAGGCTAAGTAAACCTAGGGCAGGTTCAGATAATTGCCACTCATGTTCGCTGTGGCCGGAAAATGAACTCGAGTAACAAAGGTGGCACAGTTGCGCTGACCACTATACGACCCCCTCCCCATATACACACACAAAAACCTTATATAAACACACACACACTACACAGATGCCAACACAAAACACGCACAGATTCGCTCCATTATCCTCACATTTACACTAACTCATTGACACACACACACCCTCGCGCACAGATTCACTCCATCATTCTCACGCATGCACACACACACACACAATGATCCCCCCCCCCCGTAGCCTTTTTCCAGACTGTTGGGGAAGTGCTGTTAGCGAGCACCTATCAAGGCCAGCACGGCACACTAGGGGGTGGGTGGCCAACATCGCACCCGGCCGCCTCTGTCTCCCAGTGGTGATGTTTACACACCACACCAGCTACTCATTTGAGGCCGAGCCGATCTAGGGGAGGCAACGGACCGGTTCAGATAATCGCCACTGTTGGTGGCCGTGAGCGGAAATCGAACTCGGGTCGCTGGATTCGAAGAGCAGTGCGCTAACCGCTAGACTACCGCTCACCACATACACACGCACACACACTCCTCTTAACACACTCGCACCATTGCTCAGAGCTCCCCCGCCTCCTCCTCTTCGCGACGGATCTCGTCTATGAGTCGCTGTCGCTCCGCCGCCTGACGCATCCTCATCATCACCACCGACTCAAAGTCTCGCTCCACGGGCTGCCGGAGACAAGGGGGACAAAGGGACACAGGTACACACACACATGGAGACATGGGGGCGCGGGGTCAAACTCGCAGTGTGTAATCCCAATTGAGTAATTTGCAGTAAAAATGTTCAGCATGAGGTTGTTTTTTGCCGATACCAGTTTCATTGTTTTTTTGTTACGGGAGCAAACCGGAGAAACCCGGGAGGAAACTAATGCAGAAAAGCGAGAGAGAGAGAAAACACACAAACTTCACTCGCTCACATTTTGCAAAACAGGCGGAACAACATACAAGTTTCACACTGAAAGGCGCCCGAACCGGGGATCGAACCCAGTCGCCATCTTGCCGTGAGTCACAAGCGGTGACCACTGCGTCAACCACCCTGCCGCCAACGAAACCCGGCTGGGCAGCGTGAATAACGGAAGCAGTAAGAAGGGCAGCAGCACAGCTCACCGGGGCGGTGCTACTGGTGGGGCCGCAGGGAGGGCGGGAGGAGCTGGAGAAGCCAGGAGGACGGCCCTCCAGCCACGACACCGAGATGGGGTTCTGTGCAAGGCCCAGCTCGTTCCGTGCCGCCAAATCCTAGCGGGACGACGAAGGTGACGGGCACGGCGGTGTCACGGCGCGACGAGCCTCCCCCGCCACTGTGCGACGGCACCGCGGCGAGTTCAATGCGGCTACAGCGCGACCACAGAGCAGCTAACTGACAGAGTTACTCCGTACAGCATGGACATATGGCATATCACTCATGGAGAGGTACTCTATACAACATGGACATATGGCATATAACCTATGGAGAGGTACTCTATACAACATGGACATATGGCATATAACCTATGGAGAGGTACTCTATACAACATGGACATATGGCATATAACCTATGGAGAGTTACTCTATACAGCATGGACACATAGGAGATAACTCATGCAGAGAGTTACTCAATACAGCATGGACACACAGTGGCTATCTCCCTGTCGCACTCAACACAGCACGACCACATAGCGTGTACATGTACAGCCCTTAGTTAGTCCACTGCTGGATGAGGGCTTCCCCACACCGTGTGCGTCGTCGGGGTTATTTCACCATACTTCACCACTCTGGTCAGGGAGCGTTGATGAAGGTGGACAGCCGAGACACGAAAGTATTGAAGTACGGAGCAACTATGGCTATCGCCTCTGCTGCCCACCACATAGCCGTACAGCAGCAATCCGGGCAGTATCCAGGCTCAACCCTTGCTTAGCTTCCGAGATCTGACGATATTGGCGTGTGATTCGGCCACAGGCGACCACGTGGCAGCCATCTCGAAACAGAACAATCTCACGGCGCGTTGCAAGTAACAGCACTGCGGCGCGGCATTTCGCTCGGCACAGCACCGCACAGGGTAACACAGCGTGCCACAGCAGACAGCATCTCACCGCGCTCTTGGGTGAAGCAAACTCGACGATTGCCGATCCTTTCTTCTTGGCGGAGATGAGAAGGTTCATAACCTCACCGTACTGCGCGCCAATCACGAGCATCATCGTCAGTATCGTCATCGTCTTCATAATAATAATCATCTTCACCATCCTCATCAACAGAAAAATTATCACCATCATTATAAATAGCGTCAGCACTGTTATGAGACGCCCTGAAAAATAATTGAGCGCGTTTGGTATGAGCGCCATTCTTATAGCGCAAGGCGATCATCACGGAGAGACGCCGTGTGTCACAGGCCGCGGTCTGCTGTAGTTTTGTAGCTGGGAGTGATGTTGCTGCTGTGTGGAATCCCAACCGAGTTTATTTGCAGGTAACTTGCCGAATTTGCCAAAATTGAACCATTATGCCGGCACACAGCGGCCGACTACTTTCGAAAGACATCACGGGGATCTTTAATGTCGACTGTGAAGCAGGTGGCGCTTATCTCACGGTCAGTAAATCCGCAGTATTAACCAGGGGGGCCTGCCGGACCACATCTACGAACATCTGCAAAAAGCGGCGAAGGCGCCATCGCTGGCCCGTTTCACCACCCGCTGCACGACATGGGTCACACGTAGATAATTAAGGTGCCGCGGTGGCTAGGAGATGTTAACCGCTTCGCCTGGTATACAGGAGGTCGTGGGTTCGATCCCGACCGACACCTGCTGTATATTTGGAGTTTGCGTGTCTATCTCCATGGTCGCATTAATTTTTCCCTGGGTCCTCCGGTTTTTCCAATCCACATTTAGTATCAACATGAGTCTAGATTATTTTGGCTGCTATAAATCACGACGTGATAAGCCATTTCGTTCAGCTATCATTTGGGATGGCCAGGTCGCTTCTTAAAAAGAGCTATACAGCTCGATGGGCCTTACCTAGCAAAATAAAAAACAGTTTAGTTTTATAGTTTAATTGATCTCCACGACTTCACATTCGACACCCTCCCCCCAGCTGCCTGGCAGTGCGTTGCATCATGAGTGGTCCAGCCACCACCCACCTTCTGAAAGATGACCATCAGCTGTTGCTCCGAGTATCCGCCGTTCGATTCGTCGTCCTTCTTGCTCTTCCATTTCACCTGGAAGGCAGCAGCAGCACAAGCGACAGCATACACAGTTTATTTTCTTGTGTCGGTGTCGTTAAGAGTTTCATCATTGTGAGAGGACAGTGGGAGAGGGGGGTGGAGGCATGGGGACGGTGGTGGGAGGCACCACCAGGGTGGTGAGGAGGAGGGGTGAGGATGTGGTGAGCGGTGGCGAGGGAGTGAGGGGAGCAGAGATTCTGGTTTTACCCGGGTTCAGGTGTCAAGAATCCAGATTACACATTCAGTTTTGAAAAGGCAGCGACATCCTTGTGCCTACTACCACTCACTATAACTCGTAAATAATGTATTACATTTGGTATTCGCGCAATCATTATTAGAGTGCCAGGCGATCGCCACGAAGCAAGACGCTATGTTTCATAGTCGCAGTCTGCAATAGGTTCACAGTCGGGACCAACGTTGCTCTGTGGAAACCAAATTGAGTCATCTACAGGTAACTTTTCAAATCCGGCAAATTTGGGCCATTACGCCAGCACACGATGGCCGACTATAGAAACTAAACTAATTTTTTCTTTTTTGTATTTTACCAGGTAAGGCCCACTGAGCTATACATCTCCTTTTCAGAAGCGCCTTGGCCACAAGTGATATTTCAATGAATCGGCTAATCACGTGGAAATGTATATAACAGCAAAATATTCTCAATGCATGTTTCATAATGTAGAGGGGAAAAAAAACTGGAAGACCCGGACAAAAATCCACGCAACCACGGCGAGAACATGCAATAGAGGGGAAAAAAAACTGGAAGACCCGGACAAAAATCCACGCAACCACGGCGAGAACATGCAAACTCCAAATAAACAGGCGTCAGTGTCGGGATTGAACCCATGACCTCCTGAATACCAGGCGAGGTAGTTAACATCTCGCCACCCTGGCGCCTGAAGAGCTAGGGAGTGGAGGTGTAGTAAATAGCGCACTACTGCGTTACAAATCCGATGATCTGCATTTGGTTCCTGGTCACGGTTAACATCAGCGGTGGGCGATATCAGAAACTGGTCCTGGGTCTCCCGTAGGTCAACTCAGGCTTAAATGAGTACCAAAAAATTGCCATCAGATTACACGTTTGCGTGCCTGACATAAAATTAAGCGTGAAACTGACCTTCAGCTTGGGTGTAACTTGATGTGTGGATGTGGAGAAGCCTGTAAAGAATACAAGTGATGACAACACATTGGTGAGGCACAAAGCACAAACGGCACACAGAATGGTGCGAAGTCGATTGTAGGAACTGGCAAACAAGCAGCGCACGTGAAGATGGTCGATACGAATAGACAAAGATTCCCCAAACAGCTTATAACAGACTGTTGGGGCAAGTGCTGTTAGCGAGCACCCGTTAAGACCAACACGACGTACAAGGGGCGGTGTGGTTAGCACCCCCAAGCAGCCGCCTTTGTCTACCCAGTGTTGATGTTTTACACACTGCACCAGGTACTCATGTAAGGCTGAGGTGACCTACACACAAAGATCCCCCGTATAACCTTAACAGACTGTTGGGGCAAGTGCTGTTAGCAAGCACCTATGCAGGCCAGAACGGTACACGAAGGGGTGGGTGGCCGGCACCACGCCCGACCGCCTTTGTCTCCCTAGTGTTGATGTTTAGACACCACACTAGGTACTCATTTGAGGCTGAGTCGACCTAGGGGAGGCCCACGACCGGTTCAAATAATCGTCACTGATGTTGGCCGTAAGCGTGAATAAAACTTGAGTCGCCAGGTTATAGAACAACGCGCTAACCACTACACTCCCACTCCCCACGACCTACACACATATACACACGCGCATACAAAGACACGTGGTCTAACCAGAAGGCCGTTAGCGCTCCGATTGGCACGGTTGACTACGTACGGCGCGAAAGAAGTTACACATACATACATTAGTTCAGTGGTTAGGCTTGGCAGTCTGTGCCAGGTGTGGCAGTGTGGTTGGCGTTTGAGCCAGGGCTAGTGTGGGTTGTACCATGCGACCTTTTTTGCCAGTATCAAAGTATGAAAAATAAGAATAGGTTCCACCAAAGCTGGCAATAAAACAGGTGTTAAGATGTTCAAACACCAAACAGAAACCTTTTGTCAGGAATCGAGTCTGCATTAACCACACGTACTTATGGTGAAAATGCAGCAAACATGCTCTGATAATTGTCTTTGAAACTGATTGGGCTACACCAGAGGCAGCCTTCTTTGTGGCCTAGTCTCAACAGTTTCAGACCAGAGAACGTCAAAAGGCAAACAGGACAAAGACAATGCACTTATCAGAGTATTTACGGCTCAAGTTGAGCAGCTATTTCAACGACAAGGCATAAATATTATCAGAGCATGTTTGTTTGCATGTTCACAACAAGTACGCGTGGTTAATGCGGACTAGATTCCTTGGTGTTTAAACATCTTTACACCTTCTAGATTTGAAGCTTTCGTGACTGCAAGGATTCATACTCTGTGGTTTTTTCGGTAAAGTCACGTAGGTAAAACAATCAACAAAAACATGTACGTGACGTTATCGAAAAAACCAAAGAGTATCTTTACACCTCCTGTTTAATTGCCAGAAAGGGTCAAATCCGTTCTTATTTTTCAGTGTGGGTTGTGTTTGTGAGTGACCAGGCTCAGGGATCGGTTTACCGTGCCCGCTCTGCTCCTTCTGTCGCCGAATTTGCTCTCGAATCAGCTTCTGCTCCTCCTCCAGTTGGCGCGATCCCTCCTCTCTCAGTCGCTCGATCTGCAAGTGATGGCATCAATTCGAGAAGTTTATTAAGTTGCTGCTTTTGCATAAACCGTACATATATATTGTAAGACTTTTCACTCAACTTGAATCCATGTCAAGAGACAAACTGTCCATTCGGAACTCTCACGCAGTAGTGCAACCCTTCATGTTTGAGAATAGCCCACGGAAGCAGATTTCACAGAGCTACTTCTGAATAGGTCAAGTTTGGGATTGTGACACCGGGATTTTGAGTAACACTGGGATTATAACACTGGGATTGTGAGTGACACGGGGATTGTAAATGTCGTGGGGATTGTAAGTCGCACTGGGATTGTGAGTGACACTGGGATGGTGTCATTGGGATTGTGAGTGACACTGGGATGATGTCATTGGGATTGTGAGTGACACTGGAATTGAGTGACACTGGGATGGTTTTACTGGGATTGTGAGTGTTACTGGGATTGAGTGACACTGAGATTGTGACACTGGGATGATGTCACTGGGATTGTGACTGTCACTGGGATTGAGTGACACTGGGATGATGTCACTGGGATGATGTCACTGGGATTGCGAGTGACACTGGGTGGTGTCATTGGCACTTTGAGTGACACTGGGATTGCCACACTGATATTGCGAGTAACTCGGTGACCGCACCTCTTCCTGAAGCCGCTTCGCTGCCGCTTCCTGCTCCTCTCGGCTGCTCCACGCGTTGCTCTCTTTCGATTCCAGGTCTGAAAGACAAACGCCGGGGTTTGTCTCACCTCATCAATTTCCCGCTGCCAGTCACACTTATGTATGAATGCTGAACTTCTTTCACACCGTACGTAGCCAACCGTGCTAATCGGAGGTGCAAAAATATATCCGCACCCCAGCACTTAGACAATGACATTTGGATAGTTGGTTGGCATTTTTTTTTTATTGCAATTCTGGTTGTTCATGCCATGTTATCACGAGAAGAATACATTTACATTCAGCACCTCTCGCAACAAGCAAAGCGTCACTTCGAGTCTGAAAAATGTCTCGTGCCGGTCGTGTTATCCGACCATGTTTCACCACACTGATCCGTACGGGTTGGTGAAGCCAGGGCGCATAGACTTTGTCGCATAGAAGTACAGAACAAGAATGGATTTTCGTTCCACTGACCATAACGTAGGGCGCAGCCCCGCGTTTACGGCAGTCACCCGTCCAAGTTCTATCCAAACTCATCCCTGCTTGGCATCCGAAAACATGACGGGATCGGGATATAATTCAGGAAAAAGACGACATATTTGGGCGTCAGAGTGGTGGAGTAGTAACGCTTGTGCCTCACAGCAAGAAAGGCCTGGATTCGATTCCTGCTTCGGGCACTTTTCTAAGTGGAGATTCTATGTCTCCCCCAGTTCTGCATGCGTTTCTTCCGGGTTCTCCAGTTTATTCCCATGGCAAAATAAAAAAAAATCCATTCATTGTCGACGCCTCTTTATCTAGGAAACTACCTGCAAATTACTCAGTTGGGATTATGCGTAACAATGTCACCCCCCCAGTGAGAGTTTCCTAGATAAAGAGGCATCGTAATAATAATGCTGATATTGCACGTGACGGATGTCGCTGGAGTGATGTTCATTAATCGGCAAGGCGGCTGCGAGAGTGGCTTTAAGTAAAGTAAAATGTGACTAATATGATAACACTTACCCAGTTTCACCTTCTTTCGTTTTTCATCGAGATTCTTGGTCCTTTCAGCTGCGAGACGTTTTGCCCTTTGCACTTTATCATAGGCTGCCTGCAAATTCGTGCACAGGCCCATCACAGACACAAACACACACATGACACACGACACACGCATCACCCTTGCTCACTCAACACAGTACATGTACGTTCAATACACAACACTGGGAGTATTAACACGTGCCTTACACACACACACACACGTCAATGTATACACAACGGATACTCAATGACACCAACACACAACTGATGGTCGACACAAACAAAAGCACACATACCCATGCAAACAGAACAAATAATCAATGCAAACACAACACATATGTCAATGAACACACAACAAATGATTAACACACTCAACACATTAGCAATGAAAACACAGCTCACAACCTATGAGCAATTCTGATACAACACACGTCTGTACGCACACAACACTTAACCAAACGGCACAACAAAGACACACGTCTACGCTCGCCTAACAGACAACACAAACACACCACGCACAAAACGCAATAGATTTACCAATGCAGACACAACAAAGACAAAGATCCCCCGTGCAGCCTTAATAGACTGTTGAGGCAAGTGCTGTTAACGAGCACCTATGAAGGCCGGCACGGCACATGAGGGGGTGGGTGGCCAGCACCACGCCCGGCCGACTTTCACAGCACACACTAAAGAGTCCACTATCGTCCGCCCCGTTCCCTTTGCTCCTCACCCTGGCTGCAGCGTCCGTCAGCACTTCGAGGGCCCGGGACAGCTCGTGAAACAGCTCCACTGTGGGTACAGCAACACAGGGCACACACCGTCATCACACCCCCTAGGCACATCAACAACTCATCTATTTGCAATCGATTCCCAAGCTCACGATACGAGCATGCAGGGCTCCACTTTCTCAACGAATATATCGCGGGTCGCTGGTAGGTCACTGCAGTCATAGCCACAGTCCATAGCGAGAAAGGGGTGGTATACTGGATGTGGTGTGCCGGGGTGCGGATGTATTTTCCAGGTCGCTGACCGAGACAGACCCGGCGGATTATTAATACCTGCATACGGAAGAATCGGTTAAAATAAGTGTGATTTCAATGAATGTCATGGTATAAGCCAAGTCAAGATTGAAAGTAATTTACGGAGGTCGACAAAACCCGGCAAACTAGCGGGGAAAATGTTGAAACATTACAGAAGAGACGATGAAGACGAGGCAGGGAAAACATCGAGTCGCCCTCCGGATCGCGACAATACAGCAAACCATGGGGTAGGTGAATCATTTCAGGGTAGAAATTGAGGGTAGGACACTTGACAGAGGAGGGTATGCCCCCTGATGGAGGAGCGTAGGCCCCCTGATGGAGGAGGGTAGGCCCCCTGATGGAGGAGCGTAGGCCCCCCAATGGATGGTAGACCCCTTTAAGGAGGATAGGCCCCCTGATGGAGGGTAGGCCTCCTGATGGAGGAGGCATAACCGCCTCCATCAGGGGGCCTACCCTCCCCCTGATGGAGGAGGATATGCCCCCTGATGGAGGCGGGTAGGCCCCCTGATGGAGGAGGGTAGGGCCCCCTGATGGAGGAGGGTAGGCCCCCTGATGGAGGAGGCCTAACCGTCTCCATCAGGGTGCCTCCTGATGGCGGCGGTTAGGCCTCCTGATGGAGGAGCGTAGGCCCCCTGATGGAGGAGGGTAGGCCCCCCGATGGAGGCGGTTAGGCCTTCTGATGGAGGAGGGTAGGCTCCCTGATGGAGGGTAGGCCTCCTGATGGAGGAGGGTAGGCCCCCTGATGGAGGCGGGTAGGCCCGTTTATGGAGGAGAGTAGGCCCCCTGATGGAGGAGGCCTAACCGCCTCCATCAGGAGGCCTACCCTCCCCCTGATGGAGGATATGCCCCCTGATGGAGGAGGGTAGGACCCCTGATGGAGGAGGGTAGGCCCCCTGATGGAGGATAAGCCCCTTGATGGAGGAGGCCTAACCGCCTCCATCAGGAGGCCTACCCTCCCCCTGATGGAGGAGGGTTGTCACTCCTTACCAGCACTGGGGTTGTCTGGGTTTTTGTCCGGGTGACACTCAAGTGCCTTTCTCCTGTACGCCTTCTTGATCTGGGAGGCACAGACACGCACGCACACGGCTCGTGCTTACACGGACAGAAATGTCTGCGTGGAGCTTTCTCCGCCGTCCTATATATGCTGTCCAAATAGAGGCGTCGATAAGAGGTCGGGATTATGAGTTTGGGGGTTTAGGGTTGGGGGGGTTGGCCTAAGGGGTTATTGTCATGGTTCAGAGTTAAGGGTTGGAGTTTAGAGGTTATGGTTAGAGGTTAGCGTTTATGGAATATGGTTTATGGGTTGGCTTAGGATGTAGGGGTTACGGTTATAACTTAGGGTTAGGGATTATGATTTAAGTTTAGGGGTTATGGTTTAGGATGAATATAATTAGGGGTTATGATTTAGGATGAATATAATTAGGGGTTACGATTATACTTTAGGGTTAATAATTATGGTTTAAGCGTTTGGGTTTCGGGGTTATGCTTACAGTTTAGGGCTATGGGCTGGGTTTAGGGGTTATGGTTTAGGATTAAGAGTGAGGGGATAATGTTCTAGTTTGGTTATTAGTACATAATACCGCTTTGCCACGAATCTGCGTTGGCAGCAGTCTGGGACGTTTCACGCGAACCTCCGATCAGCACTCTCGGCTACGTACGGCGCGAAAGAAGTTCAACATACAAATATTAAAGGGGGGATGGGCGATATCGCTTTAGAACCCTCCCCCACCACACAAGACAAAAATACGTACCTCCTTAGGAGACGCGTTCTCCTTGATACCCAACAGGCCGTACAGATCCATCTGCAAGACATCTTTGCAGTCTTTGGATGCCATGTGGCTGCCAAACCCGGCGCCGGGTCAAGCTTCTTCCTGACGCAGCAGCGGCGGTCCCGACAGCGACCTACCACCTCGTGCCCTCCCGACACCATCCACAAGTAACACCCCAAGTCACAGTGTCTGCCGTCCGCACACAGGCGGGCACCACCACCACGACCCACAGGCCCCACGAACCACGTCCTCCACCACCCCACCCCGGCGCGACACGAGTCCAGCCCCTGGCCTGGCACCACTTCCCAAGCAGAGCCACGTCCCTTGCTCCGCTGACCGCCCCAGACAAAGGAGCCGCGGCCACAGCAGCAGCAGCCCTGCCGCCGACTGCCCACTCCGCCCTCGCCGTGCAGTCAAAGAGCGGCCTGGCAGCGTCTCCACGCTAACAGCGCCCGTGTCTCGCTCTCGCTTCCACGCTCTCGTCTCCACCACCACCCCCTGGCCCCGTTCCTCTCTCCCCCTTCCTCTCCCGGCCTTGGCGAAGCGGCGCCGTCTCTCGCAGCCCCGGGCGGCGGAGTTCAAAGGCGGAGCGCGGGGCGCCGACAAAGGCCTCGGCCCGGGCGTGCGGCTACGCGCGGCCATCTTAGTACAGGACGGGCGGGGGAGTCGGCCACGCGCGGCCATCTTAGTACAGGGAGGGCGGGGGGGGGGGCACGCGCGGCCATCTTAGTACAGGGCGGCCCTCAGCAACACCACAAACCGAGCGCCTTTGGGAAGTTGAACAAATTTAAATTTATTTAGTGATTTTGGTGCAAACGCGACAAATAATAAAAACGAAATGCAACGGGTTCGTCAAAAATCGCTGTTGCCTTAAAAGTAACATTATATAATCGGTCATATTACAAATAAGTGTTTTTTTTTACGTAAAAAATATTTTTTACGTATTATGAAGGAGTATTGCATATTGTACATGTTTTATTTTAAAGGCGGTGTCTTTAAAAAAAAACAATACTCGAGTCTGCAGAAAGGACATTCCACTCACAACGCCGGCGCCTTCCCTACCCAAGATGGCCGCAGCCGCCGCTGCGCCGAACGAAATTTGTCATTAATTCTAGATTTGAAGCTTTCGTGACTGCAAGGATTCAAACTCTTTGGTTCGTTCGGTAAAGTCACGTAGGGAAAAAAATTATAATAAAATTACTTATTTTCATTTATTATTATTTTATTATATTTTTTTTAACCTACGTGACTTTACCGAAAGAACCTAAGAGTATGAAAATTGTCATGGCGGGGGGGGGGTTCTTGATCACTATGGCGATGATGGTGGCGGTGGTTGTGATGGTGATGGGAGGAGGAGCAGGAATTGTCGCCTCTTGGTTGATCCCTGACCCCGGAATATAAAACAACAACAAACTACTGCTACTGCTGCAGTTGTCGCTGTTGCCCCGGGTTGCGGCGTTTGTGCCACTTTGAATGGCGCGGGGATTGCAGCGCCTGGTCAGCTTAATGGGTTTCATCGCTTAAATTGATTATCTGGACTCGGTCACAACCCCACACTTTCGTGCTGCCCTCTGCTGTATCAGTCCCATTACAGCCCTCATCCCACTGCTGCCCTCATCCCACTGCTGCCCTCATCCCAGCGCTACCCTCGATTCAGCGCTGCCCTCACCGGGAGTAAGAAGAAGAAGAAGAGGCAGGTGCCATGGCGGCGCACGCGGCCCCACTGGCGTCGATGGACTTCGAGGTGTTCGGCAAGGTGCAAGGTGGGGTGGGGGGGGGGACGTCGCTCCGGGTGTCTGGGACTTGCCGGGGAGTTGCGGAGCTGCGGGGTGGCTCAGAGGGGTTGAGGCTGGGCTCGACTCCGGGCCTCAGCCGCCCACGATTGGGCCTCTCCACTCTGGCGAGGCGATGGACTGAGCGGTGCACGGCGGTCAATTACAGATCCGGCGTCACGGGGGAGCTGCAACTTCACCTCGTGCGGATGAAGGGGCAATTGCAGGGGGGGGTGGGGAATTGCAGTGGGGGGCAATTGCAGGGCGGGGGGGGAATTGCAGTGGGGGGCAATTGCAGGGGGGGGGCGGGGGGGGGGAATTGCAGTGGGGGGCAATTGCAGGGGGGGCGGGGGGGGAATTGCAGTGGGGGGCAATTGCAGGGGGGGGGGGGGGGCGCTTCAGAATTAGTTCTGTGATGCCAACTTCCAGAGGTTACATGTCTTGTTCTTTTATTCGTATGGCCATTGTTGATGTAGAACAACGACACATTTACGTTGAGGTGGTTGATGAGCCAGATACTTTGCGGTGCTTGCGTCGCGGGTGTGTTGCTGTGAAAACGTCTCTTCTGTATTTGTGATTCGGGGCACTGAGTCGTTTTTTTAATTTAATGTCCAGAGCTCTGGATGGAAATTTGTCGCATGAAATGCCGATAGCGGAACGTCTATATAATTTGGATTCGGAAGAAAAAAAGACGATGAAAAATAAAACTAGGGTTTACCCTTTCCTGCAATAAAACATGAGGTGGTAAGATGTTCAAACACCAAATAGATACATTTTGCAAAGCATCAAAGCCTGCATTAACCTCACATACTAGTGGCAATACATGTGTAGCGCCATTGACAGGCTGTATGAAGGAACTTGCCTGTAGTAGCGTACACGTGTCAGCAGGGGGTGGTATGCAGGCCAAGTGGGATGGACAGGGCCTTTGGACCACTCGCATTCCCAGACCCAAAGAGTGGGATTGGGGGATATTCCAGGGCCCCCTAGAACGTTCCAGAAGGGAGGCGTGGCTAGGGGCGGAGAGACCCTGGAGTGGGTATAAAATCCGGACCCTTGAACGGGTTCGGCAGTCATCGTTAAGCCGAAGACTTGAAGAGCCAGCTTAGAATAGCACCCTGGAACCCCCCAGGACCCGCCGTCCTTCTAAGGGCCGAGACTGAGTGGGCCAGTGGTTGGACCCTGGGAACATTCGGAGGCCCAACGTCCTTCTAAGGGCCGACACTGAGTGGGCCAGTGGCCGGGACCCAAGGACCTTGGCTGGGTCAGGTCAGATAGCCTCCCCTAGACCCCCCTAGACGGAGGGCTGAGATAGAGAGTGGTTGCAGTAATAGAGGTCACGATAGCCGGAGGCTGTACCTCCCCAGGTATCGGGTGGAAGGGGCCGTTACCCCTTTTGTATTAGGGACCCTGTGTTAAATAAACGTGTTGCCTCTGAAGAACCGTCTCTTCTCGTCTTGGACCCACGACACATGCAAACAAATATGCTCTTAATAATGCATGCATCGTCTATCTCCCCGTGGTCACGTGGATTTGTCTCCGAGACGTCCGGTTTTTCCCTCCACATTTCGAATCGACGTGTGTTTAGAGCATTTGGCTGCTATACATTTCCACGTGATAAGCCGCTTTGTTGAGCTGTCATTTGTGGCCAGGTCGCTTCTGAAGAAGAACTACGTAGCTCAGTGGAACTTACCTATCGTTAGTTAATAGTTCAAAGGTATCCGAGACGAGCATTGCAGTGATACCCAGAGGGTGGTAACAAGGAGAAAGTCTAAAGTCGGATGGCATTTGTGACAAGACTGCTATAGCGGCCTTTGGAGTATGGCTGTTAACTTCACAAAGGCTGTGGAATCTGTCGGAAGGAAGCAAGCGGTGGCAGGGTGTGGTGGCATTATTGGCAATGGCCTCTTTCATTTGGCCGAGCTACTAAAACCAGTTTTGTTTGAGCAGTGTAAACCCAACCCTGTACTAACTGACTCTGACCCATGCCTCCTCTGCTGCTTTGTTTTGCAGGTGTCTTTTTTAGAAAGGTAAGCAATTTTCACGTCACTCACTCTTTGCATTTAGCCCCCTTGGTTTATTTTAATCCGTAAGATCTATTCAAGCAATTATACATTTGCTGCCTGTTTGAACTTCTACGTTGAATGACACATGCCTCTGAGGCAAAGGGTTGGTGGAACACAGATTTGTGAAATGCCCAAACCCAGTAGAGTCTGAGGTGGCCAACGAGATGGCAGTACTGTAAGTGGGTGATTGATCCCATCTGTGCAGACCTTTGAATGTACGTTGTGGGGTTTTGTCCGGGTACTCAAGTTTCTTCCCGTCTGTCAAACACTGCTCTAAAAGGCCAGAAGTTAGAGTGCTGTCTGCAAGTGCTGCCTGGCACAAACGCAAGGCACTCGACAGAAAGGAGGGTAGGACCCCTGAAGGAGGAGGTTAGGGTCTCCGATGTCCTTATACCCCCACCATGTCATGTCCCTGTTTCCCTATGCCCCCCCCCCCCCCATGTTCCTCTTGTCCCCATGTCTCTGTGTTCTCATGTCCCTGTGTCTCCATGTCTCTGTGTTCTCATGTCCCTGTGTCCCCATGTCCCCCTGTGTCCCCATGTCCCCCCGTGTCCTCACATCCGTGTCCCCATGTCCCTACATCCCCCCGTGTCTTCATGTCTCTGTTTCCCCATGTCCCCCCGTGTCTTCATGTCTCTGTGTTCCCATGTCGCCCTGTCCTCACGTCCCTGTTTCCCCATGTCCCCCCGTGTCCTCACATCCCTGTGTTCCCATGTCCTCATACCTCTGTGTCCACATCCCCATGTCCTCATGTCCCCATATCCTTCTGTCCCTGCCGTACCCCACCCCCCCCCCCCCCGTGTGCCCGTGGAGCAGCACACGCGGCAGGAGGCGATGCGGCTCGGCCTGGTGGGCTGGGTGCGCAACACTGAGCGGCACACGGTGGAGGGGCGTGCGCAGGGCCCGCCAGACCGCACAGAGCAGCTGTAGGTGGCTGCCCTACTCCCACAGCAGCAGCAGTAACAGCACAAGTATCAGCAGGAAAAATCCCACCGTGTATCGCTGGTAGCGAATTCCTGTAATCCAACACCGTGGAGGTGTGGGTTGATGGATCACACACACTCATTCGTGAAACTCTCAAAATCCGCTGAGCTGCAAGGTCGCCCTCTCCTGGCTTGCCAGGGTATGATGGCAGTACAGCAAGTAGGACCAGCGTTGGGTCAATGTCGGTCCAACGGTTCCAACCGCATTCCAACGTTGGTCCGACAATGCCCTGCATTCCCACCCAACTTCACCAACCCGCACTTGACCGGCGTGGTGAAGTATGGTCAAATATCCCTCGTTTGCCGTACGGCGTTAGGGGGGGGGGGCCCTCATTGTCCAGCAGTGGATTGACAAAACAGACCATACAAGTTTGCGTGTCCTAACATGCGACGTTGCACAACATTCGAAGACCGCGACAAAGTTATGCGTATACTCATTGGTTCTTTTGGTAAAGTCACGTATGTAGAAATAAAATAAAAATAACATTCAAATAGATCACGACGTTTCGAACGCAACACAAGCGTGGGGAGAGTTGCACCGTGAACCCCCGTCTCTTGCGATGACCTCTGCTTGTCTGCCCGCAGGAAGGTGTGGCTGAGCACAAAGGGCAGCCCCAAAAGCCGCATCACCCGTGCCGAATTCTCGTCGGAGCGAACCGTGGAGAAGGCAGAGTACAGCGACTTCCGCGTCGTCAAATAGACGCTGCGAGGGGCCGGATCTCCACTCCCCTCTCTACCCACAGGGTCTTTATAACCCTGGCTAACAGCATGCATCGTTTTGTCATTGCGACTTAATCAGGTTAGGGACTGCGGTGCCGGCTTTAGCCCTAACCCAGCCAACGTGAGGCTAAACCAGGTTAGGGCAGTGGTTCGAGCCTGGTCATTAACTCAACCCCTAACTCAGCCCAACGTGAGGCTAAACCAGGTGAACGCTGTGGGTTCAGCTGTAGCCCAGATATCAAACCTCAACCCAGCCCAGTATGCAGTTAAACTGGGTGAGGGTTGTGGTTCTTAGCCAGGCCTGACGAGAGGTGGAGAAAGGGGTTACCGGGGTATCGGGGGTACTGGGGGCCCTCCCCAGGACAAGATTGTTTAATTTATTTGTATTTACATGATGTGGGCCCCTAGCAAAGGTGATGTACTGGGGCCCCTGGTTCTGGCTCTGACTCTTTCACTCTAAGCCTAGCCCAGCCCAACAAGGAAGCAAAAAGACGAAGGTTAAGGCTGTGGATCTATCCATGACCATGACTCTAACCCGCACACAGTCAAATAGCAAGGCTAAATCTCAATTAGGTTAGGGCTATGGTTTTAGCTCTGGCCATGCCCCTTAAGCCTCGCCCCAAGTAAGGCTAAACCACACAGTTACTGGCTCCTGAATTAATATCTATACCTAGACATCATGCATCTTCTTCCTCACGATAACTTGTACAATTTTATAACCACACTCAGCCCTGACCGCTAGTTGTACAATTAATGCTTGGACGCGCCTGGTTTGTTTTAACAAAAAAAGGTGACAGAAAGGCAGACGTACCATACACACCGGGATTGTACAATGTTTTCAGCATGCGTTTTGTTTAGCAGCAGCAGCAGCAGCAAAGTCGTGCATAGCTGTCGGCTTAAAATACGTTTATGTTCATTTGCTGTGGGCTGGGTCTCCCAAGGTTTGGGCAACCCTTTTACTCAAGGTGGCCAGTATTCGCTGGTGTAAGTCTGTAATAGCAACGCAACTCTTAGCTTCACTCAACGTGGCCAGTATTCGCTGGTGTAAGTCCATCAATCATTTCCTGTCATCAATTTCGCTTTCACCGAATTCACGCATCACAGATGTTCCCATTGCTTCCTCTCCTCTATTTCATTCGCCTCATCTCGCCCATTACATTCACACGCTGTACCGCTGTTAATTCTTTGTAAAGCGCCTTGGTTAAGGCGCTGTATACATTCCGTTAAGATACGATAGCAACACGACTTTTAGCTACAGTTCGGTTCGTATTTGATCATCGTTACGAGAGTTGTGATCTCTACTATCCCGATAACGCATAAATGGGAATGAATGCGCACAGCTATAAAAGCAAACAGGCTCAGACTTTCCTTCAGCTGGTAAAGCTAATTGAGCTTAACAGCTGTTAAGGACGACCACAACCCAACGGTTTCGGTTATGGCGACAGTTACAGGAAATTGCACTTGCATAGTTAAATATAGAGACAGAGTTACATGGAGAGCCATAGTTACGTAGAGATCCAGAGATCCACAGAGCTACATAGAGATCCACAGAGTTACATAGAGAGCCATATAACTACATAGAGAGCCATGGAGCTGCATGGAGAGCCATAGAGTAACACAGATTCAGTGACACAGAGATTCATAGAGTTACAAAGACACTCGTAGAGTTACACACAGACTTATTTTAGCTGGTAAGGCCCATGGAGCTCAATAGTTGTGTTACAAAGGCGACCACAGGCCAAGGCCATCTTTGTTAGTGAGCAAAGACAACTTTAAAATGTGCCCCGAGTGTGCGTGGCCTGACTTTATTTATTATTTATTCATTCCCTCTCGGTGGCTCTTAACAATTTTGCTTTCAATGCCTCGTCATATATTCCCAGGGCCATTGTCTCCAACGCAAGAAATGGTGCGCTGCTAAAAAAAAAACCACCGTGAACTCCGGCTAGTGGGCGGCCTAGCCACTCGGCCTGCGTCCTCGTTCCGTAGCGGCCGGCCCAGCTGGGCCCGGAGGAAGAGCAATCGGCTCGCGAGCGAAAGGGCGATCCCAAGGGGGATCGGCAACCAACAATAACGAGAAGCAGACATTTTCTTTTTTTGGTTCGGATTCGGTAGAGAGCTCGATATTTCAAGAGCCGCAATGCACGTGAACACACGGGGCACATGCGCTACGTCACGAGGGAGCCCCGTAAGAGAGCCGCAGGTTGCAGACCCCCTGAGCTACAGTCGCTCGCAATCGAAACGTCGCAAATTCTTCCCCCAATGGTTATCGACTCGGCCCATCATCCCGTTCCGGGGACGTCCCATAAAGCGAGTACCCCGATTCCGCTGGAGATTAACACATCCAGCGTCGCCGGGTGTTGACGGCGCGGCTCTGTTCTCGCGCGAGAGCCACCCCCCCCCCCAGTGGCAGCTGCCCCTGTGCGGCACGAGGTGACTCGCTCACTAGCCTGCGACTTGGCAGGAGTCTGCCAATCGGGGAGGGGGGGGGGGCGATTGTTTTCCGTTCCGTGTTGTGTGATCCCGTTTGAGTTATATTGATAATGCCGTCATGTTGGCTCGGGACCCCTATTTCTCCAGATGCCCCTCCCCCCTCATCCCTGTTGTCAACAATTAAAAACTTTGCCCAGGCATCTTATGCACGTTGAACTTCTTTCGCACCGCACGGAGCCAACCGTGCTAATCGTCGGGGGTGCGGGGCATAGATCGTACGGAGTGTTATTAGATTCACGAAGTTCGTACAAAGATCCCCCCGTGTAGACTTTGCTTAGCAGACTGTCGGGGCAAGTGCCATTAGCGGGCGCCCGTAAAAGCCGGCGACGGCACACGAGGGGGGCGCTTGGTGCGGCCAAAACCACACGTGGCCAACGCCACGTCAAGTTGGTGTCGAAGGCTCGCTGCTGGCTGGAGGTCACGGGATAGACCCCCAGGTACCATGGGCTGACCGAGACGACTGGCAGATGCACCGCCTGTGCTCCCCACTCTGCCAACGTTCTCCAGTGTCTTTTATCCGCCCGGCGCTCCGCTTGTTGTGAGCGTCGTTCCCCTCTGCCCTGTATGTCGAGCTTATCTCGCACCCTGCTAATCGTAATTGCGGGGGGGGGGGGAAGGATTGTCCCTCCGTTGTTGTTGGAGGGCGACTGCCTCCCAACTGCCCAGTAGCGTTCCAGGTCGTTTCTCTCGAGAGGCGCTCTGTCTCCCTTCCTCCGGACGCGGGCTTGCTTGTTTAAAGGCAGTGCTGATGGGTTCCTTCCCCCCGTGAGATACTCGGCAACTCTGGGCGAAAGCCGAAGTAGATTTTTTGAGTGAGAGCGTGGATCTGGGGCTCGGGGGCGGGGGGGGTGACCGCCAACATCGCTGCGTGAATCAATGGACTCGTCTGTGAATTAATTGATGAATAAACGGATGAATTGCTGAATTAATCCTTGATGAATCGAATGAATCATGAACGACTCAAATGCTGGCGAAACGCTCCGATGCCGCCCTTCTGCTGGGAGCGCTCGGACTGCGTGACCCTCGGGGTTCAGTTCTAGGTCAGGGACCATGATGCAGCAGCACCACCATCCATGCATCATCCACCACCATCCATGCATCATCATCCAACCATCATCATCACCATCATCCATCACCATGCATCATCATCATCACTATCATCCATCACCATGCATCATCATCCATGCATCATCATCCATCATCATCACCATCCATCACCATCCATGCATCATCATCCAACCATCATCATCACCATCATCCATCACCATGCATCATCATCCATCACCATCCATGCATCATCATCCAACCATCATCATCACCATCATCCATCACCATGCATCATCATCCATCACCATCCATTGCATCATCATCCAACCATCATCATCACTATCCATCACCATGCATCATCATCACTATCATCCATCACCATGCATCATCATCCATGCATCATCATCCATCACCATCATCACCATCCATCACCATCCATGCATCATCATCCAACCATCATCACCATCATCCATCACCATGCATCATCCATGCATCATCATCCACGGATCATAACCCATCCATACATCACCATCCACCATCCATGCATCATCCATGCATCATCATCATGCATGCATCGATTAAGGCAGTCCCATACCTGCGTGAACAGTTGCGCAACTTGGCGGCGTTGCAACTGAATCGCTTACACGTGGACGTCCGAGCAATCGGTTGCGAGCAATTGCCCGACAACCTCCCAGCACCGACTGACCGCTTCTGTCTCATCCGCAGTGCAGGATTATCCTCGTAGCACACGTAGCTACAACACGTGTAGTAGCTACTACACGTGTAGTAGCTACAAATGCTACGGGCCCAGCACTTTCAATGGCCCCGCGCTAAATGCTTTCAAGCTATCAATTCCGGTTCAGTGATTTTGAACTTGCTCTATTACTATAGTACTATACCGCCTTCAACTTTTACGAACGACTGGGTGTTTTAGGTTAGCGATTTGTCGTATTATCTGGGCTGTATAGCAAATTAAAAAATACAATTACTTTACGATGCGAGTTAAAAATATGTTTTAATATTTACGTTTTTTTTTGTATTTTAGGGCCCCTTTATAACAACATTTGCTCCAGGCCCCCCTGCTTCTTACCTCGCACTGCTCCACGTTGGAACTACCTCCACCATTCTCCACGTCTATTGTCCCCCCCCCCCACGCTTTTATAATATCGCCTCTCTCAAATATACATTTCCACACGATGATGATGACGATAAGCCGCTGCGTTGAGCTATCATTTGTGATTGCCGGGGTCGCTTCTGAAAAAAATCTCTGCACATCTCAGTGATTTTTATTTTATTTAACTTTTATTAATTTTAATGTTTTACTTACGTGACTTTACCAAAAAAACCTAAGAATATGAATCTCAGTGGGCCTTACCTGCCAAAAAAAAATTAGTTAATAGTTTGTATCAATCACCTAAGGAACTCCGACTTAAGTTAGTTTTACACGTAGGCTTTTAAAATCTGGCCGTCGCCTGATGAAGCTAGTTGTAATTACTGGCGAAACGTGGTACTCAAATTGTAAATGTTGTGGCTTGGTTCTTCAACACATCCGGTTAGTGCTGTACTAGTGACGAATTGGCACGTTTTGTTTAAGTGACACATCTTATTAATTGGCTGTATCGGGTGGTGGCGGGCTAAACGACACCCAACAAAAAACCTCTATCATAAACACTTTACCGACTTAAGTTATCACGATTCAGCCTTCACCTCCACTACTTACCACTACCCTGTACATCACCACCACCTACCACCTACCACTACCCTGTACATCACCACCATTACCACCACCACCTACCACCACCTACCACTACCCTGTACATCACCAGCACCACCTCCCACTACCCTGTACATCACCAGCACCACCTACCACTACCCTGCACACCATCACCACCTACCACTACCCTGCACACCACCACCACCTACCACTACCCTGTACACCACCACCTACCACTACCCTGTACACCACCACCTACCACTACCCTGCACACCATCTCTGCAGATTACTACTACCCTGCACATCGCTTTGGGATTGAAGTGTCAGGAACGCATCTCTCCCCCCTTTTTCCCCCCCTCTCTCACCCCGTACATAAACCGAGGGGTATCTCTGTACCTGCAATTACTGGGGGGAGATTTTGCCCGCCGGTTGCTAGCTGTACAACAACAACAATAATGATGATGATGATGATGTTGTTGAGCGCTCTGGGGGGGAAGAGGTAACTCAGAAGCCTTCCATGCCCTGCCCTCGTCGATTTACATCGCTCGGACCGACCAAACAAAAAAAAACGACCACAGCGACACTCGCATGTAGAGCTGTGATGATGAGTATGGGGCGTTGCACTCGGCTGGAAATAGCTCGGGGAGCGGGGTGTGTAGGCGATTGGCGTGGAGACTACAGCCCCCAGGCACAGGTTCCACGTGTCCTCATACTTAATTTGGAGCTTTCGTGACGGCAGGAATTAATAGCATTCTCAGGAAGAACGTAATCAACCAGGTAGGGTGTTGACTGTTATGTTATCCGACTCTCTGTTGTATTACATTACATTTCTAAGTATACTAGATTTGTGTTTCTATTTCATTTATACCTGATGACGATTGCTTGTGTTGCAATCGAAACGTCGTATGCTCGTATTTAGTTTATTACTTTCTCTTTATACGTGACTCCACATGTCCTCGTCGTCATGAGCGCTGCACGTAAACTCAATGACAGCGCGGCGGTTGCATCTCACAGCACAATTATAGCACAATTATATTATTGGGATGTCACCTGAACACTTCCAGTTGAAAACTACGATGCATTTAATTTTTATTTTATTTTACCAGGTAGGGCCTACTGAGCTGTATAGCTCTTTTTTCAGAAACGACCAGGCCACAAGTGATATTTTGATGTTTTAATTGATGATGTTTTAATTTAGTTTTCTTTTTAATTTATTTTATTTAGTTTTTTACCTACGTGACTTTAGAGTATGGATCCTTGCAGTCACGAAAACTTCAAATCTAGAATTAACACAAATGATAGCTCCACGAAGTGGCTTTTATTGCAGCCTAATTCTCCAAAACGCGTGGTGATGCTGATTCTAAACGTGGAGGGAAAACCCGGAGGACCCGGAGAAAAATCCACGCGACCACGTGGAGAGACACGCAATCTCAAAATACACAGGCGTCGGGCTCGAACCCACGACGTCCTGTAGACCAGGCGAGGTGGCTAACATCTCGTCACACGCCATGCGTGTTGATTTAGGGGGGCACTCACTATTTTGGGGGTCACTCACCAACACCTTAACCTGTGTGTGTGTGTGGGGGGGGGGGGGGTCATGACGGAGCCGCTGCCTGAGAAGGTAGGAATGAGATCATGTGGTTATTTTAGTTCATTAAAGGTTGGGACTCACAACAACAACAGCAGCAGCAGCAACCGCCACAACCAATCTCCCCGTTGATGATGGGAGACACCTGGGGCTGCCTTGTTCTGGGCTGTCCGGAATGAGATTCGCAAGCTTCGATGGTGAGAAGAAGACGAAGAGGAGAGAAAACAACGGCTACGTTACGTTTGGGTGGCATGGTCATCACTCGTAAATATATGTGTATAGCAGCGCCTTAATCCAAGACGCTTTACAACAAGTATACAATGGTGGGATTATTAAAAGTGTCGGTGTAGTTATGGTGGCAGGAGGACAGGTGGTTAAGGAGGGGTTTGGGTAGTGACAGGGGTAGTGAAAGGGGTAGTGATAGGGGTAGTGACAGGGGGTAGTGATAGGGGTAGTGATAGGGGGTAGTGATAGGGGTTGGGGTAGTGATAGGGGTAGTGATAGGGGGTAGTGATAGGGGTAGTGGTAGGGGTAGTGATAGGGGTAGTGATAGGGGGTAGTGATAGGGGTTGGGGTAGTGATAGGGGTAGTGATAGTGGTAGTGATAGGGGTATTGATAGGGGGTAGTGATAGGGGTATTGATAGGGGTTGGGGTAGTGATGGGGGTAGTGATAGGGGTAGTGATAGGGGTATTGATAGGGGTTGGGGTAGTGATGGGGGTAGTGATAGGGATAGTGACAGGGGTAGTGATAGGGGTTGGGGTAGTGAAAGGGGTTGGGGTAGTGACAGGGGTTTGGGTAGTGATAGGGATAATGAAAGGGGTTGGGGTAGTGATAGGGGTAGTGATAGTGAAAGGGGTAGTGATAGGGGTTGGGGTAGTGAAAGGGGTTGGGGTAGTGACAGGGGTAGTGATGGGGGTAGTGATAGGGGTTGGGGTAGTGATAGGGGTAGTGATAGGGGGTAGTGATAGGGGTAGTGATAGGGGTAGTGACAAGAGTAGTGATAGGGGCTGGGGTAGTGACAGGGGTAGTGATAGGGGCTGGGGTAGTGACAGGGGCTGGGGTAGTGACAGGGGTAGTGATAGGGGCTGGGGTAGTGATAGGGGTTTGGGTAGTGATAGGGGTTGGGGTAGTGATAGGGGTAGTGATAGGGGCTGGGGTAGTGATAGGGGCTGGGGTAGTGATAGGGGCTGGGGTAGTGACAGGGGTAGTGATAGGGGCTGGGGTAGTGATAGAGGTTGGGGTAGTGATAGGGGTTGGGGTAGTGACAGCGGTAGTGATAGGGGTTGGGGTAGTGATAGGGGTAGTGAAAGGGGTTGGGGAAGTGACAGGGGTAGTGACAGGGCTTAGAGAAGGTCTGTTCGCAGCTGGGGGTGGTGGAGGCAGGGAGTAACAGCAGCAGGATCGGCAACGCGAGTGGTTTCAAGGGAAGTGCCGAGCCATCTCGTCGTGGTTGACGCTGGTCCTTGTGTGTGCAGGGGGGGGGGGGTGGAGTGGGTTCTGCTGGCGGGGAGCGAGACGGGAACGACGGGCGCAGGGTGCCTGACGCCGCCACTTTGCGGTCGATGGGGCTGGAACGTCATCACCAACGCGTTCAGTGCGCAGCGCCCGACTCTTCACTCCCAGGGTTTCTTTTCTTCCCACCCCCCTCCACCTTGCTCGTCACCAGTGGGGCTTTAAAGTCGTCAGCCGGCCCACGACGACGCCGCCGCCGCCAGCCTCAGGGCTCTGCGGTCGCTGCGAGACGCGAGCTGGCTTCGTTTTGCGCGCGCGGGTGGCAGCGATGTCCATCGTGGCGAGGTGAAGCTTCCTCCCCTCGTACTCGCCACAACCCCCTCGCCTCCAGATGAGCCACGGGCGGCTACGTACGGTGCGAAAGAAGTTCAACGTACATACCCCCCAGGTCACGCTCTTGTAAACGAGACTCCCAAATCTGTGCCCTTGAGAATTCGCCCCGGAGGAGGGGTGGGGTTGGGGTGGGTGTAAAACAACATCAACTTTGAACTCGCAACTTGACAACACTCGGGCGTGACGAAGGCAACGATGGTGCCCCCCTCTTGGCGAAGCGAAACATCTGCGAGGCGATGGTGCGAGACCGCCGCCGAGTGGGGGGCACAGCGCGCTCGTCAGCCACGGCGGCGCACGGAGATTCCAAACTAATTTTTTGTTTTAAAAACTTTCTTTGGTACTTTTACAAAAAATAGATTTTTATTCACATCGCTCGTCGTTCGTTCGCACTCTCTCCGAGAAACGAGTCTGCGCGGTACACGTTGACATTTTATTGTTTTTTTTTATTGCTGGTAGAGTGACGCAGCTGCGTGTGTGTGTGTGGCCAAAGGAAACGCGAGTTTGTCGAGAGGGGAATCTGACGGCACAGCCATTGGGGGCCGAGGGAGCGCGTGAACGTGTTTCGGATTGGAGGTCACCGCCCTCACAGTTCTCTCCACTCTGTCGAGATGGCCAGAGTGTTGCGGAATTTTTGACCACGTTTTTTGGCATTACCTATAATTGGCCAATAGCACCTTCATTCGTAGAGGACCGCAGAACTTGGGGGGAAATTTGTCACCGGCTCACCACCTGGCTTTGCCGTCTTCCCCGCTTGTGCTGTGGTTCCTCCTCGCGCCTCTGAGTCGCGGTCTATCTCTCTCCTCTCTGTTCGAGAGCGAGCGAATGAGTAGTGCATGGCGGCTGCACTTATAAGCAGTGCCGGATTATCGTAGTAGCACAAGTAGCTACGTATGCTACGGGCCCCGCACTTTCAAGGGCCCCGCGCTAAATGCTTTCAAAATATCAATTCCGGTTCAGTGATTCTGCACTTGCTATATTACTATAGTACTATACCGCCTTAAACTTTTACATACGACTGGGTGTTTAAGGTGAGCGATTTGTCGTATTATCTGGACTGTATAGCAAATGAAATACAATTACTTTACTATGCAAGTAAAAATTGTACGTGTTTTAATATTTACGTGCTTTTTAAATTTAAGGCCCCTTTATAACAAATGCTACAGGCCCCGCACTAGCTGAATCCGGCACTGATTTGAGGCAACATCTTTTCACAACGGCGAGCGGCACACGCGCGGCAACTGTTGCCACTGACAATTGCCCTGAAGTTGCTTCCCCCCCCCCACCCCACTTTGCTCGAGTTTCCAGCCAGAGGACCCGAATGTCAAGTGAAGGGCCCAACAGCCAGTGGCGTCAATTATCGGGCAGCGTGCAGGGACGGTTGTGAACTCCACACACCATGGCGCACATCACCTAAACTAAACTATTTTTGATTATATTTCACCAGGTAAGGCCAACTGAGCCGTGTAGCTCTTTTTCAGAAGCGACCTGGCCATCACAAATGACAGCTCAACGAAGTGGTGGCTTATCACGTGGACATTTATAAGCAGCCAAATACTCGTACATGCGTGATGTTGATTATAAATGTGGAGGGGAAAACCGGCGGACCCGGAGATAAACCCACGCGATCACGGTGAGAGAGAGAGACACGCAAACTCCAAATATAGTGCAGGCGGGCGGGCGGGCGGGCGTCAGGTCAGGATCGAACTCACGACCTCATGTATACCAGGCGAGGTAGTTAACATCTCATAGCCACGTGGCGCTTTGCCGGAGGGGGGCCACGCGCCGGGCTACTGGGGGTGGGGGGTGGGGGGTGGGGGGTGGGGGGGCAGAAGTTTGGACGGAGCGCCCCCTACCCGCACCACCCACACCCCCCCACCCACCTACCCACACCCCCCCCACCCACCTACCCACACCTACACCACCCACACACCCCCCCCAAACACCCACCCACCCACCCACACCACGCCACTTTAACTCACAGTGCGACCTCGCGGGGTTTTGGCGACCAATAATTATCCACCCGACACAGCCAATTCGTCAGGGGCTCTAAGTCACGTGGACAAAACGTGTCAACTAGTTAACAGTTCAGCAACTAACCGGTGTGCTGGAGGGTAAACGTGGTGGGTGTACTCCCCAACGCAGCGGTTAGCGATGAACTAACCTCGCTAACGCACGCGACGCCACCAGCAGGTGCCTTGCACCCCCTTCCCTCGCCTCCTCCCCATCACCCGGCAAAGTTGTTGCGTCCCCTCCCTGTGTGCGTTTAGCCCCGAGATGAAACTAAACTAAGATTATTCAACTTGATTTTATTTTATATAAAAAAAAACCTGGCGCTAATCCTGAGTGCCGACCGCTCGCCTCTCACCCCCCCACCCCACCCCGAGTCTAACCCCCCCACGGTGTTTGACCTCTGCTGTTGGGACCACTTTGCGTCGAGTGCAGTGTTGTGGTGCGAGTGATGCGATGGTTGTTGTTGTAGTTGTTGTGGTTGGTCCAGGTTGCTGTTCTTGTGTATTGTTGCCTCTGCTGCTGTTGTCATCATCATAGCTGCTGTTGTCATCATCATAGCTGTTGTTGTTGTTGTCATCATCATAGCTGCTGTTGTTGTTGTTGTCGTCATCATAGCTGCTGTTGTTGTTGTTGTCGTCATCATAGCTGCTGCTGTTGTTGTTGTCTTCTTCGCATTGTCCTTGTTGCTACGGTCGATGCTGTCGGTGGTGCTGATGTTCTCGCTCACAGCTTCGTGCCGTCTGGAGTGTTCTCGCGCTGTGTTCGTGACCTGAGGCCTTTGCTGTTACTGCTCTTGTCCTTACGTGTCGCTGTACCTGCCTGCTTGCTGTCAACAATGCTGCTATAATTCGTGATGCTTTAGGCTGTTCCTCGCCGATGGTGTTGATGTCTTTGCTGTTGTTGTTGCTAATCCTTGTTGTCGATTTCTGCTGCTAGCTGTTGTTGCTTGCGACGCTCATCGGAGTGGGGTATCGGGCAACCAACCACGTTCTGTCGGCGTTGAAGCTGTTGGTGTTGCTGTAGCTGCCGCTGCTGCTGTTGTTGTGCTTTTCCGTCGCTGCTATGCGACCGCGTGCTGTCGGTGCCGACACTTCTCGTCGCTTCCGCGGCTGTTGCTTTCGTTGTTGTCATCGCTACGCGTCGCCCGGCAGAGTGGTGTTGACGCAAACCATAATCTACTGCTGTGCCTGCTGCTGCTGCTGTTGCTGTTGTGCTTGCTGCTACTGCGGTTAGAATTGCTGTCACTTCTTTTGCCTTTGTTTGTGGCTGGTGTTGTTGTTGTTGTTGTTTGTGTTTGTTGTTGTTGGGTAGCTGCTGCTGCGTGACCGTGTTCTGCTACGTGTTGATGCTGTTGTCACTGCTGCTGATGCAGGTTGTTGTTGGTGGTGGTTGTTGTTGTTGTTGTTGTTGTTGGGTGGCTGCTGCTGCGTGACCGTGTTCTGCGAAGCATTGACGCTACTGTCGCCGCCGCCGCCGCTGCTGTAGGTTTGTTGTTGTTGTTGTTGTGCTGCTGCTGTTGTTGTTGTTGTCGGTGCCACGCGGGCGCTCAGCACAGCGGCTTCAGGGCCACCATGTTCTGCGCGGAGGTGAGCGGGAAGTTGAAGCCCTTCTGCAGGAGGTTGCCGATGTCGGCGCAGCAGCTGATGCAGGCCGTGAAGGGCGACACGAAGATCCAGAGGCAGGCGCAGAAGAAGCCGATGGGCCAGGCGATGAAGATGAGGATGACGAACCACAGCAGGCCCCACAGCCACGCGCAGTTAGCCATGTCTACAACACGCCTGGGATGTTACCTGAGACACACACAGCACACACACACACAGCACGCACACACAATAGTTAGCCATGTCTACAACACGCCTGGGATGTTACCTGAGACACACACAGCACACACACACAGCACACACACACAGCACACACACACAATAGTTAGCCATGTCTACAACACACCTGGGCTGTTATCTGAGACACACACAGCACACACACACAGCACACACACACAACAGTTAGCCATGTCTACAACACACCTAGGCTGTTACCTGAGACACACACAGCACACACACACAGCACACACACACAACAGTTAGCCATGTCTACAACACACCTGGGCTGTTACCTGAGACACACACAGCACACACACACAGCACACACACACAACAGTTAGCCATGTCTACAACACACCTGGGCTGTTACCTGAGCGACACACACAGCACACACAGCACACACACACAGCACACACACAATGACAAAGTGTAAAGATTCCCTCTCCGTATAGTCTTTAACAGACCGTTGGGGCCAGGTGATGTTAGCGAGTAGCGCCTATAAAGGCCGGGACGACACACGAGGGGTGGTGATGGCGGTGGTGGCGATGGTGGCGATGGTGGTGATGGTGGTGGTGGGTGGCCAGCACGACGCCCGCCCGCCTTTGTCTCCCCAATGCCGATGTTTACACACCGCACCCAGGTAAACATTTAAAAGGCCGAGTCGACCTAGGGGTGGCCCAGGACCGGTCCAGTGGGAAGTGAACTCGGGCGGTCGGGTTTTGTGGCGCGCGCGTGGGGGTGTGCGACGGCCACGTATAATAAAATACTAATAAAAGTGTAAACACAACAACAACAACAACAACAGATCAACAGATCACCACATCAACACCACGACCACCGCACGTGCGCATCGCCGTCAACCCACACGGCTTGCCCCGTATCCCTGTACAACTTGGGTGTTCAGGTCCATACGACGTGCAGCCGTTTCAATGCGGGCAAAATAAAATTGTCTGTTCGTGTTTCTCCCTTGCGATGGGACTTTGTAGGTGAACGTTGGAATTTTTAAGCGGCACGGGGTCACCAACGAGGTGTGAATGTGGTCTGTGGTAAGGTAGGGCACCGATAAGGGGTTGACAGCTCTGAGTGTGTGGGGGGGGCAGGAGACTGCAACCTGTCAACACCACACGTGGGCATGATGATCACCGCACTCTCTCAGTGCTTCCCGATCACCCGCGTCTTGCCAGGGAGCCAAGCCCACTGCGCTACCCATTACACGACGTGTGAGCAAGGGTAATACTAGTTCACTCAGCCTTGTAGAATTGGGGAGAGATGGGGAGAGATGGGGGGAGATGAAGGCTCATCCCCCCCCACCCTCAACTTTGACTCCTTATGCAGCTTATTCAGGGACTCACGAACTTCCAGTGGCATCTACATCTGCAGAACGTGAAGAACCAGTGGCATCTACATCTGCAGAACGTGAAGAACCAGTGGCATCTACATCTGCAGAACGTGAAGAACCAGTGGCATCTACATCTACAGAACGTGAAGAACCAGTGGCATCTACATCTGCAGAACGTGAAGAACCAGTGGCATCTACATCTGCAGAACGTGAAGAACCAGTGGCATCTACATCTGCAGAACGTGAAGAACCAGTGGCATCTACATCTACAGAACGTGAAGAACCAGTGGCATCTACATCTGCAGAACGTGAAGAACCAGTGGCATCTACATCTGCAGAACGTGAAGAACCAGTGGCATCTACATCTGCAGAACGTGAAGAACCAGTGGCATCTACATCTACAGAACGTGAAGAACCAGTGGCATCTACATCTGCAGAACGTGAAGAACCAGTGGCATCTACATCTGCAGAACGTGAAGAACCAGTGGCATCTACATCTACAGAACGTGAAGAACCAGTGGCATCTACATCTGCAGAACGTGAAGAACCAGTGGCATCTACATCTGCAGAACGTGAAGAACCAGTGGCATCTACATCTACAGAACGTGAAGAACCAGTGGCATCTACATCTGCAGAACGTGAAGAACCAGTGGCATCTACATTTACAGGAGATTTTCCAATTTTTAAAGCCGTTCCCCGTGTTTAGTGTACACGCCGTACTACACGTTTGGAATCGACAGGAGTAAAGTTGGACTTACGAACAAATCGACTTACGAACAGACCTCTGGAACCGAACTTGCTCGTAAGTAGAGGAGTCCCTGTGGTCCAGTCAACAGGCGTTGGCACGGCACATTGAACACGAGCTGCGGTTTTAGCTCAAAGTTGACTGCAGCCTGTGGCCGGAGTACGAATGCAGAAGTAGCCGGCACGAGGCCGGTCCCTGCGGTCCCCGGCTTCTCGCTTCTACTTCCCCCCCCCTCTCTTTAGCAGGCTCCGTCGCTGTTCCGACCAGCGCCAGCCTAGTGAACGAAAGGATAACGATGGCATGTGCTCGGGACAACTTTAGGCTAACGTTGGTTTAACGTTGGCATGTGGTTGGAGCAACGCTCGGACGTGGTTGGAGCAACGCTGGGACGTGGTTGGAGCAACGTTGGCATGTGGTTGGAGTGACGTTGGGCCAACGGCTCCACGTCTATGGGGGGGGGGGGGTATAGCGTTCCGCCGTGTACCAGATACACGTGTCCACCCCTGCCACTGCCCATGACGATGACAACACGAGGCCAAGGTTACAGGCGGTGGTCGAATCATCGCCATGGCGACCAACCAACACCACCCCACCCACACCACCCCCCCACACACCACCCCCCCATACAGCCAAACCCTTGCGACCATCGGAGGGGGCCCTGGAGCCGGGCGCACCGCCTCTCACGTGAGCCTTGGGGCGCAGGGGCCCCTTGGACACAAGAGAGGGGGAGGAGGGAGGAGGAGGGGGGAGGGAGGAGGAGGGAAGAGTAGGAGGGGGAGGAGGAAGGGGGAGGGAGGAGTAGGAGGGAGTAGGAGGGAGGAGTGGGAAGAGGGAGGAGGAGGGGGGAGGAGGCGATCGGCGTCTCGACCGCTCGGCGCTCGCGGGTTGTGGGAACCGCGAGAGCGACGCGTGACCGACCCGAGAAGATCTTGCCGTCGGTTTTTTGTTTGTTTGTTGTTGTTGTTGTTGTGTTTAGTTTGGCGGCCCTTCCTCCCCGCGCGCAGCTCCGATTGGCCACGGTTGGCCACGTACGGTGCGAGAGAAGTTCAACGTGCAAGGACGCAGCCGCCGTTTCGAGTTGGTGTCACGTTGACGGCGGCGTGGCCAGCCTCTGGCACCGAGTGACCTCCCCCCGTTCGCTTGGCCCTGACCGCGTCACCCTGACGAGGCACCCTGACCGCGTCACCCTGACCGCGTCACCCCCACGAGGCACCCTGACCGCGTCACCACCAGCGTGGCCGCGGTCGTTGCTAGCCAATCGCCGCTTTACGACGGTCTGCCTTGAAGCGGCCGTTGTTTGAAGAAGGAGGAGGAAGAGAAGAATCCGTGGCTGTAAATGTCACGGCCACCACCACCAACACGAGCCGCCCCTTGCCACCGAAAGCGATGGGTCCCAACTTGGCAGCTGCCGCGGCTGCGTGGTGCGTCAGGTGCCACGGCCACCACCACCACCAACCCACGCGTCCACATTTTTGTCCAAAACAAACGTCTCGCTGAAGTGGGTCAGAGTGGCTCGGGGATAATGGGGGGTGATGAGGGGTGATGAAGGGTGATGAGGGGTGATGAAGGGTGATGAGGGGTGATGAGGGGTGATGAGGGGTGATGAGGGGTGATGAAGGGTGGGTTCATGATGGCCCTGTCCAGCTCACAGAGCCCGGCACTGTCGGCAGACTCGCTCCGTGCTCCGGGTGCTCGTGACGGCCTCGTAAAGACACGGAGGCAACTCTGGCGAGCGAGTCTCCTGGCATCTGAGCGCGAGTTTGGGAGCGCGAGTTTGGGAGCGCGAGTTTGGGAGCGCGAGTTTGGGAGCGCGAGTTTGGGAGCGCGAGTTTGGGAGCGCGAGTTTGGGAGCGCGAGTTTGGGAGCGCGAGTTTGGGAGCGCGAGTTTGGGAGCGCGAGTTTGGGAGCGCGAGTTTGGGAGCCACCCCCCTCGTGCCCCTGGCCGGGAGGCCGATGCCCCCCACGAGACTCGCTTGCAGCTGAGACTCGTTCTAGTCTCTTGGGTGATGATGAGCGAGTTACGTTCCACCCCACTCCCTGCGCTAAGCATGACGAGCAGTATGCAGGTCTGCATTGTGTGTGTGTAGAGTAGTAGTAGGTGTGTGTGTGTAGAGTAGTAGTATGTGTGTGTGTAGAGTAGTAGTATGTGTGTGTGTGTGCGTAGAGTAGTAGTATGTGTGTGTGTGTAAGTAGTAGTAGGTGTGTGTGTGTGTATGTAGAATAGTAGTAGGTGTGTGCAGTGGTCATAGCGCGCTGGGCAACGAACCTGTGCCACACGAGTTCGATTCCTGCTCACGGCCAACACCATGTGACGATTAAATGAAACGGTCCTGGGCCTCCCCTAGGTCGACTCAGCCTCAAACGAGTACCTGGTGCGGTGTGTAAAATCGCCGCTGGGGAGACAAAGGCGGTCGGGCGTGGTGCTGGCCATCCACCCCCTCGTGTACCGTGCCGGCCTTCATATGTTTGCTGCTCGCAAACAGCACTTGCCCCTACAGTCTGTTGAGGTTATGGAGCGGCCAGGGAGGGGGACATCTTTAGCTTTGCGTGCGTATTTTACTTTACGATGTTTGTGTAGCGAGCTGTGTGTGGAGTGGGTGGGTGTACCTCCTGTGGAGCTGTCGCCCGTGCGTGTGGTGCGTGGGTGGAGTGAGACACCTCCCAGGACCCAGTCGGTCACCACGAGCCAAGAGAAGGAATCCCCCTCCACCCCCCACACACTTACAGTCACGGTAATGAGATGTTAACTACCTCGCCTGCTATACAGGAGGTCGTGGGTCCAAACACGACCCTGCTGTCTAGTTGGGGTTTGCATGTCTCTCGCTCTCCATCATCACAGTGGCTATGAGATGTTAACTACCTCGCCTGGTTTACAGGAGGTCGTGGGTTCGATCTTTTGGAGTTCGCGGTGTCTCTCTCCATCTCTTCCCGTTTTTCTCCGGGAACTCCGGGGTTTTCCCCCTCCACGGTCAGAATGAACATATCACGCGTTGGCTGCTGCTATGTCCATCTCCGCGCGATGCCGATGAAGCCACTTCGATTGCGACGGCAAAGTCGCTTCTGGTTAAAAGCGCTCGGTGGGGCTCTCTCAGCTGGTCACCTAAAAAGAGTTCAGAGTCAGCGCGCGGGTAGAGGCTGCCCCAGGCTCGCGGCTCCTCTCTTGCGAGAGGACGTCCCCCTGCAGAGGCGGTTGTTGGGCCGGAGAGCGCCGACTGCCTTCTTCGTGTGGTCGAGAGATGGCTGCCGGGCTGGTGACCCCCCCCCCCCCCCCCCTGGGCACGGCGAGAGATGCAACTCGCATCGACGACGATGCCGCTCCACGTAACACGGAAACAAGACGACTACAGACTGTCCACCGTTGGGCGCTGTTAATCGGAGAAATAACAAGAATTATAATCAAGATAATGATCAAAGTGTCAGCCTGTGACTCCGCGCCACCGCCGCACGGCATCTACTCATCGCTCTCATTAGAGAGAGAGGTCAACTCGGAGAGAGGGCGACTCGGAGAGAGGACGACTCGAGAGAGAGAGGGCGACTCGGAGAGAGAGGACGACTCGAGAGAGAGAGGACGACTCGAGAGAGAAAGGACGACTCGAGAGAGAGAGGACGACTCGAGAGAGAGAGGACGACTCGAGAGAGAGGACGACTCGAGAGAGAGAGGACGACTCGAGAGAGAGAGGACGACTCGAGAGAGGTTAACTCAGAGGACGACTCGAGAGAGAGAGGACGACTCGAGAGAGAGGACGACTCGAGAGAGAGGACGACTCGAGAGAGAGGACGACTCAGAGAGAGGACGACTCGAGAGAGAGAGGACGACTCGAGAGAGAGAGAGAGAGGACGACTCAGAGAGAGGACGACTCGAGAGAGAGAGAGGACGACTCGAGAGAGAGAGGGGACGACTCAGAGAGGACGACTCGAGGACGACGAGGAGGGACCACAAACGAGGAGTGGGGAGGCAGCAGCAGCAGCAGCAGCCACGCGGTGAGGATCCGGTGCCAAATTCCACCACGACCCCTGTACTCGGTGATGTATTATGAGCATCATTAAAATACAAATCATAAAATGTCATACTGTTTAGTGTTGTTCATGCAAAGCTGCATCTCAACTCTGTACAAGACACCAGATATATTTGTAGCCCCTCGCAACAAAAACAACGACCCTTAAGTCATCACCTATAATAATCATCTTGCGTAATTATTACGGTCAATCATGAACTTAATCATTATTCTCACCATTATTGACACGACCACCACAATCACGTTTTAAGTTTCAGCCATCAGCATCATCAGATAAACCAATAAACTATATCATCTTCATTCGTAACACGCCGGTTATCAGAGTAATTAATCATTAGCGTCATCATCATCATGACCACTACCACCATCAATAATCATTGTAATAATAATCACCATCACCAATCACCGTCACAAACACCATCATTGTTATGAATACGATTAATCACTGGACTCATCGTTATCATCAAGTGATCATTCGTAACCACCAACAACGGTAAACAATCATTATTTATTGCCTGGAAACCATAAAGCTCACTAGCACTAAACTCACCACACAGCTCACCCACACCAGCACTAAACTCACCCACACAGCTCACCCACACCACCACTAAACTCACCACACAGCTCACCCACACCACCACTAAACTCACCACACAGCTCACCCACACCACCGCTAAACTCACCACACAGCTCACCCACACCAGCACTAAACTCACCACACAGCTCACCCACACCAGCACTAAACTCACCCACACAGCTCACCCACACCACCACTAAACTCACCACACAGCTCACCCACACCACCACTAAACTCACCACACAGCTCACCCACACCACCACTAAACTCACCACACAGCTCACCCACACCAGCACTAAACTCACCACACAGCTCACCCACACCACCACTAAACTCACCACACAGCTCACCCACACCACCGCTAAACTCACCACACAGCTCACCCACACCACCACTAAACTCACCACACAGCTCACCCACACCACCACTAAACTCGCCACACAGCTCACCCACACCACCACTAAACTCACCACACAGCTCACCCACACTACCACTAAACTCACCACACAGCTCACCCACACCACCACTAAACTCACCACACAGCTCACCCACACCACCACTAAACTCACCACACAGCTCACCCACACCACCGCTAAACTCACCACACAGCTCACCCACACCACCACTAAACTCACCACACAGCTCACCCACACCACCACTAAACTCACCACACAGCTCACCCACACCAGCACTAAACTCACCACACAGCTCACCCACACCACCACTAAACTCACCACACAGCTCACCCACACCACCACTAAACTCACCACACAGCTCACCCACACCACCACTAAACTCACCACACAGCTCACCCACACCAGCACTAAACTCACCACACAGCTCACCCACACCACCACTAAACTCACCACACAGCTCACCCACACTACCACTAAACTCACCACACAGCTCACCCACACCACCACTAAACTCACCACGCAGCTCACCCACGCAACTCACCCACCCGTCGTGTGTTCAAAGGCGGCCGTGCAAAGATCCCAATCGGAGGATTTGCCGTGTCGGATTGTGCACCCACAAAGACAGAACAAGATCCCCCGTGTAGCCTCAACAGACTGTAGGGGCAAGTGCTGTTAGCTAGCAGCAGCGATGAAGGCCGGCACGGCACACGAGGGGGGTGGGTGGCCAGCACCACGCCCGGCCGCCTTTGACTCTCCCCAGTGCCGATGTTTACACACCGCACCAGGTACACATTTGAGGCCGAGTCGACCTAGGGGAGGCCCGGAACCGATTCAGATCGTCTCCAGTGTTGGCCGTGACCGGAAATTGAACTCGGGTCGCCGGGTTCGTAGCGCAGCGTAGCGCCAACCACCAACGCCTCCACCCACCCCCGCACCCCCACGCACCCCCACGCATTCACATTTGGACAAATTGCCCGGAATGCGACCCCCACCTCATCTCATCGGACCTCGCAAGCTAAGCAGGCGGTGAGCCTGGATAGTGCTTGGATAGTGCTTGGGATGGGCAAAACTAAACTATTTTGAAACAACTCTTTTTTAAATTTGTATTGAAAGCTTTCGTGACTGGAGGGATTCATCTTCTTGGTTCTTTCGGTAAAGTCACGTAGAATACTTTCGGTAAAGTCACGTAGAATTCTACGTAGAATTCTACGTGACTTTACCGAAAGAATTCTACGTGACTTTACCGAATATTTTACCAGGTCTAAGGGTCCAACCCCGCTGTGTTTTTTTTTTCAGAGGCGACCTGACCATCACGAGTGACAGGCCACAACAATCATCATCATCGTCGTCGTCTTCACGTGACAATGTAAAGCAGCAGCCAAATTGTCTAAGCGCGTGACGTCGATTCTAAATGTGGAAGGTGGGGAAACCGGAGGGTGCGGAGGAAAATCCACGGCACTACGGGGAGAGAGCGAGACGGAGAGAGACGGAGAGAGACAAGCACGATGGCGTTAGCCCCAGGTGCTTCTAAATCCCCCACCACACCACGACTCCCCACACCCCACGACTCCCCACACCCCACGACTCCCCACACCCCACGACTCCCCACACCCCACGACTCCCCACACACCACGACTCCCCGACACACCGAGGGCTGACGGTGGCTATTGCCCGCTGCCGGATTAGTCGGTACACCGAGTAATTCGCCTGCCGGGGGGGGGGGGTGCGACTCTAAACCCGTAGAACGCCAGCAGTACAAAGATCCTCCCCGTGTCGCCTTTAACAACAGGGCTGTCGGCACGGCACACGAGGGCGTGGAGTGACCAACACCACCCCTACGCACGGGGCGCAAGTCGAGGACTACGCACGGGGCGCAAGTCGAGGACCACGTAGGGGCGCAAGTCGAGAAGAACGCACGGGCGCAAGTCGAGGACAACGTAGGGGCGCAAGTCGAGGACTCGCGTCTGGGGTGGGGGGATGTCAGCGGCACAACGCCGCCGCCGCTCCGTCGTATACCTAGACAAATATGATAAAGGGTCGTTGTCCGAAACGTCGCCGATAATACATTCAGCACACGGTGTTGTTATTGAGGAGCGCGTAGAGCAGGGGTCGGCAACCAAAATAACAAGAAGAGCCATTTCTTTCCAATTCGGTACAAAATTCAGAATTTCAAGAGCCGCAATGCATCTATGTACATACGTACATATCGTCAAGAAGCAGCCCGTAAAGAGCCGCATGCGGCTCCGGAGCCGTAGGTTGCCGACCCCTGGCGTAGAGTGTTGTTGTTGTGCACCATCACCAGCATCACCAATTAATGTGTTTGTATGTATGTTGAACTTCTTTCGCACCGTACGTAGGCAACCGCGCTAATACAAACTAAACAACAACAAGAAGCGGTTCACTTGTAAAGGGGACGGGGTGCGTCCCCCCTCCCAACCCACGCCTCTCAACGCCGAGTCGAGCAGGGCTACGGGGCTTGGTTGTTGTTGTTGTTGTTGTTATTGTTGTTGTTATTGTTGTTGTTTACTTCACCGCACGGGTTCAGTGCGCGTGAGTGAAGCGGTTCGTGTTGGCACTGGTGACGAATCGGCCACGTTTCTGTCGCCGTGACAAACCTCACCGATCGGCTGTGTCGGGTGGCGGCGGGTTGGACGACACAACGTGGACACATCCCCGCGATCCTACCCAACAAAGAGACTCGGGTTGTGGACGTCAACGCTTGGACGCCGTGTGGCCCGGAGAGGGAGGGGGAGGGGTGGACGCGCACCCAGCTCACCAACTCACCCAACTCACCCAACTCACCCAACTCACCCAACTCACCCAACTCACCCAACGCACCCAACGCACCCAACGCACCAAACTCACCCAACGCACCCAACTCACCCAACTCACCAAACTCACCAAACTCACCCAACTCACCAAACTCACCAACTCACCAAACTCACCCAACTCACCAAACTCACCCAACTCACCAACTCACCCCGGACACTTTGCTTGGAGCGAGGAGTCGCGTCGACTTCGTCTTGGCGCCTGGGCAGCTGAGAGAGGCCGAGTCGCTGGGAGGGTGGACGGTGTCCTCGTCGAAGTGTTTCCTCTCGGTGGCTGGGAAGAAGGGATCGAGGCTGGGTGTCGTCGGAGTGGCGAAGTTGGCCGCGTGGCTGAACGACTGCGAAGCCGGGAGACTGCTGCTGCTGCTGGGGGCTGCTGCTGCTGGGAGCGGCTGCTGCTGGGAGCGGCTCTGCGGGTTGGGTTCGCGTCCGACGCAGGAGGAGGCTGCGAGTTGGGGCGAGCGGGAGAAGCGTCTGCAGGGCAGGGGCGCTGGGGGGGGGGGTAACGACTGGGCGAGGCCGGGGGGGGAGGGGAGGGGTGAGGGGAGGGGTGAGGGGAGGGATGAGGGGAGGGGTGAGGGGAGGGGTGAGGGGAGGGATGAGGGGAGGGGTGAGGGGAGGGGTGAAGTTACGCGTTCGGGTGCAGCCTTGGTCACGCGCTTCCACGTGGAGTGGGGAAGACGGGGGGGGGGGGCAACGGGAGCATGAGAGGATGATGGGAGGATGGGGTGATGAGATGATGAGATGGTGTAGAGGATGATGGGAGGATGGGGTGATGAGATGGTGTAGAGGGTGATGGGAGGATGGGGTGATGAGATGGTGTAGAGGGTGATGGGAGGATGGGGTGATGAGATGGTGTAGAGGTTGATGGGAGGATGGGGTGATGAGATGGTGTAGAGGTTGATGGGAGGATGGGG
>NC_136326.1:956727-1023525 GCF_964198595.1 Lampetra fluviatilis | reverse complement strand
ATGATGATGGGAGGATGGGGGATGGAGGGAGGGATGGGAAGCAAGCGTGTGGAGAGAGACGGGGTGTGGTGAGGGAGGAGTGAATGACGAGAGGAGTCATGGCGGGCCAGAGTTGTTGATACTGATTCTGAGTGGGTGGACGAGGAAGTGAGTCATTGAATAGGTACACGAACGAGTGGGCGAGAAAGTAAGTCGATGGGTGAGCCCGTGGGTCGACTAGTGAGTGATTATGCGAGTGGGTGAGTGAGTAGGTCGGTGATTGTGCGAGTAGGCGTGCGTAGTTGAGCGAGTGGGTGAGTGGAAGACTCGATTCTCGAGTGAGTTAGTAGAAGGGTGAGTTGATCGGTCGATCTTTAAAATCAAACTCGTCCTCGTCTCTTCAGAGCTCGCCTGGGAAAGCAACGTCAACTTGAACTCACTCAATCATTTACCCACTCGCCCACCCACTCGTTTCCCACTCATCCACTCACCCACCCACCCATCCACTCACCTACCCACCCACTCATCCACTTACTCTTGCGAATGAGACTCCTCCTGTTCTTTGGGTCTTTCGGTAAAGTCACGTAGATAGGTTCAAAGAAAATAACAAAAAACGACGACGTTTTTTTTGTTCTTTTATTTTAACTTATCTACGTGACTTTACCGAAAGACCCAAAGAATATGAATTCATGCCGTCACGAAAGCTTTAAGTCGAGACTCCTCCTGCTTTCTCAGAAGGTGTCCGCAACACCTGGTTCCGACAATCACATGTGAAACGTGACGAATGGAATAATGGAGGTGGGGCTCGGAGCCAACGACGCGGAGAGAGATGAATTGAAGTGAATCACTGACTGAGCTAGAGAAACGGGACTCGTGCTCATGGCAAGCGCAGGGTGCTGCAGAACCACCCATTGTTGTACTGTGCTGCACTGTGAGCGAGGGTGAAGCGGAAACTCAGAAGGCGGCGAGCGACTGTCGAATGGAAATTGCGACGATTCAAGTGATGGCGAAGTCGGCTGGGGGGAGGGGAGGGGTGGGGGGTGGGGGGCTACCCCTCCCCCGGGTTGTAAATACGAAAGAATTCGCCACGTGTCTAGCGAACATCTGGGGCTGACGGCGGGGGAAGTGCAGGAGGAGGGGAAGTGAGGGGGGAAGGGAAAGTGGGAAGAGGGGGAATGGGGGGCGGGGGGAGAATGGAGAGCGGGGGGATACAATGGAGGGCGGGAAAGAATGGAGGGGGGGGGGGGATGGAGGGTAGGGGGGATGGAGGGCGGGGGGGGGGATGGAGGGTGGGAGGGGATGGAGGGCGAGGGGGGGATGGAGGGCGAGGGGGGGATGGAGGGCGAGGGGTGGATGGAGGGCGGGGGGTGGGATGGAGGGTGGGAGGGGAAGGAGGGCGAGGGGGGGATGGAGGGCGAGGGGGGGATGGAGGGCGGGGGGGGATGGAGGGCGGGGGGGGGATGGAGGGCGAGGGGGGGATGGAGGGCGAGGGGTGGATGGAGGGCGGGGGGTGGGATGGAGGGTGGGAGGGGAAGGAGGGCGAGGGGGGGGATGGAGGGCGAGGGGGGGATGGAGGGCGGGGGGGGATGGAGGGCGGGGGGGGGATGGAGGGCGGGGGGGGGATGGAGGGCGGGGGGGGGGGATGGAGGGCGGGGGGGGGGGATGGAGGGCGGGGGGGATGGAGGGCGAGGGGGGGTGGAGGGCGGGGGGGGGGTGGAGGGCGGGGGGGGGGATGGAGGGCGGGGGGGGGTGGAGGGCGGGGGGGTGTGGAGGGCGGGGGGGGTGGAGGGCGGGGGGGTGTGGAGGGCGGGGGGGGGGTGGAGGGCGGGGGGGATGGAGGGCGGGGGGGGGGATGGAGGGCGGGGGGGGGGATGGAGGGCGGGGGGGGTGTGGAGGGCGGGGGGGGGGTGGAGGGCGGGGGGGGGGATGGAGGGCGGGGGGGGGGATGGAGGGCGGGGGGGGGGTGGAGGGCGGGGGGGTGTGGAGGGCGGGGGGGGTGGAGGGCGGGGGGGTGTGGAGGGCGGGGGGGGGGTGGAGGGCGGGGGGGATGGAGGGCGGGGGGGGGGATGGAGGGCGGGGGGGGGGATGGAGGGCGGGGGGGGGGATGGAGGGCGGGGGGGATGGAGGGCGGGGGGGGGGGTGGAGGGCGGGGGGGGGGATGGAGGGCGGGGGGGGGTGGAGGGCGGGGGGGTGTGGAGGGCGGGGGGGGGTGGAGGGCGGGGGGGTGTGGAGGGCGGGGGGGGGTGGAGGGCGGGGGGGATGGAGGGCGGGGGGGGGGATGGAGGGCGGGGGGGGGGATGGAGGGCGGGGGGGGGGATGGAGGGCGGGGGGGGGTGGAGGGCGGGGGGGGGTGGAGGGCGGGGGGGTGTGGAGGGCGGGGGGGGGTGGAGGGCGGGGGGGGGTGGAGGGCGGGGGGGTGTGGAGGGCGGGGGGGGGTGGAGGGCGGGGGGATGGAGGGCGGGGGGGTGTGGAGGGCGGGGTGGAGAGAGGGGAGGGGGTGCATGGAGAAGGTTTTTTTCTGAAGCGGGAGGGAGAGAGAAGGGGGTAGGGATGTGGTGTATGGAGTCGAGAGAGAGAGAGGGGGGAGATGGAGAGGGGGAGGAGGAGCCGGGGGGAGTCGCACGAGTGAGATTGTGTTTTCTTGAGCTCGGGATGAAGATGATGAGGAGGGTGAGGAATGTGGAGGGTGAAGAGGAGGGTGAGGATGAGGGGGGTGAGGAGGAGGGTGAGGATGAGGGGGGTGAGGAGGAGGGTGAGGAGGGTGAGGAGGAGGGTGATGATGAGGGGGGTGAGGAGGAGGGTGAGGAGGGTGAGGAGGAGGGTGAGGAGGAGGATGAGGGTGAGGAGGAGGGTGAGGAGGAGGGTGAGGAGGGTGAGGAGGAGGGTGATGATGAGGGGGGTGAGGAGGAGGGTGAGGAGGGTGAGGAGGAGGGTGAGGACGGGGAGGGTGAGGAGTAGGGTGAGGAGGGTGAGGAGGAGGGTGAGTAGGAGGAGGGTGATGAGGGTGAGGAGGGTGAGGAGGAGGGTGAGGAGGAGGGTGAGGAGGAGGAGGGTGAGGGGGGTGAGGAGGGTGATGAGGAGGGTGAGGAGGAGGGTGAGGAGGAGGAGGGTGAGGAGGAGGAGGGTGAGGAGGAGGGTGAGGAGGGGGGTGATGAGGGGGGTGAGGAGGAGGGTGAGGAGGAGGGTGAAGAGGGTGAGGAGGAGGAGGGTGAGGAGGAGGGTGAGGAGGGTGAGGAGGAGGAGGGTGAGGAGGAGGGTGAGGAGGGGGGTGATGAGGGGGGTGAGGAGGAGGGTGAGGAGGAGGAGGGTGAGGAATGTGGAGGGTCCCATGAGAGTCGGAACATTGAGGCCCCGACATTGGGCCGAGAAAAAAAAGTTCCACTCGTGCTCGCTACCACCATCATCATCAGCAGCTGTAACAAGTTGCAACAGCAGCAACAGCATCATCGTCAGCAGCAGCATCATTTGTAACAGCAGGAGCATCATCATAATCATCATCAGCTGTAACAGCAGAAGCATCATCAGCAGCATCATCAGCAGCTGTAACAGCAGAAGCATCAGTTGTAAGCGCAGGATCATAATCATCAGCAGCTGTAACAGCAGAAGCATCATCAGCATCACCATCATCAGCAGCTGTAACAGCAGAAGCATCATCAGCATCATCAGCAGCTGTAAAAGCAGAAGCATCAGTTGTAATAGCATCATCATAATCATCATCAGATATAACAGCAGTAGCATCAGCATCATCAGCAGCAGCTGTAACAGCAGTAGCATCATCATCAGCAGCAGCAGCTGTAACAGCAGCAGCATCATCATCAGCATGAGTTGTAAGAGCAGCATCATCAACAGCATGAGTTGTAAGAGCAGCATCATCAGCAGCATCATCATCATCAGCATGAGTTGTAAGAGCAGCATCATCATCAGCATGAGTTGTCATGGCATAGGCGGCTGTGCGGATGCACCGAGGGCAACTCAGCTGCGTTGCCTTCACCGAGCCAGCGTGGTGAAGTATGGTCACGTAACACCACGGCCAAGCACAGCGTGGGGCGGCCCTCATCCAGCAGTGGATTGATACCAACAAAAGGAGGGGGCTGCACATGTACATTACAGAAGAAAACATTCGGTGCGATGTACAACAATACAAAAGCGTCAATTATTTCAATTATTATAAAAGCCGGGCGGAATTTCCGTGTGCCCGTCAACTGGATTACCAAAGAGAGCCGTTCAGACGGCCTGAATCAACAACGTGTGGTAGAGAGAGTGGACCCCCTCCAAATGTGGGGGTAGAAAGTCGATCCCACAGGGTTCACAAATTGTCGACCGCCCACCCCTCCCCCAAAAAGGAATGTATTTTGCAGGCTTATAAGATGTACACACCTACATACAATAGAGTCAGTAGTATCGTACAATAGTCAGTCGATACAACAGCAGATACTACGGACTCTATTCTATGTAGGGTGTGTATATGTCTACAACACCCTACATACAAGTCAGTCGATACAACAGCAGATACAACTGACTATTGTATGTAGGGGGTATAGGTATATACACAACTGCGGTGCTTTAATAATAAGTAACTACTTCTTTATTATAGCTACTTATTTATTATCCAGGAAGCTGCACCCGTGTCCAAGGACTCATTGCAGGAGGGTTTTGCATAACAATAAACTAAAACTAAACAATTTTTTACTGGTAGGAACCCACTGGTTCCACCAGCCCACAGGGGATTATTGTGTCCGTCCGTCGTGCAGGGAGGGGCTGGGTGGGGAGGGGCTGGGTGGTGAGGGTGGGGCTGGTTGGGGAGGGTGGGGCTGGTTGGGGAGGGGACTGGGTGGGGAGGGTGAGGCTGGGTGAGGGGTGGGAGAGGTGGGGCTGGGTGGGGAGGGGCTGGTCACCCCGTGGTGCCCTTATAACGTTTAACCTACTCACGCCGGCTTGTGCCCGCCCTCACAGTGGGGCATATTTGAGGAATACACCACGCCGCCGTTGACCCTGGCCATTGACCGAGCAACCCAACGTTCCTACCAGCTCCCTCCGCAGGAATGTGTTTTCATTTAATCAGATATCGCAAGCTAAGCAGTGGTTGAGCCTGGATAGTGCTTGGATGGGCAGAACAAAGTATTGTTTTATTTTACCAGGTAAGGCCCCACTGAGCTACGCATCTCTTTTTCAGAAGCGACCTGGCCACCACAAATCATAGCTCAACGAAGTGGCTCATCTCCGTGTGGAAATTTACAGCAGCTCAACGCTCTGAACGCATCGTGATGTTGATTTTAAATGTGGAGGGAAAAAACGGAGGACCCGGAGAAAAATGCACGCGACCACGGAGAGATGCAAACTCCACATTTACAGGTGTCAAGGGTCGGAATCGAATCCACGACCTCCTGCATGCCAGTCGAGGTAGTTAACATCTCACCACCGTGGTGCCCAGTTATATTCAGGTGATTTCAGCCAATTAATGATGAGTCGTGTCTTATACACGTGGGAGAAAACCGGAGCACCCGGAAAAAACCCACGCCTTGCGCGAGGGTGCAACGCTCTATCCCCATACAGATGGAAACAGATGGCGATTAATCCACGCTTGCTGTACCGCCTTCTCCTGGCGAGTCGGGGCACTGCTTCATCCTCGGCGCCCACGGGAAGTTTCTCAACATCTGTGCGGTGATCCACCGACCCTCGCTGCGGCTTCCACAGCGCGAGATTTGCAGGTCACGTGCGGCCGCTGGCTCCCGAAGGTCTCCAGCAGAGCCACCACCGCCGAGTCGTCATCCCCTCGCGTGCGGCAGTGGGTCTCCTCCAACGCGAAGCTCTCACGAGCGCAATTGGCCACACACCGCCAGGGTATCGTGAGGTCACGGCGCACAGCAGCAGGCGGCGGTCGATCCGTTGCTGGCGGAACGACCAGCGCGGCCCGTCGGTGCCTCTGTTCGCCCGGGAGAGCCGGGGCCAGTGAGCGGCCGCAGACCTTGAGGAGCCATCATCGAGTCCCGAGCCAGTTACGCGACAGACTTAGAACAGCGTCGTTGTTGTTGGTGGGACACCCAAGGGCTGAGCAAATGTGTGATCGGCGCATTCCGTGGTTGACTGGGCTCCGAAGAGCGAGTTGCGCGCGAGCGAGTGTTCAGACTCCGCTCGCGAATGTGGCACCCTCCTGACAAACCTCCCGAGACTCAACGCGTTCTCACTGCCGTTGTTAAAAACGGCACCCAGTAAACCGGTAACCGTTTGCAAAATCGGTTACCGGTTGTGGAAATACAGGAAGCGGAATTCACTCATTGGCACGCGCAAATGTAGACGTGGGACCCTCACGTGCCCATTCCCACGTGGGGCCGCAGGCCGACGGGTAGACGGAAAGGGACGAGGGGGACAAAGGCGCAGCCCTGCAACTGCTTGCTCACACCGCCGCTGTCAGGATCTCCGAAGTGAATTTGGTCTTCTCTTCCGCACCGATCGGACTTGTCAGAAGAGGTGGTCCACCACCCACACCCAGGGCGGGCGGCCTAGCGTGGAGACAAATTCACCAGAGCGATGACATCGACTCGTGCGATGGAGCCAGATTGTTTTTTGTTTGCACGCAACACCGTGCGATGACAACTTGAGACTGACTTCATTCAGCAGTGGATAGAACGTGGCCGACGACGATGATCCTCTGCCACATGAAGTCAATAGCCCAGTTTGACTTTAAACTCCCCATCATGTGTTTCACGTGAGAAAACAAACTTATCGTCCTGGGACGATGTCGTACAAATCTAGTAATCGACCCAGAACATGTAATCACAACTACCTTCTCATGTGGTCGATGCGAAAGACCCCTTGGAAAGTGACGACCTCCCACGACATCTTGTCGCATGAAGGCAGGAAACCCCAAGCCACGCCCCAGCGCGATGCGGCTGACGATCTGTCCGGATTACATTTAAATATACACTTACCGTACACACAAAGCTGTACGTACGCAAACACGTTAAAATATTATTCTTTATTGAATACATTTCCAAAACGGACGTTTTTTTTTTACAAATACAAAATAAACCGTTCCAAAGTAAAAACAACGTAAATTCCTGTATCGCGTGGCATTGTGGGTACCTGGGGACGTCCCAGACACCGAGGGGGACAAGTGGGGGGACCAGGGTCAGGACAAGGGGGGGGGGGGGGACTTGGGGGCCAGAGGGGGGGGGGGGACAGGGTCGGCACAGGGGGACGGGGGGAGACAGGGGGGTCGGGGGGGGGACATGGGGGGGGGGGGGGGCAAGAACAGGGAGGTAACATCGCCACAAATTGCCATTCGCTCCACCACCAATGAAGAGGACGATCCATTTGCAGATAGCCCACTCAAGTACAGGGGAGGAATCTGGAGAAAATGTCGCATTTCAAAAGCCTCCACACGCCAATCTCCCACCCATCTCGACTCACTTCATCCAATCGTTTTTAAAACACACGCCTGGCTAGCTCTGTCGAAGAGTCGCCAGCGCGATTAGCTTACATTTCAGGGAAAGTTGTCTCAAGGTCACGACGGCTCAAACTCCGGCTCTCACGCACCTGTGACGAGCACGGTCGGCTAACGTAGGACGCGAAATAGAGGTTTTTTGGGTTAGATCGCGTGTGTCGTTAAACCCGCCACCACCCGACACAGCCAATTAGTAAGGGTTGTCACGTAAACAGAACGTGACAATTCGCCACAACATTTACAATCAGAGTACGACGTTTCGCCAGTAATTTAACCTCTTATGAATATTGGTCGTGAAAGCCTACGTGTTAAATGGATCGCCCTGTATGCATCGGCTGATGTTTCAAAGGCAACGGGGCCCCCTTCGTTTGAGCACAGAGGGCAGAATGATCGGCCCATTCGCTGGATATGCCTCATACACGGTGGAGCACATCAACAGCTGGTAACTTCAGCATCAAGTCGACAGTGTACAGGTTTTGTACCCGCACGTTTGACAGGTTTCCAAACGGCACGCGTCGAGTATCCATCAAAGCCTTCAACGGTCACACGGACCGATTTCAATTCTCTTACAAAAACATCCCCATGCAGGAGCCTCCTGAAAATAAGTCTTGAGACTCAGCGAGGCCCACCTGGTTAAAGAACAACAATTATTATAAATATATTTTTAAAAACGCAGTGACGTTTCAGGCTCTACAGAGCGGGGAAAAAAGTTTAAGAGATTTCAAGCTATCAACGAGCATTTCAGAATCAGAATATTTATTTATCCTGGAGGAATCCGATGAGCTATGAAGCTCTTTTAGGCGGTGATCACCACCCGTTTTACAGCCCTGAGCCAGTGGTGGAAATTCCACGTTTCTCATCCTATGTATATCCAAAAACCACCGTTTTTAACTTCCTCACGAATTGGTACTCATTTTACGACACTGCGGAAAGGGATGATGGGCTGAGTCGATAACCAATGGGGGAAGAATTAGCGACGTTTCGATTGCGAGCCGCTGTGGCTCTTACATGGCTTCCTTGTGAAGTAGCGCATGCGCCGTGTGTTCATGTGCACACGTGACGAATGGTTTTGATTGGCTACCGGGTGGTGGAGGGTTATAGTTAAATAATACATTGACATTATTAATGCACGATCGGACCCAATGGAAACCAACGATTAATCATACACACACAAGGCTGACACTTTTTTTTTTAAACAAGCATAAAAAACGCGGCAAAATCTTGTGAAACGGTCTTGACTCAAGTGAGGCTTTACTGGGTAAACACACGTACTGTTTCTTATCGTAAAGATAATACATTTACAGCAGTATTGTGTATACGGTATACGTATATAATCTGAAACGGCAACAAAATAAAAAATAGCTAAACTATATCGATCGTTTACACAGAAATGAAATACTTCATTCATGGAATGATGCTTCAATCATTCTTCGATTAAAAAAAAAGTTAGATAAGACTTTAATTTAAGAACTACCAACCTATTATCCTCTTACTATCGCACGAGTATAAATCGTTCACAAAGAGTACTCGAAACAGAATAGCGGCAAAACCAAAACACGTCGGTGGCAAGGCAAGGTTTCGGGAAAGGTTTCTCTACCATCGATGAACACACACCGCTGATCATAATCTGTAAAAAAAAGGCTAATTACTTTATAAATACAACTGTCTAGCATTTGTAAAATCGACGTAAGTCATCCGAGCCTCTTGCAAACCCAGGCCTTAATATTAAAACACATTTAGAAGTAATAAAATCCATCTACAGACATGGTAACAGCCTCGCTAACGTCATGTGAACTACTCAAATCCAAAAGAGTGCGACTAGGAAATGTGCTTCCACCAGTCATTCACAGCGACAATAGGAGAGATACTTTCTGAAAATCAGACAAGAGAGAACATTTGCTGACATAAAACGGAGAAAACATTAACCCGTCTTAAAAGATTAGTTGACGACACAGCCATGAACACAATGTCCGATAGGAATGAACTACAGGAAATGTTAGAAGTGCTTAACAAGCAAAAAGGCAACAAGGTTGTAAAAAATAAGCCAAAAAAATCGTGTACAAATTCACTGAAAAGATAAGAGATGTCTAAACAGTTGGACACAGCTGCAAAACACAGAATATGTATGCCTAGTGCAGGCTTTTGGAGGTGGATCGAGATCAGAGAGGCAAAGGAGAATGGGGGTTGATGACAAACGACTGCATGATGAAAAGTAACGTAACCACGTGTCTACGAAAACCTGCTACGACGACACTGGGATCAGAGACACGGACACCGATGAAAACGACCAACAAAAGCTCAAAGTGCGCAAAGAGGAACGCAGGAGATGGATGCTTGTGATCACGCCAGGGAGACAAAGCGAAGGAACATGTGGATTCGAGGACACACACAAGTTAGACATTATTTCGGCTGCCGAGACTAGTTAGCGGGTTTGAGCAGGACGCGTCGCTAGAAGGGATGACGGCCGGTGGGCGTGAAAGGAGGGAACAGCGCCCAAGACGCCGTCCCCCGCGGAGAGGTGGAGCGATGAGATCGGCTCGGGTGCAGGAGCTGGGGTGGATTGTCGCATCGCGTGACCATGAGGGGGATGACGACGGAGGGCTTGTGGAGAACCTTCGTCCGGCGGCGATTGATCACGGTCGATGACGATGGGTGATACGGCACACACCTGCTTCACGGTGGATCGACATAAACGTTGGCGGACTACGCGCGTCGTTATGAACCGGCACTGCAGACAAAAGTGGGCGAAGGTGATTTTATCATTTGGATTACCAGTTGTGCACCAGAAATAGGGTTGCTGCGATGATTTCACGATATGATATCTAATGCCATCATTATCACCAAATTAGTTTTCCCGTAACCTTATGTTTGTTGGCTCAAGCTTTCTGCAAAGTTTTCCCAATCGTCAATCTATGAGCGCTCATCACGCACGCAAATGTTGTTAGGTACACACACAAAAAACACATATGCAGTTAATCAGGACAATTATGACGATCGCATATAATCGCTATGCCGTCAGTTACTCCGGAACACATCTTCCGAAGAGGCTATTATTTATGTCTAGATTTAACATTTGAAAGTTGTTTTGTTATTTAAATGTTTTTTTTAAGGAGCAACGGTAACCATAACAAATTATGTTAAAAAAACGGACCACACGCTCATCGTGGACCTTGTATATCGTACGATAAACGTCGTTGTCTGGTATTATCGCAGCAACCCACACCGAGTGTAGCTTAGTTTGCGGTTCTTATTACTGCTGGCAGAAACAACTGTAAAGATCCCACTACGCATCGTCTGCTTCTCACTCGCGGTGGTCATTAAAGACCCCCCCCCCCGAAAGTCATTCGCAAGAGGAGGCGATTGTGTGCCAGCCACAACAGAGGGTCCAAATTTGCCAAATTCGAAAATACCAGAAATTACTAAATTGGGACCATACACAACAATCATTGCCCCCCCCCCCCAATATTGGCAGACGAATGCCCCACATCACTCCTACAAATTAAAGACTATCCTGGTCTCCTGTCCTCTCTCTCTCTCACCTGGTTAAACAAAATTACTTGGCAACCTCTTTCCACCCATATCCAGCAGAGGGCGATAGCACGATAAAAATAACTCCATAAATGTGGTTAGCAAGTACACACACAGCCCTTCTGTCAATGCACTGCTGGATGAGGGCCTCCCCACGGTACTTCCCAATCATGGTCAGTGCCAGTTGAAGGCGGGAAGCATAGACGTTGAAGCGATGTACAGTACAACAATGATTTTGCTGCACTGCCCTCGGCTGACAGCGGCCTAGAATATGCGTTGTGCACGGTGGTGGTCACCCATTACAAGAACTATTCAGGCTCAACCCCACAGCCTCCAAGATCTGATGAGACTGGGTGCATGCCGTGTGATTTGATTTGGTCACAGGCAATTGATAAAAAAAGAATATTAACTCTGACCTTATTTTTAAATCTGGATTTGAAACTTTCGTGACTGCAGGAATCCATACCCTTTGGTTCTTTCGGGAAAGTCACGTGGGTAGAAAAAATAATAGATCACAACGTTACGTTTGCCACACAAGCAATCGTCTTCAGATGGGAGAGAGAATATTCCTAAACCCTAAATATTGCAAAACCTAACCCATACAACTAACGATAACCCAAGACCTAAACAAACTCCAGCAGTTACCCCAAAGATGTTTCCCAGCTTAAACAAGCATTAAAGTAGCATTCATCACTGCCAATGGCCCCAAGCCCTTAGTGAAAATAAAATGTACCAATAGTAGGGGTCCGTCTTTAATAGTTTATATAACCACTGTTGACTTTCCACATACTCAGTACCTTACTTATCAACCACGGTGTGATGTTGATGATGAGCTTCTGATGGTGAGACGAGGGCCACTGACCACAGTGCAGGCCGGCCTAACTCTTTAACGGACGCCGACACTGTGCGAGCCTAGAGGACGAGTGGAGGAGGTGATGTCGACGGGTGATCGCTTGAATTCCTTCCTCCAGCAACCGTGCCACCACCAAGATCACTCTGGGGGACCCCCGATTGCCGTGAGGCAGCACTGATGAGTTCCTCGCGGTTCAAAGCCCCATTGCCTAGGTCTCTCTCAGGGGGTCCACAATGGCCACGTCAAAGGCAATGAACCACCACTGCTGAGAACATGGGTTCATCCCCCTGTTGGGCTGGGACTCTCTCACTTGCTTAGGGGGTGGTGGTGGTGGGGGGTCCCCATAATGGCCGTGTCCAAGATACCGAGTTCAAGCCCTGGGGTTGCGATTTTTTTTCTCAGACGTCAAACAAGAGGCCAGGCAGTGTCGGGGGCAACAGGGCTGATCTGGTACCGCTGTGATTTACAAGGTTTTTAATCCACGCAGCCACTCGTGATTTAACCGGGTTCCCAGGTGCAGCGAGTTGATGGTCCTCAGCCCGTTTACCAATGACCGCACGAAACAATACCGTCAAATTGAATTTGGACTTAACGATAATTCAACAACATTGAATTTTTTTACTAATGATCATTGTAACAGCAATACGATGGAAACTCTTGGCCGGGCATATGAACGGTGGGCATCTAGCGTGGGTGAGATGCTACTGAAGTAGTGGGTGGCAGGGTGACGTCAAACGGCTCGCTGTGACAACTCTGCATGGAAACGCGTCTCTCATGACTCCAAGATGACGTTAACCACACATCTGGAATAAAATTGGAAGAAAGAAGAAACATTAAAGATGCAAGACAAAAAGCAAACGGCTCTAATCTCATAGATTTATGCCTAGGCTGTGTCCCGGGCTGTCCCATACCAGCTTTGGTTAATAACAGGGTCTCAGAATTGAGGTGAAGTTACACCCATTAGCACCGATTTATGTTTTACCCATTAAAGCTTTACGAGGCCAAAAGACTTCGTTGTTTCAGGAGGGTCCTTCCTGCTACGTTGGGGTGTTTAATTAAATCAGCGAGTGGCTTCATATAGGAGGAAAATGCAAGTACCCGGAAAAACATCACAACAAATCGGGAGACTCAGTATTTCCATCTAGTGGCTACACCAACTCCCACTGCACCTACAACACCCAGAAAAATCCTGGGTGGTGGTCTCCCATCCACATACTGACCGGCCTAAACACCCCTTAAGCTTCCGGAATCGGTCGTATTCAGGGCGATTTGATGTATACACATCATTGTGGTGGCGACATTTCTGGGGGATTTTTAAATATTTCATGTGTACAAAGTTTCAGGATCATTGACGCTGGACGGCCCGGAACACACGACCAATTAGAACATCTGCAAGAGAACTGCCGTTTGTTTTTTTTGGCTTGCAATCTCGTAGGAGGAAGAGCGAGATTCCAGAAGGCGATCAGAGAGCACGCAAAAGATGGGTATCCCACGTTCGGTTAAACCGGTTTTATTTAAAGAAGTGATTACATGCAATGTAATTTGGTAATGAAATATGATGCAAACAAAGGGGGGGTTTTTCACATTAAACCGCAGCTACATACGAACACTACAGACTCGCTAATGGGGCACGCGTATTCACAATGCATCTTCAAACGGGTGGCGAAAGCTATAGAATGAGTAGATGTTTGCGGTTTTAGCTTCTGCTGATTTCCGTGTTTTTTTGTCTTATCAAGAGTTATGAAAGGTACAGTGAAAACACAAAACAGGGCTTTCTTGGGCCCAAGACTAAATCAACGGTGTCCTTTCCTGCTACCGAACCTCTCTTCTCCACGGTACAGCGCATACACCTTCACATTCCTCTTCCTGTCAAAAAAACAAACACAGGGGCTCTACCAGCCCGGTGAACTATGGTACGCAGTAAAAGGGGTGCCGTCTTAACTGGGGGTGACCTTTCCTCTCTTCTCAAGTTTATTCAAGGTTAGTTTTTCTTTATTCCTTAAACAAAGGTTTCCGTAAACACCCCCCCCCCAACCCCTAACCCCAGAATTTAAGCAACGTGTAATCACAACGATCAACGACTAGGTTCGAAAAAAGCAAAGAAACCCTTTAAAAAAATTTCTAACACGAGGGGGGGGTGGGGGGAGAGAAAAAAGCTTCAAAATGCTCGAAAATCTTTCAGCTTCCAACAACCCCCTCCGTATAAAATATACACCAACGTACTCACGGCGACCGAGCGTGCTTGCTTTCGGCTGGGTGGCGTGCGCAGTCCAAGATTGGCGGGACGCTGAAATCATAATCGGGTTAACATTAAAACAGAGGCTTAAAACGAGAGCTTGTCCCCAACAAAAGCCCTTGCGTGCCTATTCATTCATCTCCTATTCTCACACGCCCGTTTCAGACACTATAAAGCCTCTGCCTCAGCCCACGTCTACTCACGGACGCAGGGACGGCCTTTCTCTCTCTCGCCACATCCGAGTCGGGGGCGTATGGAGGGGTGGGATGCTAGGGGGAAGGGGGAAGATGGGAGTGGGGGATGGGATGAGGATGTTGGAGGTGGGACGGCTGGGTTGGGTTAGCCCGGTGGGGGCGATGGTGTGGACGGCGGGGGGGGCGGAGGTGGCGCTGACATGAGCTCGCCCGCCCGCCCGTCCAACCGCCAGCCCGCCTGCTGCACTAGCGCCGCTTGCTGGTGGCGCGGTTGACCTGCTCGGCGCCGACGCGCTTGCGGATCAGGAACTCGGCGGCTTTCCGCGCCGCCGCCGTGCCCAGGATGGTGACCCGTCGGTTGTTGGTGCCCGGCACGAACTCTCCCACGCGCGAGATTTGGATGCGGGTGCCCGTTGCCTCCTGGTAGTCCATGAGCGTCTGGCCACCCTTACCCAGGACGGCGCCGATCAGAGACTCGTGCACCTCCAGCTCCAAGGTGCCCACCTCCTCCACACCGTAGCCGTCGGCAGGCGCCGCCTCCCCCTGCTTCTCCTCCTCGGTGCCGTCGGCCGCCACGCCCAGGGTCTTCATGCTGTAGCCGCAGCGGGACAGGCGGTCCAGGGCCTCCGTGACCGCCTGCAGCTCTTGGCCCTGGAAGCCCTCCTGCAGCACGGGCTGCGGGACCGCCGTGACGCGCGACTCGTAGCCGCTCGCCGCCATCGCCTGCGGCCACTGGTACTGCTGCATGGCGGCGGCGTACTCTCCCGCGCCGCGCCCGTACCACTGCTGCTGGTGCTGCTGCTGCTGGTGGTGGTGCGGGGGCGCGGCTTGCTGCTGCTGCTGCGCGTAGGCCGACGGGGCCGAGGCGGGCACCCCGGCGCTGGGACCCCCGGCCGAGTGCGGGCCGTAGCCTTCGGGCTGCGCCGGGTAGCTGAGGCGAGGGCAGCTGCTGCTCTCCGGGTGCTCGACGATCTTCTGCACAATGAGGCGCACGGCGATGCGGTTCTGTTCGCGCGTGCCCGCCACGCTCACGACGCGCTCGCGCCCTGCACCCGTCCAGCCGCCCGTCATCTTCTGCGACACCTCAAGCCAGGCGCCCGACTCGTGGATGATGTAGCGCACCGTGTCGCCGCCCTTGCCGATGATGAGCCCTGCCGTGCTGTTGGGCACCACGATCTTTACGTGCTGCACCGCCGTGGAGAGCGTGGGGGTATGATGCGTCGGTTAATATCGATGATCTAGTTAATGAATACATTTTCCCCACCCCCGAGCAATTTCATCCAATTGTGCTTATGGCGATGGTGTCGTGAGACCAAGTATGAATTTGGATCTCTCGCAGAGCAACCTTTGGAGTCTTCCACCTCATCCATTTAAAAAAACAAGCCGTGCCCCCCATGTCAGTGACACCTTGCACCGTCCGATTCATACACATTGTATGTAACTGGGTTAATGCCACCTCTGCAGCCGTTAGAACCCGTCACATGAAGGACATTAAAAAGGGAATTTATTCTTGATTCAAATAGCAAAATTTCAATGAATCCTGTCACTTCAACGCATCGAAACCAATTGTGTGTTGGCTGTTGAAATACATAGACTCAGAAGGCCCACAGAGTGAGGGTCGTACATGTTTTGTTGTTGTGGTGGAACGGATCGACGTCTGTTTATTACTGTTGCGTAATTGCATCACACGTAAAACCATGGAGAGCCAAATAGAGAAATACGAGTCAAATCCAGCAACAGACAGATTTCATAAACTGATGAAATTTGGTGGCCAAGGGGATGATTAAGGGTGCCCTGCCCGCAGCAGAAGGGCGTGCAGTTATGTACATACACACACGGACTATGCGATGAGTAATACACGCAAAGTTTGATTTATCCATGGCTAAAGACACAGTTGCCTGGAATGTCGCATAAAATTACCATACTGCGTGTATAAAGCCATCTAGCCGTGTTTTCAACCACTGCGGCCATACGGAAAAGATAGTGAGTGCCCACTGAGATTAAAAGTCTCTCCCGTGGGCTGCTCTATAACGTGGACGCCGGGTGGACTTGCACTGCTTTGTGAGAGTTCCAAATGGATTCTGTGTATAACGTATGGGGGGGGGGGTCCTCAAAAACTAAGGTGCAGAATATCTTGGTGCAAAAACACAAACGCCACGACCAGAAAATGTGGGGGGGGGGAAATAACAAAAGTTTATCGGTGAAATCAAATACAAGAATCTAAATTACACAATGCATCGACTTATTCCAAGAAAGCCTCAGTCTCAAACAGACAATCACAAATCAAAAGTCTTGCATTGGGATGTTTGGTCAATTCCATTCGTGAGCGTTTGGCATGTATGCCAATTTTAATGTTATAAAAATTCCAATTATATATTTTCATACAATCATATTTAGCTTGCATGCACATTCATGTTCTCATATCTTTTGGGCCAATATAATGAACTGGGATAAGAGGCGTAAAAGACGGCGCGAGACAAAAACAACCCGTTCAACCCGCTCCTAAACCGTGGGCACTGGCATCACTCACATACCATATTTCCACGATCCGTCTCGGTGGAAGTGGCTGGCGCAGTCTTATCAAGGCAGCCGTAGATCTTGTCTGCGATGAAGTCGTGGGCTTGGACGATGGCCTCCTCCGTGCCCTGTACGAGCGCCACCCTCTCCATGGTGCCTGCAGGCAGCAAAGAGGAGGGGGGGGGGGGAGAAGAGTCGTTTTCGGTGCATAATCGATTTTAGACGGTCCAAAACGCCACCGGCATCGTGACAAAATACGATTGTTATACTAATCAATTGCCTGACGGCCCTTTACACCGGGGTGTCTCAAGATTGCTTTTCACGCAATAAGCGACTTGAATCACAGGTCTTTTCAACACATTTGAAAAACACCCCCAGTGGCAGCTGTCCCTGTGGGTACAAATTGAGGCATAAGCTGGCTTGCATTTGGGGACTAGACTGTCAGTAGGGGACGATGATTGCTATTTCTAATTGGGTAATTCTGCATCGCAACAGAAACTCGATGAGCGGTTGCATTGAGTGGGAGTGCACTTTGCTCTTAAACTGGCGACCAAAGTTCAATTCCTGGCTGTGCCCGACATCAATGGCGAGCGATAACTGGAACCAAATCTGAGAAACCCCTTCACCAACAAGCACTGACCAGCATGGTTTATGGTCAAACAAACCTCACGTATGACACGTGGGCAGACCTTCATTCAGCGGTGGATTAACATGTATAACGCCGCAATGGCGATGGCATATCGCTGCACAAAAAAGCGAGACATTTTATACATACAAGACAATGAATAGGTAGGTGACGGATGCGAGGTCATTACTTATGCATCAGTAAGTGGTGTTTTTCCAAATTCTATAAATATATCCAAAACAGCTTCAAGTAAATTACGTGGCTTGTGTGGTCACCCCCACTGAGTCCCGTTAAACAGACACTGCTCCATGCAACGTCAAGGTATTGTTGTTCATTTATAGCAAGCACAAAGTTGCCACAAATCAACCACAATACCTTGCTGAGATCGTCAAGGAGCATAAACCATCACGCAAACTCCAGTCATCCTCGCAGCAGCTTTTAGCTAACCATCGTACAAAGACGGCCTAATTTAATGGGGATTAATTGGAAAAACATTAGCAAGTAATGTTTCTACTGTCCATGGGAAAACAGGGTCCGATTTATGACGGGGTCGTCGTAAATCGGTTTCCAGCAACGCATTGTCAAAAGCGGGGACCGCCTGTAAACTAGATATCTTCCATTTTGTAAACTAGTATCTAAAAACAAAGTCGGGCATGTCACAATCCATGAAGGCCAGGGGTTGGAGGCGAACCTGGAAAGAACTCGCGAGCCTTGGAGATCTTGATCACGGTGCCCGTGTCGTTCTGCAACTGGACGATGGTCTCGCCGCCCTTGCCCATGATGGCCCCGACAGCGCAGTTCGGCACCAGCAGCTTCAGGAAGAAGCTCTTTTCCTCTGCCGGGCAAAACGATGACACAACGACCAACGCCGTTGCAGTACAACGCGTTAACATTACATCACCATATTATAACATTGGCAAGTTGCTTTGCATGTTCGAATTCAGATTTTCGCTTTATCACTCCCGACGCCGGCCTGCCTTCAGTAACTGCCCTACATATACAAACTGTGATCTGTTTTCCAGTTGTTTCCCCGACATAACTCCAAATTGTTTAACTTGTTGTACATATTTGATTTTCTCATTTTCATCTCAACCCAAATTTCTAGTCTTTATTTTTAGCAAACATACCATTGGATATTACGATAAATTCCGCTAGTTATTCCAAGTATGCAACTTTCCATGATACTGTACAGTTTCCAGTTTCAATGAAAATGTCTTAATTAATTTCCATGGTTCAGATCCATCTCAAAATAATGTTGTTTTGCAACCAATGCACATTACTAGCCATGGCATAGGAAATAACGTGGACAATTCTGACCATCATGGAATGAAAACTGAAAATCGAGCATGTGTGGTGCATGCTAGGAATTACATTGAAACAGAAGAGGGAATACATGGATTTGAGAATGCACCTTTGGGAGAGAATAGCAATTGAGTGACAGGAAAAAAAGAGTAAATGCAGCCTGGAGAATGCCCACTACGGAGATGGAATGATGAAATCAGCTCAGATGCAGGTACTCTGTGGATCAATTCATCACAGGACCATGAGAGATGGTGATGGCCAGGGGTGGTGGTCTTCATCCAGCAATGGATATTTGAAGGTCGTTGATGATTTTAACACATACAACTGACCACAGTTGCATAAGTTATAATGTATTGCTACCCTTGGGTGGAATGATTCAACAACGTGATTTTCATTTGGATGGATTCAAGGTCAATAATTGACTCCATACTCTTTTTTTACATTTTGGTGAATTGTAATGCCAAAAGTGTGGCTGCAGGGGTGACAAGCACCAATTACAAACGAATTGTAAAATGTGCGTGGTATAACCCCTTAATCACGATATATTATCGAACCACTGCAAAGGGGACGGGGTGTAAATCGTTACGTTGATAATAAAATTATAAACGTATTCATAACCGAGTATTGTTCTGTGACAATCCTACAGCGTCTCGAAGGTTGGGGGGGGGGGTGATGCGAATAGCTTTGAAACAAAATAAAAATACAAGCTGCGATGTAAGAACAGCAAACTGCAAGCCGTCATGGGGAAAAAACCCACCTAAAATATGCAACCCAAAGAACAGCTCTCATGTTGTTAATATTTAAAAACATTTTTTTATCAGGTAAGGCCCACTGAGCGAGATAGCTCTGTCAGAAGCAACCTGGCCACAAATGATATCCCAATTAAGTGGCTTATCATCATCATGTGGCTTATCTCGTGGAAATTTTATGTAGCCAAATACTTGAAACGCATGTTTCTAAATGTGGAGAGAAAACCGGAGAACCCGGAGAAAAATCTACATGACCACGGGGAGAACATGCAAACTCCAAATATACAGGCATCGGGATCGAACCCACAACCTCCTGTATACCAGGCGAGGTAGTTAACATCTCACCACCGTGGTTGCTCGGCCATGTGCCTTGGTCTTCATCATGGACTTGAACGGGGGAGTCGACAGCATGGATGGCAAGAAGAAAGGGAGTTTCAAACGACTGAGGCAGCAGAGGTGAAAATAGTAATCTTTCCTCACTGTGGTGTCGCTTTCACGTGTTTAAATATCTCAATGTATTAGCTCCACCAGGGAGCTGTGGGAAAACTAAATCTTGAGGCTTATGATGATTTAACATCTCCCTCGACGTCAATACCATACATTTTAACATTGAACAATAGATCATGGGGCCAGAACAGAAATCAATACAACCCGAGGTGGTGAAACTTTAGCCGTAGCGATTTTTTTGTTCAGCTAATAAGGGTTAATTATTTGAGAACCCACTAATTTTAAATGGTTATCACATAATTGAATGGTACCGGCCATATTAAGAACTTAAAACTAGAGCAATAGCCCGGTTTGCGTCAGGGATGCATTCGTGAAATGTGCAACGAATATCTTTGGAACCTCCAATTCGCACAGTAGGCTACGTACGGTGCGGAAGAAGTTCAACATTCATAGAAACGACGTAATAAAAGCAATTTTTCCATCCACCAAAAGACTGTACATAAATAATATATTGTAGTCCACAGCATAGTATATTTCTTCATGCGTGACGCGCAGTAGTTCGTGTACAGGGTAGGTGGAGACGAAGGCTGAGGTGATGGATACGAGTGGGGACGGCCGATGCTGTTAGCGACATGTGGGTTGAGGCAAAGCTAATCGGGTAGCGGTGTTAATGAAGTGACAACGGATTTGCAACACGACAGAGAAGGGGGAAACGTAAAGCAGGAAATTTGCTATACTATCATTATGCCACCTCAGGAGTGATCGACAAGTGAAATATCTGGTCTTGGCTCATGAACAAGTTACACTGTTTGCATTCTTTGTTTTTTGTTTAATTTCTACAGTTTTGTTTGCTACGTGAGCATACTTCGTTATGTTTCTCACACACAATCGGAGGTATTTTGACCAGATTAAATTGTAATCACAGCTTCGTTTTGGAGCTGCCAAAGAGTTGTTAAGATGTATTGCTAAGGTTCCCTCAGATCTGAGGTGCGGAGCAAACTGCCCCTCTCTGTGTTCACACCTGCCTACAAAAATGCCGAATGCCAGAAACTTTAAAGTATTTTCCGTCATTACTTCTCTTAGTGCCAACGTCCCACTCATTTCCTCAGAACCCACTGGCAAAGCTGTCCATGCAATAGCTGTTACACGGCAAAGTGGATTTAAGAGTCTACATTGAAACCACATTTAGAATTGAATGTCAGTTTCCACAAACCAACTTTAGTGGATTTTACACTTTGCGGTACAGGGAAAATTTTAACTTAAGATGTATCCTATAGTAATGTTTAAGTCCAGACTAAAGACATTCACTTTTACTTCAAAATAAATATGCTCACCGGTTCTGATTGTATTTTTATGCAGTCACATTTATAGATGTGCATAAATCCAAAAAGTATATCAATTATTAAAATTACATGTGGACTTCAAGCTTTCGTGACTGCAGAAATTCATATTCGTTGGGTCTTTTGGTAAAGTCACATAGATAGAACAGTACATAAATTGAAAACTAATCAAATTAATATTTAACTTAATCCTCAAATGTATCGAGTTTGTTTCGTCAAATAATCAATGATTAATTATGTAGTCAGTTTTTTTATCTCAGCCTATTCCAGTTGTCACAATTTTTGTCTAATGAGTGACCATGTGCCCAAGAAGGCAAATGTGCTCTAGAGGAGTTGTACACCCCTAGCTGCCACTGCTATTCAGTGGCCTGAAATCAAATGTATCGCTCCGGATGACCGCTGCAAATTATGATCCTGAGTTTTTATTATAGTGTGCTGATCTTTAAAGGTGCATTGAAAATGTTTGATACTCCTACTGATACTCCTGCTGTTATGGAGCGACTCATGCTGCCAGCTATGGCTGCAAAGTTTGGTCGTACATGTTATGTGTATCGTTATTATAAAATTTTAATCACAGTTCCTATGATCACTGTTACATTGGTTTGTATAGCTTTATTTTGGTGATTTCGAAAACTTTTGGTTTAGCCATATTTGTTTGTAGTAGTACAGAGTTAGACCGAAAACTTTAATCTAAATAGTCTTACGGTTGTAATTGTTTGACTTGCATACCACTGGGATTTTTGCACACAGCATTGATATACGGTGCTTTTTCTGAAAGACTTTTCTGTTTTTTCCTAGATTTTTCTGTTGAGTGTAGTTACTTTAAGATGTTTCTTGTTCATGTTTTTGTTTGTTGCGGTTGCACCCGATTCAAGAGCCGCATGGCTAACAGGGCTATACCTAATAAATGAACTGAACTGACTATTGAGCCAGCACCACTGAGAACATGTAATCATATTCCGGTTTCAAGAATAACCTGCTTTCTAACCTGTTACGAAGTGAGAATGTAAAAAAATGCTATTCAGCTTGGAGATGGAGCGATGAGATGTAACCATTTGTAGGTTCTCGGTGCATTTTTACATCAACCACAAGACTAGCCGTGGGTGTGAAGCCTTGAGCAGGCCTTCAAGCAGCAGTAGCTTTATCATCATGGCGGGTTACAGCTGTGCGAGTTTAAAATGATCAACTCCACGTGTTTGAATGGCTGTGCAACACAACTTAAGTGGGATCTTTGCGGTAAAACATAAAAACAGGGGTTGAGTGGGGTAGTAGTGGTAATATAGTGGTTCATGATCCGCACTCTGATCCCCCTCCGACCCTGAAGAAACCTGAGTTTGATTCCCAACCACGTTCAATAAGTGGCTCCAGTGATGTCGGATGTTTCTGGGCCCCTCCTCCAACCCATGCCGAGCAGCGTGGTCACACCTACGGTCAAACTAATCCTACGGTCGCTACGGATGGGAGGCCTTAGTTCAGCAGTTGATTGACAAGGGGGCGGAAATTTTTAGTTGAATGTCACAAAGTGAGTGAAAATAATGATGATCGTTATTTTTTTTACACCTCACATGTTGGTATATGACATTAAGTTCCCGCCCTATGTTGGAATTTTCGGATTTGATTAAAAAAAACCTTCGAATTCATTTTAACATACTGAAATTAGTTTGAGGTTTATTTGATATTTCCATATTAAGCTTCTAAAACGTATTTCAGCCGGTGAAATGAGTCTAATAAATCAATAGGTAGTCGAGCGGTGGTGCAGTGGTTAGGGCATTGCGCTCTGAACTCAAACAATCCGACTCCCTGCCGCGACTACCATCCGTGGCGAGTGATATAGCGCCTGTCCGGCATCCCCACACCACCTTCACCAACCCGTATTGACAAACTAAGCCGAGAACTGTACGGCCAAACCCCCGCGAACGATATGGTACAGTGAAGCCTTCATCCAGCAGTGGATTTACAAACAGCTGTACATTATTATTTATATTGCATTCGTCAAAATAAAAATCCCTCAATGGGTTTGATGAAACAATGTTAAGTGTGGATTCACAGCATTGCTTACAGCGTCACAAATGTATCTACATGTATTAACAATGAAATGTATAGAAAATACTTAAGCAAAAGAGCTTAGGGCGTTTCATGCTACCGGCCATTAAACCGCTGGCTCCTGGGATGGTTTTGCGTTTGAATTAACCCCCCTTAAGCATAACGCTTACACTAAGTCTGTTATTTAAATCATTGCTAAAGGCGAAAATAAAATGTACGTGATGTAAAAGCAGCAGAGCGCTGCCGAGGAGCACTGAAGTTTGGTTGGCTTCGCGAGCTCGACCGATGCGGCCGTTTTGTCGAGCCCGTTGCACACAACGGGCGTTACGTTTGTGCCCCTCCACCCCCCTCAGGTGTTACAATGTAATTATATGCAAGGGCAACGATGCCTCAGATGTTATGTAAAGCGGTACCAGCGAATAAACTAGCCGCAACCCCTCACACATTCGCCATTTAAATACAAGGGGATTTCGTTAAAGGCGCTTACTACCACGCGTTACGACCGCGGCGGACCCGTTTGCATGCAAAACCCCACCAAAGTGTAAATCTGCATATAAATCGATACAAATGACATACGTGCAATAATATAAGCCAATTGTGTGGTTTTCGCTGCCGGCCTCTGCTTCCACGCGGCTGGGCCTAGCAAAACGCCTTTACCCTCCCCCCGACCTTTGCCTGAGCAGCGGCGCGGGCCTCGCTCGCCTCGTCCCGCGGCGGGAAACTCAGGCAAGCAGCGGGGGAGCCCCGCGGACGAGCACTAGGCCGCACACTCCACATCCATCGCAAAGGCGACACGGGGATAGGAAACAATCGCGGCGGGGGGAACCAAATTAACTCAAACGAACCGCCCGGCCACGAGACGGTAAGTAAAGCGAGGCGGGCGCGCACGCGAGTGCGGCCGACGGGGTGAGGCACGGCCGATGGTTTTTTTTTGGTTGGTGGTGATGATGGCGCCTGCGCCGCCGCGAGGGCAGAGGCCTCCACCTTTGTGCGTGCGCTTGTTGCTGTCGCCATCGCCGGGCGCGTCCAGCGTCCTCTTACGCGACTCCCGCTGCTCCATGTCGCCATAAGAGCCGTTCTCGTGCGCCGCTCCGCTCGACATCGTCGTCGTCGTCGAGGGTTCGGTGCTGGCCGTTGATTTTCTTGGCGCGCGCGCGTTTCCCTCCGCAGTCAATTCCGCCGTCGATTGCCACTTGGCCCTTGGGGGGAGGGGGAGAGGGGGCGGGTCTCACTCTGCCGACTCCTCCTCCCTTCTCCTATCTCATACGGCCATTGGTCCGCGAGCCGTCACGTGACGCGAGAAAATACGCGGGAAAAGGCGAGAAGACGCGGGGAGGGGGGGGCAGGGGGTCCGCCATCTTGGTTAAAAAGGGGGGGATTTCAAACCCCTCCCCCTCGCTAGCCCCCCCCCTCGCCTCTCTCCCCACGGCAACGTGGAGGCTCAGGCGGGGGAGGGGCAGGGGAGTGACGTCAGCACGCGTGCTGGCGAATGGGCGCCAGGGAGTCCCTGAGTAAGATGGCCGCGATAAGGGACGCGTGCGAAACGATTTATTCAGCCGTTCATGTTGTGGTGTTGGCAGTGATGAGGATGAAACTGGCACTCTGTGGGCACTACATTACACGAGTACGTTACACGCGTAGGTGTAAGGTGGACTACAACAAGAACAACAGGGGGGTGGGAGAAATGGAAGGAGCCGTAAAGAGAGGACAGGATAATGGCTTGACGACGCCGTAAGAGATCGGTGCCAGAAAGATGTGGCGGCCACTGGAGCATATTGGGGCACAGGAGAGAAGAGGAAAGTTGAAACAAGTGACGAAGTGTTGACGAATGCTTACCCCGAGCTCTCAGTACTCTGATAGTACGCTGTGTTTGAGTTGTACGCCTTTTGGCGTCATCTGGTCCAACACCAATGGAGACTAGGCTCTAAGAAAAGCTGTCTCGGGTTTGGACCAATCAACTTCAAGGACAGTGCAAATCATTATCAGAGTTTACACCATTGGAACCTCATTTGCCAGTAACAAAATATGATAATTGTTTTTTTACCCTTTTATCTAGCAACAAAACTGACACCTTTTTAACAAGGAGTCATGTTTGCATTGACCACAATACCTGCAGTCGGAATGCAAACAAAAACATAACTGATCATGTATGCACTGTCCTTGAAATTGATTGGTCCACACCCGAGACAACTTTCCTTAGAGCCTAGTCTCACATGGTGTTGGACCAGATGACGTGTTTTAAAGAAAGCTGTCTCGGGTGTGGACCAATCAATTTCAAGGACAGTGCATACATTATCAGAGTTGTGTTTTTTGTTTGCATTCCGACTGCAGGTATTGTGGTCAATGCAAACATGACTCCTTGTAAAAAAGGTGTCAGTTTTGTTGCCAGATAAAAGGGTAAAAAAACAATTATCATTATCAGAGTTGTTTCTTTTTGTTTGCATTTTGACTGCTTGTGTTGTGGTTATTGCAAACATGATCCTTTGTGTAAAGGTGTCAGTCTTTGTACCAGATGAAAGGGTAAAAACCTATTAATAAGTGACGAAGTCTTCTTGGTTATTTCGGTAAAGTCACGTAGAAGGGAAGTAATAAAATAATAAAAATTAAACAATAAAATAATTCTCACGACGTTTCGGCCACAACGCAAGCACGAAGTGTTGACGAAGTGTGCAGCGGGCACCGACGGGGGAGCTGTCTGCCAATCTTGGTGGTTGATGGTGGTGGTGGTGATGTGGTTGTGCCGTGCGTGGTCACGTGGCAGTGGCGTGACGCTCCTCCAAGTGTAACAATTTATACCGTACTGCGCCTTATATAGTGGTGATTAATACAAGTTCATTTATTAGGTATAGCCCTGTGAGCCATTCGCCTCTTGAATCGGGTGCAACCGCAACAAACAAAAACATTAACAAGAAAACATATAAAAGTGAATATGTGACTAAGTGCAAACAGAAAATCCAAGAAAAGACAGCAAAATATTGCAGAATAAACACCGTACACCAACACTGTGCAAAACTCCCAGTGGGATGCAAGTCAAGCAACAACAACAACAACAACCACAAGACAACTTAGATTAAGGCAATCAGTCTTACGCTGTACTACAACAAACAAACCCAAAAAACGTTTTGAAATCACCAAAATAAAGCCATGAAAGCAATGAAACAGTGATCATAGGAACTGTGACGGAATTGTCACAACAAACGACCTAAACAACATGTACGACCAAAACCCTGCAGCCATAGCTGGCTGCATGAGTCACTCCACAACAGTAGGAGCATCAGTCGGTGTATCATAATTTTTCAATGCACCTTTAAGATCAGCGCACTAAATCAAACGCAGGTCATACTTTGCAGCGATCATCCGGAGCGAAACGTTTTATTTTAGGCCACTGAATAGCACTGGCAGCTAGGGGTGTACAATGTACAAACAATATGTAACAATATTTATTCCTGTACGCTTTATGTTAATAAAATGCTGCAATGGCGTTTGCGTCGAATAACTGGCTGCTCATTAAAGCGTTATAATTACCTCACGAACAATAGTTACGTGATTGCCATTCTCAATATTATATCTCTCTCACATATACAGCATGGCACAAATAACAGTACCGTACGTCCAGTATATCTTACACCTGTGGTTGACAGGAAGAAATAGAGTATTGTATACTCTTTGGTTCTTTCGGTAAAGTCACGTAGGTTACGAATAAAAGTTAAATTTTTTATTAATTCCTGACATGCAATACCCTGGAGTATACAAACTGAGTTGCATTTGTGGTGATTGTTACATTGGGGAAACGAAACGACACGTATCAGATCGTATTCGCGAGCAGAAGGCAGATATGAAACAGGGCAGGACTAACTCTTCCGCCGTTGCTAATCAATGCTACAACGCTGCGGGCTCTCATGATATTGTTTTCTCCGAGACTAAAGTGCTCTGCAAAGTGCTCTGCAAGCCGTCTGGCTACCATCAAAGATGTGTTCATGAAGCCATCCAGATATACAAACATAGACATAACTTCAACCGAGAAGATGGTTACAAATTGAGCAATCATTGGAAAAATGTTATTAACCAGGTAAACATTTAACTTTTCACAGTTGTCCCATCTTAATTTTCAGACACTAGCTTATTTTACCGAGTTAACTGCATCCCCAAAGTTTAGCAGTGTATTGCTATTTTACTTTTGGCTCCCCCACCGTTTTAGCTGCTGCCTTTGACGATGCTCCACTTCCCCCCCCACCTCTCTCTGACTCATAACACATTCCTGCGGAGGGGGCTGGTAGGAACGTTGGGTTGCTCGGTCAATGGCCAGGGTCAACGGCGGCGTGGTGTATTCCGCAAATATGCCCGACTGTGAGGGCGGGCACAAGCCGGCGTGAGTAGGTTAAACGTTGAGTTTTATAAGGGCACCACGGGGTGACCAGCCCCTCCCCACCCCGCCCCACCCAGCCCCTCCCCACCCAGCCCCACCCTCCCCACCCAGCCCCTCCCTACCCTCCCCACCCAGCCCCTCCCTGCACGACGGACACAATAATCCCCTGTGGGCTGGTGTAACCAGGAGGTTCCTACCAGTATATTTCCTTGGCCCCGGCTTCTCTCCCACTTCAGTGTAGGTTTTCTCGCTGTTGGTTTCACACCTAATGATAATTGCTTGTGTTGCGATCGAAACGTCGTGATTTAATTGCTTAAATGTTTTCATTTTTTACTTAAATTTTAACCTACGTGACTTTACCGAAAGAACCAAAGAGTATGGATCCTTGCAGACACGAACACGTCAAATCTAGAGTATTGTACCTTCACATTCTCACAGGCGCTGATATACTATTGAGATACATTGTCTCATTATTTGTAATTTATTCTCCACAATGCCACTCTTAATTATGTTGTATGTTGTACTTTTTACATTAGTATTTTAATAATGCACGGTACATGTATTTAGCGATATCAATCATCAAACGTGCTCCGACAACTCCTTAGCCTCTGTGCAAACTGCTAAGCTTAGTCCGGCATTGATCAAATAAAACGCACGAGAGCGCCTCAGACCTGGTCGCAGATTGTAGACATGTAACAACAACAATCATCTCAATACATTCCCCAATAATACTGGCCTTATGAGGAAAAACATAATAGGCGACGTTTCGGGCTATGGCCCTTCTTTATGGCACTTAATTAGAGAGGTGAAGAGTTATACTGTCGTGGATAATAAGAGTTCGAGACTCACATATTCTTGGTTCTTTCGGTAAATTCACGTAGATAGAAATTAAAATAATACATTCGAGACTGCAGTTTAGAATGAAAGCGTGAAAACTTTTTTTCTGATGGAGCAGTTTATAAATTAGCATATGAATTGTTACACTGTTGGTAGCTAATTGAGTTTACAGACAAGTCTTTCAGTAATCATGAGGTATTACTAACTACACGAATTTATGTTTCAATTTACATTTGGCAATAATTTCTGCTAGAAGTACATTGCATTGTTGGAAGAATTAGTTAAATTCTGAGAACTTTTTTTTTTATCCGACGAAGTTGCAACCCCCTCCAAATGGAACATCGTGTCTGTACGTGCAATCATTCTGGCTGAGTCCACTCAAGTTCAAGTTAATTTATTAGGTATAGCCCTGTGAGCCATTCGGCTCTTGAATCGGGTGCAACCGCAACAAACAAAAAACAAAAACATTAACAAGAAAACATCTTCTTTTTGGTTCCTTCGGTAAAGTCACGTAGAAGGGAAATAATCAAATAATCAAAATGAAACATAATTCTTTTTATTATGTTTTATTATTTTATTATTTCCCTTCTACGTGACTTTACCGAAAGAACCAAGAAGATGAATCCCTGCAGTCACGAAAGCTTTAAATCGAAAAAGAAGACATCTAAAAGTGACTATGTGCAAACAGAAAATCCAAGAAAAGACAGCAAAATATTGCAGAAAAAGCACCGTACACCAACACTGTGTGAAGAATCCCAGTGGGATGCAAGTCAACTCGCCACACACGAGAGAATCCCTGGGGTCTTAAATGAAGCGTGGCAGAAGCCATGGTTGGAACTCGGGATCGATTTTCAGCAGTGGCGACACCGCCACTCATGTACCGCCCGCCCCCACCACTTTTGAGTTTTTGTTTCACTTTTGAACAAAACGGCGCGGGCATAGCGCCACAAGATGGCAGTGTCCATTGCAGGAGACCTCAGCGTGACTTTCAAAACGATAGAAGCAATCATCCGCCACTTAGCCAGTCAATACGGGCAAGACACTCGGTGTTCCTTGGTTTCAACAAAAATAATTTTTTTAAGTTTTAAAAGAATGTCACACAATTCATCAAAACGTGTTTTTTTTGTCAAAACAGTGTAGGGCATTTATAGTGTGTCCTGTTTACTCAAATTGCAGTGCAGTGATGTACACATGGGCTGAAAGTCGGAGACGGCGAGGAGGCTCATGCGGTTCATAATGACCGTGTCGGAAGATACCGAGCCAGCACTGCTGACACCCTGGGTTTAAGCGCTAGGACAAGGTGTCTCTCTCTCTCTCAGAGGGTTAATAGAGGCCATGTCACAGGGCTGGGTGTCATCTAGCACCGTGGGGATTCTGTGTTTAAGCGCTGGGACGTCGTGATTTTTTATAATTTTATTTTTATTAATTTTAATTTCATTTTTTTAACTACGTGACTTTACCGAAAAAACTAAGAGTATGGGACGAGGGGTCTCTCTCTCTCTCAGATGGTTTATTATGAAGGCCATTTCAGAGAACCAATCCCCTAGAGCTGGGCGTATTTTTGTCAGAGCATCAATAATGGCAATGTCAGAGAGGCCAGCACCACCGAAATTATGGGTTCAATTCCGGGGCTGAGTGTCGCAGCTTTTCATAATGGCCACGCCACAGCCACTCAGCCATTACTGCTGAGAATCCTGATTTGAATCCGGGTTTCAGCCACCCGTGATTCAATTGGGTTCTTGAGCGTAGCAAGTTTAATGGTCTCAACACAGTCACCAAATGATTGCACGAATAAATACATATCCCATAACGTCAAAAGATATGGTTGTAACTTCATTCAGCTTGCTCCAGCTTTGAGGATGAACACATATGTGCAGGACACGTCTGTGAACAAATGACCCATAAATGTGGCTGATCCCTCCAGGTGTCATTAAGCTTAGCAAGCTTGAGCCTGGATCGTGTTTGGATGGGCGCCCGCCGTGCACGAAGCAAATGGTGATTGTGCCGTGGGGCTTCGTGGCGGGCAGCAGAGGGCGGTGTTCCTACATCCATGCTTCCCGCCTTCAGCAACCCGCACGCACAGCGTGGGGAAGAGCTTCCCCCACCAGCTGCAAGGCTATGGGAAAGCCACCGGAACTAAGCACTTTTAATTCTCGATTTAAAACGAATTTATTTAGAACTGCTTTTTTTTGTTTAGCTGTCCTTCCTACGCAGCTCCGACTAGCATGGTTGGCTATGTATCGTGCGAAAGAAGTTCAAACATACGTACAGTACATACCAGAGGTGGGACAAAGTCATTGTTATGCAAGTCCAAGTCGAGTCGCAAGTCATCAAATTCATGACTCGAGTCTGACTCGAGTCCAAGTCACATGACTCGAGTCCACATCTCAGAGGTGGGACAAAGTCATTGTTATGCAAGTCCAAGTCGAGTCGCAAGTCATCAAATTCATGACTCGAGTCTGACTCGAGTCCAAGTCACATGACTCGAGTCCACATCTCTGGTACATACCCTCATCCAGCCAGCAGTGGATTGACGAAAGGGCCGTAAATGTGAATCTCAAGGATAAAGAGGCTTATTAGAGTGACTTGAGAATGAGTTCTGAGAAATCATCGTCTTGATCCCTTCCCTGACACGATGCTATTCATGTGTGACAATGCTTGCCGTGAGAGTTACGAATGAGCATTACCATGTCTCATTACATCGTGATGCCTGTGATGCAATTGGAATGCAATTTTGGAGAATCAAATGTGAAAGGAACATTCAATTGATGAAAGGCCTATAAAGACAAGGTAAACGTTCAGTCTGAACTTTAAATGCTAAATGCCATAATCAATGTAAACCAAAATATTTTTGTAAGGAAATTGCATCATTAAAATTGGTCATTACATCAGTATCTAACTTTCAATGCAATGCATGTATTTATTTTTAGGTATGAGAAAGCTTAAATCTCAATATAGTACTTTTTTCTCAGGAGGGGGGATATTTGTACAATTATATTTTTAACGATGAGTCTTTTGCTACTTGTCAATATTGACAAGCCATCATCACAATCGATAGAATTATGTATTTTATTGGAACGTATGGTGCATTGCAACACTTTCACACACTGCCCGGTGATCCAGGTACCATGCTCTTTGTTTGGATCTCAGAGGTTCGGCTGAACTTTTTTTTCTAAATGAGCGTGCGGCAGGCAGGAGCTGTCCACTCAGACCACGCAGTTAACAAGGCGTGCGTCCTGCTCACACTGGGCCCAAGGGTCCCGGACGTAAGGGAAGTTTAGATGAGTTATTCAAGAATGGGTGCCACGTCATTTTAAAATCTGCTTCCCTTTAAGCCTGTGTCCCAGGTGGGCAACAAAGGTTGTCTGATTCGTATATAAAATATGTTAATGTGCTAATTCTATTCATTTGTATGAACAAGATGAGCGCCTGACAAAATCACTTTTTTCAGAGGAGACATGGGGCTCCAAGGTAGAATGTACCAAGCAGAGGTGGCTAAAAGGTCCGAGGGCTGATCAAGCACCGGTGAGGTCCTGGGTTTTGAATCTGGGTTTCAGCCGCCCGTTAAACCGGTTTCTGCCCCCCCCCCACTCTACTTGGGTTAAAAAAGGTAAAAAGTTTTTCAATGCGCACACTTGTATTTGCACTCGAGTAGAAAATGCATTCTTTTGATCCCAGAATTAATAAAAAATTGTGCTGAAGAAGTGGGTGGCTTGCATAACGAAAATTAAACGTATCGAAAGGAAGCCACCCACGTTTATTCAATACATCAAATTTGATTATTTCTGGGGTAAAAATTTTCTACTTTTTGAGTGTGTGTGTATTGAAAAGCTTGTTTTACCAATTTTATTTTTACCGTGGTTGCTATTATATTTTCCAGAAATAGTCCACTCGAGATAATGAAGCTCTTTTCAAAAGCGACCTGGCCATATGAGATCCCAATGAAGTTGCTTGTGACAATGTATTGCAGTCAAATACTCGAAGCGGATGTTTCTTAATGTGGATGGCGGGGAGGAATTGGAGGACCCGGAGAAAAATTCCACACAACCACGGGGAGACCATGCAAATTCTATACAGGTGCGATGATCAGTCTCGAACCCATGACTTCCTGAATACAAGGCGAGGTAGTTAACATCCTCGCGGTGGTGAAATGTTAACTGTTAAGAACTGCATCACTATAACCCTCTACGGCTAAATTAACAAATCACCTGGACTTGAAATGTGCCCGATGTATGGTTGGACCTCGAAAGCCAAGCAGATCTGAGCTTGGACAGTGCCTAGATAGGTGCCCACCATGCACAAACAGGTTCTCACAGGGCTGCGGGGCTACGTTGCGTTTTATACCGAGTTGTACTGTACGTCTATGCTGCCCACCTTTACCAATCCGCACTGACCAGCCGGGGTGAAGTATGGTCAGACGGCCTCCACAACCAGCACGGCGTGGGGAGCCCCTCATCCAGCAGTGGATTAACAATGTCTCGATGCCCTACGGGCATTGTGCTGCGCTCATCTCCACCAGTTGAAATTCCACATTCCCACGGCAGGGGCCAACTTTAACAACCACTGACGACTTCGCACAAATTGGTACCAATTTGATGACCCTCTAGCGATGACAATGATGGCTTGCCTATGTCAAACCTTGACCCTACAAAGCAAAGCCTGTGCATTGCTAGACAAGTCTATTTCATGAAAGGTCACGCAGCACAGCTATTACAAGTAGAAATAACGATCGCCTCGCTTAAATGAGTGAAATGACATTTGGAATGATACATATAACGCATTTAATTGACCGTATTTGCGATCATTAAGTACTGTATGAAAGACTGCACTACACAGGCTGCAATGCTATGAAAATGCGCGCATATGCATGGTCGTGCATATCGCGACACTATTAACCGTGCACAGATTTAGCGCATTAGAGCATTTAGATTATGGTAATCATGATTAGAACATTTTGCCAGATTTAAAGTAGCGCTAACATTACTAAATTGTATTCAATCGTGGCCACGGTTCCCGCCTGCTCGCTCAACTTGAGCATAACCAGGTTTTTGCTCGGTGAGTCGAAACGGGCATAACCACAGCGAACTATGATTCTCTTTAATAGGATTATAACTATAATTATTTTAGCAACTGTTATCATTGTTGTTGTTGTCTCGCGCTAGGGAAGAGGGTGAACAACAGCTGCCACGCCGGCGACATGAGTGGCGATTTAAGCGCTCCTTATTGTAATGGTCAGGCACCATCACAACAGCAGAATGTCAGAGTGTTAATTTCAGAAGTTAAGTAACACGAATAGGCCCGTAGATGGGCGGGACCTGGACCGGTTTTTTTTTAACGAAATCTTGAATTGTCACGGGAGGCGAGGAGGAGTCTGTAGACAATTTCGGCTCGCTTGGCTTCGTATATCCGAAGATATGAAGCGTCAAAGATTTGAAAGAATATAAACGGACAGCACGGCAAGTTCAATAAAAGACCATAATAGAGGTTTTTTGTGGTTAGATCGCGTATAAATGCGTCGTTAAAACCCGCCACCACCCGACACAGCCAACTAGTAAGGTTTGTCACGTAAACGGAACGTGGCCAATTCGTCACTAGTATACAGCACGCCGGTGTGTTGGAGAGCCAAGCCACAGCATTTACAATCTGAGTACGACGTTTCGCCAGTAATTACAACTAGCTTCATCAGGCGACAGCCAGATTTGTGGAGAAGTCTATCTGTTTCGTTCCTTATATAGAGGCGTAGATATTTTTAAGAAACCCGGCCGACCCTGATTCTGCACTTACAATTAGCACGGTTGGCTAGATACCGTGCGAAAATTAATGTTATGATACCTCCCAACCGTGGGCTCTGTACATTTTTAAAGATGCGTACGGCCGCTAACTTCAGGCAGGACGTTTTATTGTTGGTAATCGACCATCCGTTAGAGGAAGTGAGGTAAGGAGAATAATACAATCAGTAGATAATATAAATAAGCAAAGTTATCGGGTTTCGTGAGGTTACTCTCAGCCCAGTGACTATATATATAAAAAAAAATCATTTTAGTTGACCATTTTGTTAAAAATTCCAGCTCTGAAGGTTGAAACATATTTTTTGCACTCGTGTAAAATGTGCAGTTCCCTGTAGCAGGGTACGTGGGAAGACATGCCTCGCAGTTTTCGACTGCACCGATAAAAACGACGACTGAATGTGATCTCGTAAGCGCTTCTGTGATATCTCCTTCCGCGGGAAGTTCTCTACGTGGTGGCGTATTCGTTGCAATGCGAGAGCTGGTCATGGACCATTCGTCTCTTGACGTCACTTTGGTGGCACAATTGGAATAAAATTGGGGGTGGTGGGGTGTGAATGACAACATAAATATATAATATGGGAGCACATATCCGAGCGCAGAAAAATCAAATCACTGAATATGCTTAAAGTTCGCTTTTGTGTAGACAGCCAGTCGACACTGCGTGACGGTTTGATCGACACTTTTCATTACAGAATTCAGGCTGTCCCATTTCGCAGATATTTAGGCCCGTTTTGGTTTTATTCTGTCCCATGTAAAATAAATGAGGCAATAAATGTTCGTTTCTAGATCCGGGACCTGCCTGGTTAAACAATAGAAAGCTGGTTGCTACAACAACAAAAATTGCATAGCACAATCGGCGTAAAATATATAACAAGGCTAATAGAACACCTGACGTATTAAAAAAAACCCAACAGATGTAGTTTTCAAAGCGGAGCGTTCAATTACACGGACACCTGAAATGACATCCAATGTGCAAAGCCTATTTAACGATGGCAAGGATTTCGCGCATGGCGATTGTTTTGATAATAGCGCCCGGTTATCTTTTTTCTCTTTGCAAAGGGAGGAGTGGGCCGTGTGTTACACGTGCCATTTTACCTGTGGCGACCCTTTGAAAATGCACTGCTAGGTGAGATTCTCACAACACTGGGAGGGCTGGATGGCGGTAATTGTTGCCATTCTTCAACACGCTGGCCAGTGTGGTTTTGAAAGCAGGGGGGCCATAGCCATGGGAGCATAGAAGTACAGTACACTAACAATGGATATCAACCGCTCCACCCTCTCCTCTGCTGCCAACAACGTAGGCCCACAGACTCGCCACGACCTTGTTCGTGTACAGCGGGCCCCCATCCAAGCAATAGCCAGGCTCAAATAACCTGCTTAGCTTCCCAGATTTGACATTCGGGTGCATTCCGTGTGGTTTGGTCGCAGGCTTCTTAAAGGCTGTTGGGAGAGAGTGGTAGAGGGGGGGTTATCTTCCTTTAATTCACATCTTGAGCCCCGCTGATGAGATCCGTGGCTCCATCTCGAGCACTCTCCGCAACCGCTCCCCTCCCCCAAGGCCAGCCCAGTGTTCCGCTCCTGGCTTTGATTCGAGCCTCGGATTTTCAATTTTCGGAGAACCTTCATCACGAAGGCAGTGAATGTCCTGTTGCTGTCCCTTCCGCATTTTTTTTTGCAACTTGCAAGTAAACCAGAATATGCTGATGCGTTTTAATAAAATTATAGCTCTTCCTCCTCCATCATTGCTTGATTTAATGATCGTATCTACCGCACCTCCGATTCTTTACCCTGCGTTTTTGATGAGCACGGTTGGCTACGTATGGTGCAAAAGAAGTTCAACATGCGAAAAATAAGAATGGGGTTTACCCTTTCTGGCAATAAAACATGCGTTAAGATGTTCGAACCAAATACATGATACCTGGGGCAAAGAATCGAGTGCATTACCCACACGTACTTGTGGTGAACGTGCGCACAAACGTGCTTTGACGATGTGCATTGTCTTTGATACTGGCCTACACAATGATTCCTCGCAGAAGGTATCTCTTTGGTGTTTGTTACATCGTAACGCCTGCTGTTTCATTGCTGGAGGGTAAAACCTATTAATTTTTCATACTTTTGTAGTGACACAGCGCCGACTGCTTCACTGCAGCAGCAGTAACTGCAGGTGGACACTTAGCGCACACGCCGTTGAGCATACACACGGCTGTGTGTGTGTGTGGGTGCCGGCAGGGCGGAGGAACTGGGGCAAGGGTCACGGTAGACCTCGTGGGGAGGACCCTGGAACCCTCTGGAGGGTTCGAGAAGGGAGGCGTGGCTAGGGCGGAGCCAGGCCGTGCCGAGGGGAATAAAAGCAGCGGAGAGCGGGGAGCTCTGGGCTGCCGGGTCTGGGAGTGGACTCGTCTCGTCGCCGCTGTTGTCGTCGTCGCTGCAACGCGGACAGGGTCGTGTCACGGCCGGGCCGTACCGCAGCGTGGTCGTGAAAGAGGAGGCCGGAGTTGGTGGCGTGAACGTGATGAAGGAAAGCCGGAGCCTCCTGCGACTACCTCGTCTCTGACTGAGTGCGCTGCACGCCACCCGCACACACACACACAGCACACACACACAGCACACACACACACGCCTCGAAGGGAGAGAAGAGGCCTACGGCACTATAAGTGTATACACTTTGATACGGGGAAAAACGTCTCGTGCTAAGTTCTACATACAAACATGAAATTTACAACTACTTTCACGACCAATAAGATTCATAAATAGTTTCTTTTACGGGTTAGATCATCGTGTCGTAGATCTAATGGCAATATTTAGCCACAATCCACCACCACCCAGCGACAGCCAATGAAATGAAGCCGTCACATGGGCAAACGTGGCAATTTATTTGATTTATCAGCAGAACCAACGGAGGAGAATGTTGAAAAGCGATCAGAATATTGTTCAAATGTGATCCGACGTGTGCGGTGGAGATTACAAGTAGCATTATCATTTAATGTCCCATGTTCATTCTCTACAGCACGTGCCAAGTCCCTGGTGGTCTTCCATCCGAGCGCTTAGGCAGGCTCGAACTTGCTTACCCCTTCCGTGACCTAAGAATATGAATCCTTGCAGTCACGAAAGCTTCAAATCTAGAATTATTTGTTTATAAAACAGATCGAGTGAACGTCACGTTTAATAAAAAAAAAGTGGGACTCTGGGCTAGGACGTATCTGACGGATACTGTCGTGCCTACACAAGCGCCCATGGTTAGGAAACCGATGAAATGTGTCCTGAGAATCGTAGTGGGGGGAGTGGGGAGGGAGGCATTGTGTCGAACACATTCAGCCGAGAAGCTTTCTGCATGCGAGACAATTGCTTTGCGATAACTTTCCGTCTGACAGGTGACGGGGAGGGGTTGCGGGGGTACGGGAGAGGGCAACTCTCGGCATCCTTCCCATAATAAACTCCCACCCACCCCACCCGCACCAAATTGCTATGCGAAACACCACTCGCCCTGACGGAGAGAGCATCAGGTGACCCCTGGGACGACCTGTCTACCGGGACGCTTGATTGCCAATTTTTGTCTACGAGCGAAATGGGGGGTGGGGGGGTGGTTTGTGAAAAATGTTTTGCCTGCAAATGTGTAAAAAAATTTTTTTTTTTGCAAAATAATCTCTTTGCCAAAGGTATTCTCCCCACCGCCTCTCTTGGATGAGAGATGTGACTGCTGCTGCTGTTGTCGCTGCTGCGTCTTAGCCGCCCTCCTTTCATTTCACGCCCCCTGCCTCCCCCACGGTCGAACGAACCCCCCCCCCCACTCATCGCCACCACGGGGCCCGTTTAACGAAGAGCGAAGCGCGCGTGCAGTCCATTGCTCATCTTGCCGCTTCGTTCTTCGCCCGAGCGCACGGCCACATTTATTGCACGGGGTTAACGTGGTCGGTCGCTCTGGCATTGCTCTTCCTCCGTGAGCTTCTTCTTCTCTCCTCTCTAGAAGCTTCGCCCCGTCTCCTTCGGTCACGTGCACCGTCCTCTTGTGTCTCGTTCCGCCACATGCGCCGCCCAGCTCACTGTCTCTCATCTGGGTCTCATCGAGTGGGTCTCAGAGTCTATGGGTCTCTGTGTCCTGCGTGAGGTCTATGGTATCCCTGAGATTCCCAACATCGGTCTCAGCAGGGACACCGCCTCGGCAGTTGGTGAGACGGTTAGAGCAGCAGCCCCAGTGGTCGCCGGTTGGATTCCATCTCGCGGAGCGGCACTTGAAAAAAACACAATGACAAAGTTCCTTAAACTCCTTCAAACCTCTGCCCACTCAGCCGTGTAAATGGGGTTCACCCCCCCCCCCCCAGCCGATGGGCAGGTCGCGTGCGGTGGGGTAAAGTGTGGGTACTCGCTGTCTCTTCCAAGACATCGTGGCCAGCGTGTACGAATAGGCCAAAAAGTTCCCCCCAACTGAGATCGGGCACATTTGCAGGGCGCGCCTTTGCCTACCTCTGCCATCATCTCGGTATTCTCGTCACGTGCCATTTGTTTCTTCTTCCATTAAAACGGTGCACGGCTGCTTACATCGCGACGATCAATGTTTTGCTTTGAACCCAGAGGAAGGGTTGTAGCGTGTCCCGGCGTCGTGGATTGCGTGGAGATCTGCAACGACTCCCCAAGCCCACTGGGCCTGCGAGCTGGGTCAAGGTGATGGAAGTGCTGCAGCAAGTTGTGGTTTTTAAAATGAAGCTGGTCTGCGCGAAACCTTGCGTCATCTTGTGCCTATGACCAAAAAAATCACCCCGGATGCACCCCCAGTATCCTCAGATCTGGGAAGCTAAGGCGGGTTGAGCCTGGACATTGCTCTGATGGGTGACCACCAACACCACCACGGACGGGTTGCTGCTGTAGGCTTCCGCAGGGGCGATGTGGTGGGCAGCAGAGGGCAGTGCAACTAAACCCCCAGCCGATGTGGAGCGGTAGTGTAGTGGTTAGCGCTACGCTGCGCTATAAACCCGGCCACCCGAGTTCGATTCCCGGCCACGGCCAACACCAGTGACGATAATTTGAACCGGCCCCTGGCCTCCCCTAGGTCAACTCGGCCTCAACATTAGTACCTGGTGCGATGTGTAAACATCGCCACTGGGAAGACAAAGGCGGCCTTAATTGTTGCTCAACCCGCCCCTCAACCCGAGGAGCCCGCACAACATGGATAGCCCTTCATCCAGCAGTGGAGTGGCGGGGGGAGTCTATTACACGCGCGCGTGCCGTACTATGGAAGAGTGGCACGACGTGTACCCAACGTGGCATTCACCCACAGTGCCGCTTCCTCTCCCTCTCGTAGCCTGCTGCCCCTTGCTGCCCCTTGCTGCCCACCCACTCTGCCTCCCCCCCTAAACAAATCTCATTCCTTTATAAAATCATCTCCAAGTGCATCGTGCCCCGCTGTAAGCGAGTTTATAAACTCAATTATTCACTCTTATTTGACCTATATCACGGCTCTCTTTCAGGAGCGCCCTGGCCACATCTGATCGCTCGACGAAGTGGCGGATGTGGACATTTATAGCAGCTGTCAAATACTTTAAACTCGCATCGTTGGTGAGAGGCACACAAAGTCTAAATATACAGCAGGAGTCGGGATCGAACCCACAACCTCCTCCATAGCAGACGAGGAAGTTAACCGACTTGCCTTGTAACCCGTTGAGTCTGAAACCGGCGTTTCCATTGAGCGATAAATTACCAACCAACTCGAGTTCAAGTTTTATATCTTGCTAGTGGTGATGCTGGTGCCCAGTCAAAAGTACAGAGATCATCCAGGGGTGTTTTTTTCCCCCGTGCCAAGTTGTGGTTGTGGGCATCGTCAATGACTTTCCCATCCATCCCCGTAGGGCGTAGACAAAGAGGGGCAACACTCGGCTGGCTTTGCTCGGCCGGGAAATGAGTGAGGCGAGCCGGCCGGCCATGCTCGCCGTGGGTACGGGTCGGTGTCTACGGAGTTCGGAAAACAAAACATTAATTGGGGTTTCTTTCCTTTCTAGGGCGGTGAGGGGTGGGAGTCGCTACTCAACAAATGCCGCTTGCTTTAGCCGAGCGAAGGGAAATCTGCGATGTCGTTCAAGAACGATAAAAAAGATCTCCGATCGCGTCTATTATTATTATTATTCTTGTTGTAGGAATGCTTTGCCTCCGAGGGCTCTTCAGGGCCGTGTTGAAGCGCGTGCCCTGTGACAGAGAGGATAATTTCACGGGACAGAACCGCAGTGAATCGTGGATACAGCTAACCCCGTGTAAGAACTAAGCGAGACCCCCACCACCACCACCATCACCCAGCCCTAAGCGGCTCAAAGCCCCTTTTGCGTTATTTGCTGAAGCCGAGTCAGAAGTCAACATCCGAGACGTGGCCTCGGGACCTCCAGGGGGTGGGGGCTGCCAATACCCGCGTCAGAGACACGGAGCCGCCGGCAATGCTAAGGGCCTGGGTTCAATCCCGTGGCGATGTGTGGGGTGTGGTCCCGCCAACCTACACGCTGAAGCAGTGAGTGTTCTCAAGCACGAGTCTGTTCATGCACACAGCAACAGAAGGTCACCGCCGATGACTGCGTAAAAATATAAAGCGCAGAAATACCCCGGTTAACGTACTCTTAGTTCTTTCGGTAAAGTCACGTAGGTAAAAAATGAAATTAAAATTAATAAAAAATAAAAACAAAATCACGACGTTTCGGAGGCAACACAAGCTTCCATCTTCAGGTGAAACTGTCACAGCAAAATATCTGTTGTGACAGTTTCACCTGAAGACGGAAGCTTGTGTTGCCTCCGAAACGTCGTGATTTTATTGTTTTTATTTTTTATAAATTTTAATTTCATTTTTTACCTACGTGACTTTACCGAAAGAACTAAGAGTATAAATCCTTGCAGTCACGAAAGCTTCACAACCCGGTTAACGTCGGGGATGCGTTCCTGGAAGGGGCGACGACTGATATCGAAACGACTTAAATCAAAGAAGCGATTTACAGGGTAGTAGGTGGTGGAGGCGACGGATAACTAGAACGGAGGGACCAAGCTGTCAGCGGCGTGAGTGCGGGGCGAGGCTTCGCAAATCGGGTAGCAGTTTTATTTGAGCAAAGACGGTCACCGCATCGCGCGCTTTTGGAGGCACTTCTGCGGCCGTCTGGAACGCTCTTCCGATGTTAGGAAGCCACTGAGAGATATACACTTTTATAAATCATGTAGATTGACAAATTAATTCATTTAGAACTGCTTTGTGCATTTAGTTTACCCCCCCCCCCATCCGATTAGCGCGGGTGACTACGTACGGTGTGAAAGAAGTTCAACGTACATACAATAAAGTGACGACGTATTTTCGAAACGACGTAAAAGGAGGGGGGGTGGGGGGATGTCCTAAACCGGGGGTATTCCCGGTTCAAATGTGCGGCTTTATTTTTTCGGCTGCCCCTCACCACCCAGCGTGGCGAATCCCCAATCACCCCCCCCCCCCCACCCCCAGGCGCTTTTGAGGGCCGACAAAGTTTGGCGAGACGACGAACGGACGGCGCCTCGTCTCGCACTTGCGAGTGGTCACTGGCCCCGTGGCGTCCTCTGGCGGGGGGGGGGGGGGAGCCGTTCGGGGGCAGAGCACCTCCACTAAGCGCGCGGAGGGGAGGGCGCTAAAGAGTTAATTGTAACGATTTTCAATAAAGTAGTCCCGTGTTTGTCATCGCCGGGACTCTGTTCTCTCTGACCGCGGAGTGATGTTTCTCGGGTGACGCTCCGTCTCGAGACACCTGCAACGCCGACGAGACAATTGTCAAGTGATTGCGAGGGTCGGGGGAGGGGTTCGGGGCGGAGAGAAAAGTCACAAAGTGGCATTGGCGTCTGCCAAGAGTCGATTACAACTTCGAAAATTGCCGGATGGTCCAACGTAGTATTTTAACCATCACGATCACTGCTCGAGTGCTCGTATAGTATCCGCCAACTCTAAATATACCGTAATCCACCTCTCTCTGCGGCACAGAGCTTTAAGCCATTATTTGAAGACAAAAAAATCGCGTTAAACATCATGCCGTTGCTTTAAATGTTTCATCCAGTTGGGCCCTCCCCGCGTCTCACTCGGCCTTTACCATCATCACCATGACAGGAAGCTACTGGGAGCTACGCACTTTTTAAAATAGAAAACGAATTTCTTTCGAAACGCTTTATGTGTTTTTAAAAAATCTTGTCCCTACCCCGCACTTGCGATTAGCACGGTTGGCTACGTACGGTGCGAAAGAAGTTCAACATACGTACACATCCATGTTCTATCCGCTGCTGGATCGCCATCCGTCAGTCTTGTGATTGTCATCGTTCACGGCACTCCGGAGCGTGAACTGTGCTCATTTGTCCCAAACGTGGCCAGTGGTGCCGTCCTCCCTGGGCTTCTCCTCTCCTTTGCACTGCCACTCGGTCACCAGTCTCACCCATTGGCCCTCACCCCTCCTTGTAACGCCTGCTGGACGTCTGTGGGAAAAGCGCTTCATAGCTCATCGGATTTCTCCAGTATAAATAAAGAAACATTCTGAAGGTGCAGGTCATGTCTTTATTTGCGTGTGAGCAGTGGTGGAATGGTTGGCACACTGCGCTACAGACTCGGCGACCAGAGTTCGTTTTCCACTCACGGCCACCAACGCCACTTGCGATTTATCTGAACCGGTCGTGGGCCTCACCTAGGTCGACTCGGCCTTAAATGAGTACCTGCAGTGCGGTGTGCAAACAATCGTCACTTGGGAGACAAATGCGGCTGGGCGTGGTGTTGGCCACTCACCCCCCCCCCCCCGTGTGCCGTGCCAGCCTGTAGAGTCTTGTCAAGCCGAGTACGGGGGGACATTCGTCCTTGTGTGTGAGCGAGGAGACATTTCTCTGACGTCATCTGCCCATCACTCCGCTTCCTCCCCAGGTGCTGCTCGCTCTACAGCACTTGCCCCGACAGTCTGTGAGAGGCTATACGGGGGGAGGGGATCTTTTGTCTTCTTCGTTTTGCGAACAGGAAGACCTTTCACTTGGACGTCATCTGCCCGTCACTCCGCACCTCCAGGGCTCCGTCTGGTCACGTCCTCTTCCTCCACGCCTGTCACCGCATCTGCATATCCACAGCGAGCAGGCGGTCGCCTGGCCTCCCCCCCCCCCGACTCTTCATCATCACTCAGCCCGCCGCCAGACGCGAGCTGATTTCCTCGGGGACTGCCCGGGCGCTTCGCTCACTGCCCCCCGAATGTCAGCAGGGGGGGGGGGGGGCACCGCAGTCACGACGCACGTGGTCCTCCTCGCTTGCCAGGTATATCGCAGGCCACCTGCGGCTAAACAATTAACAATTTTTAACATTTTGACCGCGTGTTGATGTTGAGCCTCCGATGCAAATTCTAAATAATAGTAATTGACAGCTCTTAGCCACCGTCCAAGAGCGCCAACGCTGGCGAAATGCCACCACCCTCCCACACCTCTTAGCACGGATGGCTACGTACGGTGCGAAAGAAGTTTATTATACATAGGAGAGGCCCAGGACCGGTTCGGATAACCGTCGCTGGTGTTGGCCGTGAGCAGGAATCGAACTCGGGACGTCGGGTTTGTAGCGCAGCGCGCTAACCGCTGCACCACCGCTCCCCATGCTGACCGCCCCCCAAACTCACGTCCATAGCCGTGACACATCCCCCCCCCCCCCCCGCCGCTCTGTCATTTGCACCGCGCCAGCGATGCCCTTTACACGCGAGGAAGGCAAAACGCAGGCAGTGGTCATCACCCCCACCACCCGTAAATAACAATACACCGGCGTCAATTAGACAACACGAGCTTTGATTTATCCTTTACATTCTATTGTCCGCAGGCGGCGGCGGGTATACGGTATTTGTCGCGATTTTAAACTCATTGAGGAATGTATTAGTATCATTGTTGTTGTTGAGTGTATTTTATTTGACGTGAGCGAGTTGACGGTCGCCATGCGTGTCGCGCTAGATGGGAGTTGCCCTCCCAGAGGGCCCGCGTGGCTGTGTGAGATGCAGATTTGGAGCCCGCTGTAGATTTGGAGCTCGGTGTAGCTTTGGAGCTCGGTGTAGATTTGGAGCCCGCTGTACATTTGGAGCTCGGTGTAGCTTTGGAGCTCGGTGTAGATTTGGAGCCCGCTGTACATTTGGAGCCATCTAAGCCGACGCCGCTGCGGGCTCGGAGAGAATCTCGCCCTGTGTTCTCGGCACTCGCAGCGAGAGTCGGGAAAACGCCTCCCCAGGTCCATGGGTGGCGAGGCGGAGATGCTAACTACCTCGAGGCAGGAAAGGAGGGCTGTCGTGCTGAGCGCAACCTCTGAAGCACGGCGAGAGTGAAATGTTATGCAAACAAAATTTGCTTGGCGTGGGAGTTAAAACAATAAGGCAAGAGTATAAACTGTGTGTGGGTGGGTTAGTGTGTGGATGAGTGAAACGTGGGTTCGATCCCGACGCTGACGCCTGCTGCTGTATAATTGGAGTTTGCGGCGTATCTCTCTCTCCGTGGTCGCGTGGATTTTTCTCTCCGGGTCCTCCGGGGTTTCCCTCCACATTTAGAATCAACATCACGCGTTTAAGAGTATTTGGCTGCTAGAAATGTCCACGTGATGATGATAACCCACTTCGTTGAGCTATCATTTGTGATAGCCAGGTTCTATACGAAAAAGAGATGGGTATGTGAGTGGGTAGGTGAGTGGGTAGGTGAGTGGGTAGGTGAGTATTAGGGTGCCACTCAATCCAGAGTCACGGTATTGAGGCATAGACCCCGAAGAGTGGAGGAAAAGACCCCCCCCCCCCAAAGGCTCCCGCGACTTTGAAAAAAAGATGCGCACGAGATTCTCGACCGACGACTTCTACACCCGAAGCATCACATTCAGAAGAGGCAGTGACCGCAGTCAACGGAACATGCATTTCACGTCTTCCACATAATTGCATTTTGTATTGACGAGCGGCACCCCCCCCCCCCCCCGCGTCACGCACCGAATATTACCACAAAGTAAACCCCTTCGAGCGGTTGATCGATGATCTTGACAAACGCAGAGATGACCGCTTATTGATATCAACCCCGCGGCGGCGTGTTTAATGAGGGTAATTGACGAGGGGTGAGCAGCACAAACTTACAACATGGGGGGGGGGAGGGTCGAGGGGGGGGGGGGGCTGCGGGGGTGTGTGTGCAGGGGGGGGGGGGGAGTCGGGGAATCAATTTGTAAGGCAAATTGAATGGCTCGTTTATTTTTGTTTTATTTCATCAAATCGCCTAAAATGCAGCGGGGCCCACTGATTAATGGAGCCCCGTAACGAAGACAAATTCGCACTCCGCCGCGGCTGCCTCCGCGAGGAGTCATTCGCACGATCGTAAAACGACGCTGGGTCTTCTGCTGCTTTGCCCAACATTGATTTCGTGTGTGCGTGTGCGCTGTGTGTTTACATGAATGCTAGAAGAGCGGTGTGTGTGTGTGTATAAATAACATCTATTTGTTCTGGCAGCTAGCCAATGTGTCAGATGGAACGGGGGGGGGGAGTGCGCACGTGTGCACTTATTTACATGCAAACAAACAAACAAACCCCAGATAAAGATCCCCCGGATAGCCTTACCAGGCTATGGGGGGCAAGTGCTGTTAACTAGCAGCTAAAGAAGGCCGGGAGGCACACGATGAGGTGGGTGGCCAGCACCACGCCCGGCCGCCTTTGTCTCCTCTAGCGGCGGTGTTTACACATCGCACCAGGTACTCATTTGAATCAAAATTAGACTATTTCAGAAATAGTCAGACGGAAGGAATCCGATGAGCTATGAAGCTCTTCACAGATGTCCAGGATTTCACAGATTGGGCTGAGTCGACCTAGGGAAGGGGGCTCTCAGGACCGGTTCGGATAATTGCGCACCAATTTTAGGCCGTGAGCGCGAATGCAACTCGGGTTCGTAACGCAAGTACGCTAACCACTGCGCCACCGCTCCCCCACCCCCTCCACCCAACAGCGTCTTCTTACACGTCCACACGGCACTCGCAGTGACCCGGGAACGTCTCTCGGCACACCCCGCCGTCTACGATCAAAGCCTCGCCACGAGTCCATTCATCCGCTACCTCAAGGTGTCCTTTTGTTCCGGTTCAAATTCGGTTCCACCTCTTGCTTTCGATGTCTCGACCTGCACGGAGTGTCACGTCGCCTCCTGTGCGTGACAGGCCCCCTCCCCCCCCCCCCGGATCACTGCCATCGGAGCGTCGGCATCGGTGCTACGGACATCACCCAACGACGGCTCTCGCGTTCTCCTCCGTAGTGGCAAAGGGGCAACTTGCGGTGACAGAATTGGCTGAGGCGCGGCGCTACAATTAGGCGCAGGGTATTACCCAATGTTCAACGCGCAGGCTTTCGCGACCGTTATCATCCATAAGAGGTTTTTTTAGGGTTGGATCGCGTACATTTAGCGATTTAACTCAAACGAAAATATATATTTTTTATTACTTCCCTTCTACGTGACTTTACCGAAAGAACCAAGAAGATGAAGCCCTGCAGTCACGAAAGCTTTAAATCGAAATCAAACTAAAATCTCACAGTACCCAATGCTCTGGGTAATGCTCATGCAGGCCCCGTGTGTTTGCGGGGCCTGGCCTTAAACTTGGTTCGTGGGTTCGTGCCCGGCCCCGCGGTCATGCGGCTCTCTCCATCGTGCACCAGTTCCAATCCTTCTCCGCGCGATGCGATGGATACGTGTTGCCATTTTTTTTATTGACGCACGTCCGCGAATAATTTAGACCTAAATTGCCTTCCCATTTCCAATTTGTCAAGTGCGCTTCCTCCGTAATTGCATTTTTGCAGTCGAAGGCATGAATGCTTTCTCTGCATGATCCCTAAAAGTGCGGACTATATTACAGAACGTGTTTTTAATTTATATACAGTTGCTGCGTTAAGTGCGACACGCTGATGATGTGAAATCGTACGGACAATTTTGTTTCTTCCCACGGGCTCGTCGTCGTCTGCCGCGAGCGATGGCTGAATGTCGATTCCCGCAGCCATCCGCGTCTTCGTCGTGAACGCGCTTTTGCCCGCGGTGACGAGCTGCGTGGGGGAACGTGGAGGCCGAGACTGCGACCGAAGGGAGATGGCACGGAGGACGACGAGATGACTCCGAGTGCGCAAGGAAGCGTCGTGAGAAGGAGTGATTGGATATTTACAGAATGGGCACTTGTTTTGTTACCAGCATACTTTTGATGCCGGCAACACAAAAATCATATTCTTAGTTTTTTTTCGGTAACGTCACGTAGGTAAAAATTAAAATTAATAAAAGTAAAATACAAATAAAATAAAAATCACGACGTTGCGGAGGCAACACAAGCTTCCGTCTTCAGGTGGAACCGTCACAGCACGATAGCTGTATCAAGTGAGAGAAATACCGAAACGTCGTGATTTTTATTTTATTTTTATTTTACTTTTATTAATTTAATTTTTTTACCTACGTGACTTTACCGAAAAAAACCTAAGAATATGAATCGTTGCAGTCACGAAAGCTTCAAATCTAGAATTAACACAAAGATCCCTTTTTTTCGTAGCGATTCACCCCGAGCTATACAAGGTGCTTAAGAAAAAGTTAACGCTCATATGGGACTATCGTTTTTAATGGGAAAAAATGGATAATACTGTAACATGATAATTGGTTTTTTACCCTTCTATCTGGCAACAAAACTGACACCTTTTGTTGCCAGATAGAAGGGTAAAAAAAACAATTATCATATTTTTACTGGCAAATGAGGTTCCCATAGAATACTGTAACATGATAACACATGTAATGTTAATAGCTTCAAAAAGTCAAGGAGTCTCCACTCTTTCGCCATCGTTGTCAACGCGTGCCTGGAATTTTCTCCAGGTGGTCTCCAGAGCCCAGAGGCGGCACATTTGTCGTGGCGTTACAAATTCTCAGAACTGTTCACATCGTATTTTAAGTACCCTGTAAATGCTCTGACAGTGCATTGTATTTGTGCTGTTCGCCTTTTGGTGTTGTTCGCTGGTCTGAAACTGCTTGAGACGAGGTCCTCAAGAAGGCTGCCTACGGCGTAGGCCAATCAGCTTCAAAGACAATGATGACCCTACCCCTCGAAATGATAACCCTACCGCCACGTGGCCAAGACCCCCACGGATAAATATGGGTCGTGCACTGCGTCCGCGCGGTCACTGGAAGATGCGGCGACGATTGCGCGTCGTGTTATGTATGGACGTAGCTAACCGTGCTAATGGGAAGGCAATTTAGTTCAAACACTTCGAATCGTTTTTCGTGCGTGTCTGTCGCTCTGGCTGCGCGACAGTCACGTGTAGAGTAAATTTAAAAAAACATTCGCCGAAATAAAATCAAGCAGGGCCGTGCCTCGGTAACGCGGGCGAGGCGGCGCAGCCTCATCTGCAATTCTGATTCCACGATCGCGACCACCTGCTGCGGGTTATTGCAGCGGCCGATGATTCTCCGGTACTCGTTGGAGGGGATGGGGGGGGCATCGCGCCCCCACCCCCCACTCCTCCGAGTGGCCGCTGTTGAATTTTGACCGCGAATTTACGCGGCGCGCCCGCGGATTTGAATCCCCTCTGTTAGGGCTGGCGCAGCGCTAATTCAGAGAAATGCGTTGCGCGCCTCCTCGTACGAGGCATCTCATTCCGCCGCTTAATTTGTTTTTGGGTTCGGTGTTTTATGTTCTGTTTTGTTTGACTCCCCGCGGGAAGTAAAACAGAAAATAAGTGAACGGCTGAAATAATATGATACGGCACACTCCGTTCGGAGAGCACGTTGTTTTGTTACGTGCTCATTTATTTCTCCGTGTAATTGCCGGAGCCACGGCGATGGGGCAATTGCGATTGTTATAAAAAAAAAAAGTAAATTATTTGCGGCTTTTGAGCGGCTTTTGTTCGTCTTATTCACAAAACTAAAAAAACGTTGCCTCCCTTGTTGCGGGGACCTGTCAACGATGAAAGGAGCGGCGATGAATTGGCTTTGGCTGTGGATGTCGCCTGGCTGCGAGTGGCCGAGTGCCGCGTGGGTTCGCAGTTTTTGAGCAAATCGTAAACAAGTTTTAGTTCAGCCATCGTGCACCCCGTCCCCCCCGGGTGGTGTGGAGGGGTGGTCGATACGATGAGTAACCAGTTTGTCGGAGGCTCAGAGGTAGGACTTTTTCCAGAGTGTGGCCTCTGTCCATAGAGCAGTGGAATTTCCACCTCTGGCTCAGAAATATAACAACAAAACCCACCCAGGAATCCCCGTAGTGCTGGGTCGACATCCGTGGCACGGCCGTTGTGAATCCCATTAGCCACTTGGCCACATCCACATTAGTTTTTTTACGAATTCACACGAGAGGGATTTGCTGCTGTGAGACCCCTCCCCCCACCCCCTCCCATGCAGTAACCCGAGTCACAGGTCCTGAGATCTCCACCTCGCTATGTTTTGAGAACCAAGTTCATCACCGGGTAAATTAAAACCCAGAATGCCAGCGGTAGTCGGCGTGCCTGACGGGGCTATTGCGACGCCCCCCCCCACCTTTCTCCCCGATCCGCCAGACCACCTCTCTGAAACGCAAACATGAAAGCCAGTTGGGTTTTTTTCTCTCTCTCTCTCTTCTTTGGGGTTGTAATTTGGAAGCTTTCTGTCAGCATTCAGAGGCTGGGGGCGACGATTTTCGGCTCGTGTCTCCGTGGGTCCCACAGAGGCAGCGGTGGCGGCGTCTTCCCCCCCCCACCCCGCAACACGTTGTCCTTTCTGGCCAGGCCCGGCACACGTCACCAAATGAGGCCCATTTTTGTGGTCATAATTTTTTTCTGTGGTTCTTCTCGAACGTATTTGTTTGTTTGTTACGATGCTCCGTTGTTTCGGATTTTAAGATGTTTGCGTGGTGACGGTGGGGGGTGTTCAGAATGTGTTAACGGGTTTGAGATGCAATTTGCTTCAACGGCGCTCTATAAAAAAACAATTATTGTTCGTTTTGCTGTACACTAAGTTTTTGAACCAGCTGGCCGAGATTGGGCAAAACGTAGCCCTCTGATTCTCATCCGGGCGACTGGAGAGCAGCACGGACGAGGTGTTAATAACCTCACGTTAAAACCAACAGTAACATATACAACATTTAAAATTATGACAATCATTGTTTTTCAAACGAATTAGTTGAGTCGACCGGCAGTTTCGCGTGTGGTGGTGGGGTGAAGTGTGGGCAACTCCTGCCTCTCCTCCCAAGACGTACTGGCCAGCGTAAGAGAGCCGCCCAAATGCCCCCCTGGTCTAGAGGGGGACAGCTTCTCTCTCTCTCTCGAACCGCTCCCTCTCGCGGTGGCCACGTCGCGCCAGCGGTCTACGCTTAGCGAGCCATTGCAGGGCTGCGCCTGTACCTTCACCTTCTGCAAAAGCAACACGCGCACACAAATAAACGCTCTGTTCCGTCTGTGGACGGCGGCCATGAAAGGTCTTGGAGGAGGCGTTTAAGTCTCCATCATCATCATCATTTCTCATTACTTTATCTTTTTTTTGATGCATTCCCGCCCACCACTGGGCCACCTGCCGCAGCTATCGGGAGCCAGGGTCTGCGATGTTGCGAGGGGTCAAGTACAGGAGGCGAAGCTGTTAAACCCTCTGCAATTCCTACGGCGGGCAGACTTGAGCCTGCTCCTGATATATACTTTTCCGAACCAAAAAAGAAAAACCCTGCAGCTACCAGTGCAACAATTGTGTTTTTTTTTTTTTCCCATCTGCAACCCTCTGTGCTTTTATTTTAATTTGACGCGGAGATTGCGCGGGTGAAATTTTGGCACCGGCTCCTCGCCGCGTGGCCGATGCTGCCCTGCCGCTCCTCGTCCACGTTGACCTCCCTCCCTCCCTCCCCGAGTCCATTTCTCTCGCTCGCTCGCTCGCTCTCGACGGACGAGAGCGAGATGCCGGTAGCGTGCGGCGGACGGCTCAGCGTTTCCAATTGACATTCATTATCGCCGCCGCCGCCGCAGCCGCTGCTGCTGCTGTTTGTTATCAATCGTTTATTGTAATGTCTCGGCAGCAGCTATGAGAAGACTCGGCACAACAGTCAATAGCAACACAAACGGCACCGCGTGCGTGCGAGTTGAGTGTGGTGAGCGGTGGCGCAGCGCTTAGCGCTACGCTGCGACACGAACCCGGCGACCCGGGTTAAATTCCTGCTCACGGCCAACACCGGTGATGATTATTTGAGCCGGTCCTGGCTCTGCTCTAGGTCGACTCGGCCTCAAATAAGTACCTGGTGCAGTGTGTAAACATCGTCACTGGGGAGACAAAGGCGGCCGGGCGTGCGCCGTGCCGGCCTTCATAGGTGCTGCTACTCGCTAACAGCAACATGCTGTTCACGCTATAGGGAGATCTTTCTCTTTGTGGCCTTAAGATAATCAAATATTTAATAGGCGACGTTTCGGGCAAATGCTCCTTCACAGCACATTACTTATTAGGGTTATTTGCGTGCTATTTTTTTCATTCCACTTTTAATTACGCGCTGTGAAAGAAGGGACCTATGCCCGAAACGTCGCCGGCAATGGACGCCAGGCGGTGAGACACGAAGTGTCAGCACTGTGACACGACCTGGGGGACACACCCCCAGGGGGTGTGAGACGCCCTTTCTGGGGGTGCGAGACACGGCCAGATCTTGTTTTAGAAGGCGAATCCTTAGTTTAATAAACCGACGTATGTATTAGCATTGTATGTTTAAAAAACAATTCAGCACCAAAGCGGTGCAGGCTACAGTGAGTGTTAAGAACCACTGCCAGTGAGGGTGTCCTAATGGTGGTGCTGCTGCTGCTGCGCCTTCTCCCGGAGCCACTGATGTTCCATCTCCCCGCCGTGTGACAGCGACGGTGACAGCACAAAGGGAATGTAATTAAGGAGAAAAAGCCAACAAACAAATAAACAAACACGCACGCACGCGTTCCTCCAGCGGAAAGCAAATCTCCCCCCTCGCGGCAGCGCCGGGGCAGCGACAGCGGCGAGGGGGCAGCGACAGCAGCGAGGGGGCAGCCTCAGCAGCAAAGGGGCAGCCTCAGCAGCGAGGGGGGCAGCCACAGCAGCGAAGGGGGCAGCCACAACAGCAAAGGGGGCAGCCACAGCAACGAAGGGGGCAGCCACAGCAGCGAAGGGGGCAGCCACAGCAGCGAAGGGGGCAGCCTCAGCAGCGAAGGGGGCAGCCACAGCAGCGAAGGGGGCAGCCTCAGCAGCGAAGGGGCAGCCACAGCAGCAAAGGGGGCAGCCACAGCAGCGAAGGGGGCAGCCTCAACAGCGAAGGGGGCAGCCTCAGCAGCGAAGGGGGCAGCCTCAGCAGCGAAGGGGGCAGCCACAGCAGCGAAGGGGGCAGCCTCAACAGCGAAGGGGGCAGCCTCAGCAGCGAAGGGGGCAGCCTCAGCAGCGAAGGGGGCAGCCACAGCAGCGAAGGGGGCAGCCTCAACAGCGAAGGGGGCAGCCTCAGCAGCGAAGGGGGCAGCCACAGCAGCGAAGGGGCAGCCTCAACAGCGAAGGGGGCAGCCTCAGCAGCGAATGGGGCAGCCACAGCAGCGAGGGGGGCAGCCTCAGCAGCGAGGGGGCAGCCACAGCAGCGAGGGGGGCAGCCTCAGCAGCGAGGGGGCAGCGACAGCAGCGAAGGGGGCAGCCTCAGCAGCAAAGAGGCAGCCTCAGCAGCGAAGGGGGCAGCCACAGCAGCGAAGGGGGCAGCCACAGCAGCGAAGGGGGCAGCCTCAACAGCGAAGGGGGCAGCCTCAGCAGCGAAGGAGGCAGCCACAGCAGCGAGGGGGGCAGCCTCAGCAGCGAGGGGGCAGCCACAGCAGCGAGGGGGGCAGCCTCAGCAGCGAGGGGGCAGCGACAGCAGCGAAGGGGGCAGCCACAGCAGCGAGGGGGGCAGCCACAGCAGCGAAGGGGGCAGCCACAGCAGCGAGGGGGGCAGCCTCAGTGGCGAGGGGGGCAGCCTCAGTGGCGAGGGGGGCAGCCACAGCAGTGAAGGGGGCAGCCTTAGCAGCGAGGGGGCAGCGAAGGGGGCAGGGGGCAGCCTCGCCGTACGGCGCTCTCATGTGGCCCCTAATCGGGCATTGGGCAGCGCGAGGTGCTAGCGGCGGAGTGGGCGTGTGCTCCGTATGTGAACTTCGATCGCGCCGTACGTAGCCTGCTCGAAACTCGCTCGCTCGGTTGAAACGATTCCTGCTTGAAACGAATCTCCGATGCACGACGGACAGAGTTCCCGTGCGCGTGTCCCACATTAGCGGTTCCCTCTCTAACAATTAACATCAATTGTGGGTCGGTGGGGGGTGGCTCTGGTGCCCGTGACACCGCGGGTCACGGCGCCTCGGGGTGCATTAGCGGCGAGCGACCGCAGTGGCGTTTCGACCCGGCGGAGGGGCACTCCTGGGCAGCCAGGGGCCGCCGCTCACGATGCGCGCGTGGGCTGGTTTGTCGTTGTTGTTGACAGAAACAAAGGAGCCACTTAGAGCCGAGAGACGGAGAGGCGTAGCTTCGAGCGCTGTGGCTCGGAGCCAGAAAGAAACTTCGTGGGAGCCGCGGCTCTATGGCTCAGCAGCGGCGTTCGCTACCGAGTGCGTCAATAATAATGATAATCTACGATTGTAAAGTGGTACATTTCGTCCGGAGATCCATCCAATGCGCCTCCGCCGTGTACGGAAAGCCAGGAAAGATAAGGAACCTGCAGGGTGGTACATGGCCAGAACTAGGGGCGGGGGGGGGTTCTGAAGGCCAGAGGTGAGTTTTCAAAAGAGACTTCAACAATAGCTCCAACATCGGATTGCCTTGCTACCAAAGGCAAAGCGTTGTTTCCATAGTCTGAGAGCCGCACTGGCCACAGAATTCAATTTACAAGCCGGCAGAGCGGGGCAGGCGGATTGATGAGCCCAGCGCCCCACCACGCACCCACCCTGCCGGTCTCTGCAAGGCCAAATAATTCAAAGTTGGCATGGTGGCCGATGGCTTTACGTGATCAGTTACTAGGGGCCCTCTGTGTAAGAGATGAAACGGAGGTGCCCAACCTCCCCCTGTCTGGAGCTCCCCTCCACCCGTGGAGGTCTCTTTCCCCCAGCAGTGGAGTGAGCAAGAAATTGCAGGGCTGCGCCTGATACTTGCCTGGCTCATGCTGAGGGTTGTCACTGTCAGGCTGAGTGGCGTGGCGAGGTTGGCATGCGCCCTGGTGTAAGAATTGGAATGGGGGCCCTGTCCAATACACTACCCTCAGTGCCTTTTCGTATCTCGGCCCCATGGGCCTCCTTCGGCCCGTGGGACCCTGCGCAGCTGCACCGCCTGCACATCACTAATCGATAGCCACTCTGCTGCTGGTCACAACAGCAAGAGAGGACGGCAGATAATTTAATCGTTACCCCCGAAGCGTGACGATTTCATCGGATCGCCAGAGGTAAATCGTTCCGGCTCTTCGTAACCGTAACGGCGTGCGGGGAGGGGAGAATGAAGGGCTTACAATAAATCGGAGGGGATCATTGAGAGGAGGGGGGGAGCTGGCGCAGTTGCACCGCCTGCGTCACTGTTCCACGAATCCGGCAGCGCGTCGCCTGCCCGCGGCGTGGAGCGGCGGGAAGATTTGGTCGGATAATTTGAACGTTTTTGGTGTCACAATAATCACCGCGCCAAGTCGGAGCTCGGCGAGAATGAGCCGTCCTGTGGCCTCATTAACATGTCCTCCGGGAGCCCTCGCTCGTGAACACATCATCCACGCAAAGCTAAAGACCCCCCGTGTAGCCTTAACAGACTGTGGGGGGCAAGTGCTGTTTTAGTAGCAAATCGCAGCACATGTGAAGGCCGCCACTGTGGCACCACTGCGCAGCGATGTTTAGGTAGGTACTCATTTGATGCCGAGTCGACCTAGAGGAGGTCCAGGACCTGTTGAGATAATCGTCAACTCTTGTTTGGGCGTGCGCGGGAATCGAACGCGGTTCGCCGGTTTCGCAGTGCCCGCAATGAGCTAAGCGCCGTTCCACCGTTCCCCATCTCACACACACAAGGTAAAGATCCCCCTTATAGCCTTATCGCACTTTTGGGGCACGTGCTAGTCACGTGCTGGTCTCATCAGTCCGACTGGTGTCACACGTGCGCTCGCTTGCAGTCCCTTACGATATATCCACTGCTGGATGGAGGCCTGCCCACAGCGTGCGGGTGGTGGGGGTGATCTTGACCGTGCCGAGCTGTACCCACTCATTGATGTGCGGCAGGGTGCAGTCCACAGGGGTAATCCGTGTGCCTGAAAGCAACTGACCTGGGTTCAATCCCTCACTCGGGCGCCTCCCGTAGCTAATCCCAACCGTGCAATGCGTGTGTGCATCTTGAACTTCTTTCGCACCGCACGCAGCCAAGCGTGCTAATCAGAAGTGTGCCAGTCCTCAAACGAAAACACCATGCGATGTAATTTCACTCTGAAAAACAAGACGTTTCGAGCGACCTGCCTGAATGTTTGAGGCAAACTAATAGAAGACGAGAGAGTGACGATGTTCACGTGGTTTTAAGAGATGAAGGCTTCATCCAGCAGCGGGTAAATCACGGCACTCTCCCGCGAGGCAGACCCCGCGAACGACCAAACGCCATTCGTCTTTCTCCAGGCGCCCCGGGGGGAACAAAAATGTAAAAAATGAAAAATATCTCCGCGTTTTTTTTGTCGTCCTATTTCCACTACTGAGTGCGTCATACGGCGAATGCAATTATGACGTCAATCAGTCGCGTGATTAATGGAGGCAGGCACCGCTGCCACGTGGCGGGGCGGCGATGGGAGAAACAAAAACCAGTTTCCTGAACCCACACCCCTCCCCCCGCCTCCGTCCTCCCCCCAACAGCCTGAAGAGAAAGAGGAGGAGGGGGGGTCTTGCCTCGAAGATCAGCAGTTTCATTCAAGCGAGCCTGGCTCTGCTGATGAGACGCTGTCGTGTCGAAACCGGTCCAGAGTTTTGCTTGTTACGGTGTACGAGTCGACGATGCTGAGATGTGCACTCCCAGAAGGCCTCGCGTGCGGCTGATGGGATGTGTAAGACATCTTCCGTAATATATTTAAAGTGGAGAAACGGATCTGTGAAGGTCACAAATTGTCTGCTTGTAAATTTTACGACTTAAATTGTACGTCTTATATTCTGCACAACGACCCTGACGATTATTATAGTTTTATTATTATTTTCACCAGCATTAAAGGTAAGAGTCGATCGGGCCTGTGTATGCGTGGTGGGGTGAAGTGTGGGTAACTCGCACCCCCCCCCCGCCCCGTGGAAGAGTCCAGGCGAAACGTCGCCCTTCTAGAGCGACTCTCGCATTTCTTCTCAACCTGCCCGCACCACCGACTCCTTGAGCTCGCTCCATCTCCACGGCGACACCGAGCCAACGACTCACCAGGGCCCTGGCGGGTGGGTGGCTGGGTGGGTGGCTGGATGATTGGGTGGCTAGGTGGGTGGTTGGGTGGCTAGCTGGGTGGCTGGGTGGGTGGCTGGGTACAACTCGCCGTGGGCCAGTGTTGGTGTGTGGGTGAGAATACGTGGTCGCTTTTTGCCGATATTGCAACATGCGCGACCGAGGGAATTAGGAGGACCGGAGGTGAGGGCTGACGGTCGCTGTCTGCTTTCATACTGCTCATGCGCGACCGATGGCGAGGGGAGGGCGGGAGGTGGCTGTGGAATTCGGGGGGGGGGGGGGGGGCTGAATCGGCCACTGAACGGCACGGAGAGTTCGCCTGTCTCGGCTTGTCCACAGCACGCCTGCCGCCGGGACTATGCCCGGGCGGCGCGTCGTTTGCGCAGCATTGCTCGAGAGCTTATTCCGCCAGCAGTGGAGTGAGCAAAGCTATTGCAGGGCTGCTCCTTTACCCCCCCCCCCACCCCCCCCACCCCCTCTCGTTTTCACGACGAGCTGGAGCACTGCGCATAATGAGCCGGCGGCGGCGGCGGCGGCAGCAGCAGCACGCTCGCTCGCTCGCAGTGAGAGAGATGGAGAGAGATGGAGAGGGAAGTCTATCATTTCGATATCCAATCACCTGTCGTCCCTTTTTACCCGCGATTAGTCCGGCACGCGCCCCTGTGATTAAAGCATCGCAAGCCGAGATCACCCGGATCAATTCACGGTGGCGGAGGAGGTCTCTGGGGGACGGGGTGGGTAGGGGGGGGGAGTGGGTGAGTGGGTGGGAGTGAGTGGGTGAGGGTGAGTGGGTGGGAGTGGGTGGATGGGGGGGAGTGGGTGGGAGTGAGGTAGGGGTGAGTGGGAGGGAGTGAGTGGGTGAGGGTGAGTGGGTGGGAGTGGGTGGATGGGGGGGAGTGGGTGGGAGTGAGGTAGGGGTGAGTGGGAGGGAGTGAGTGGGTGAGGGTGAGTGGGTGGGAGTGGGTGGATGGGGGGGAGTGTGGGTAGGCGGGAGTGTGTGGCTGAGTGGGTGGGTGGGAGAGTAGGTGGGAGTGGGTGGGTGAGTGAGAGTGGCGGTGTAGTGGTTAGCGCAACGCTGCGCTATGAACCCGGCGACCCGAGTTCGATTCCCGCTCACGGCCAACGCCAGTGAAGATTCTCTGAACCGGTCCTGGACCTCCCCTCGGTCGACTCGGCCTCAAATGAGTACCTGGTGCGGTGTGTAAACATCACCACTGGGGAGACAAAGGCGGCCGGGCCACCCACCCCCTCGTGTGCAGTGCCGGCCTTCATAGGTGCTCGCTAACAGCACTTGTCCCAACGTTCTGTTCAGGCTATACGGGGGATCTTTGTCTTTGTTTTGGTAGGAGTGGGTGGCTGGAGTGGAGCACAGATGGTGCATCTGCCAGTCATCTCAGCCATTCAAGCCCTGGCACCTGCGTCTGTTCCGTGACCTCTTGCACCTAGCCTGGCACAGCAGCCAACCCCATGGCACGTGGCTCTGTCCCGTGACCTCCTTCCTACCAGCGGGCCTTCGACACTTCACGTGGCCTCAAAGTGGACCCGGCGTAGCGAGGCGGCCGCCACTTGGTGGTGAACGGCGGCGGTTGTCGTCGTGGAGGCGGATAAATCCGTGGGAGAATAAAAAAAAATCGACGCTTCACGAACGCCGATCGCCTAATCTGGTCCCGACACCCCGCAGCCTTCATCCACGTGGAGGAGCGAGCGCCCGATAGGGCCGGCCGGAATCCCGTGGCTTCTCCTCTCGGTCTCTCGTCGGCCGCATGCGATGTTCGGATTAGGCGCACGGCGACTCGTTCTAAACCTCTCGGCGACATTCCGCGCACGGCCACTCTCTGTGCGGGGCGGGGCGGGGAGCGGTGGCGCAGCGGTTAGCGCGACGTTGCGCTACGAACCCGGCGACCCGAGTTCGATTCCCGCTCACGGCCAACACAACGTGACGATTATCTGAACCGGTCCTGGGCCTCCAGCTAAGTCGGCTCGGCCTCAAACGAGTAACTGGTACGATGTGTAAACATCGCCGCTAGGGAGACAAAGGCGGTCGGGCGTGGTGCTGGCCACCCACCCCCTCGTGCGCCTTGCCGGCCTTCATAAGTGCTACTCGCAAACAGCACTTGCCCCAACAGTGTGTTGATGCTACACGGGGCATCTTTATCTTTGCTGGCTCAGGGGTGGTGTATGTGATGTGGAGCCAGCTTGCTGGTGCTCACCCCTTAGCTCTCGGCTCGCGCGGTTGAGTTGTCCTAGCCAAGTGGCTCGTGCCGTGCTGTTTTGTTTCGTGGCTCTCGAGTGGCGGAAGAAATAAAAAACATAAAGGGAAAAAAGGTGAAAAGGGCATCTTTGAAAGAGACCCCGCGCCGGCTGGAGATGTGGCCGGAAAGGAGGAGGAGGACGAGGGGTAGCGAGCGAGCGAGCGTTGCAAGTAGAGTAGGCGAAGCGCGCGGTTCATGCATTTGCTCTCCCAGAAAGAAGATAAAAGCCTCGTGGGAGGTTTGTACATGCACGGGGGGGGGGGGGGGGTGGTAACGATGGGGCTGGCAAGGGGGGGGGGCAGGGGGCAGGGGGATCGGTTCAAGCTCGTCGACTGCCCGTGCTCGTGGCGAGCGCTGTGACACTCTCGAGTTTTTCTCGACCGCGGCTTTGTGCCGAACAGCAGCCGCGTCGCAGCCGGGGGCAGCGGGACATCTACTTCTTTGTTTAGCTAAACACTTGGCCACGTCGTTATTTATCTAGTGATGTATGTGTCTACTTATTTATCCTTCTTTTTATTCGGCTATTTATTTATCTGCTTGGCTATTTGCACGTCTGTTTTGGCTATGGTTTTATTAATCTATTCCGCTTTTTGCCATTTTTTAAAATCGAATTATTCGGATATTTATTGATCTAATTACTTGTCTGCCTGTTTATTTATTTGCTCCGAGCGCACGCGGCTCTTTCTCGTTCTCCCTGCACGGCCCCTCCGGCTGCACCACGTGCTCCTTCGGGCGGCGCGCGGTTGTTCCGACGTTTCGCTCCACGTGCCTGGCGAGCTTTCTTCGGTGGAACTTGAAATTCAGGAGCGGCACGACGATTGTCCGACGTTCCTGGGGGAAGGGTGGGGAGGTAGTCTTCTCGATCGGAGGGTCAACACGATTCATCCGAGCTGCACAAACGCGTACGCCAAATATCATTCAGTTGCCGGTGTAGTAGCCAGTGGCGTCATGACGACACTGTTATCAGCTCAGGGGGAGGGGGTGCAGCAATCGGTCAGCTGGGGCCCCCCAATATTTGATTTGTCTCTTTGCACGCTCGCACCCTCGAGGTTGTTGTGTGTCGCGGCTCCTCTGCTCCTACACCCATCGTCGTGACGCTCGCGGTCTCCAACACGGAACGCTGGAGCGGCGCTCCCCTCTTCGCAAAACGCGGCCACTACCAGCTCCGCAACGCCTCTTTGCAGTATGACGTTACCGCTCGAATTCAATTAAAATGAAATGTGGAAATGTAATTGAAACCATTTTCGTACAAAATTTGATTTAAATTTCGTTCTGATTAAGTGTTGTTGTTGTTGTTCTATTGACACTGTTGTTGAAAACAAATCTCATGGTGGTTGTCAAGGCCCCCCCCCCAACTCGTAGCTTTGGCCACGGTGGGGGGGGGGGGGAAGGCACCCCCCCCCCCCCGCTCGTCACGCCCCCCCGCTCGTCACGCGACTGCGGTGAAGGCTCCGTCCCGTCAGCGCGCGCGCAGCGAAACGTCGGACAATCGCCGCGAATCAGAGCTGCGAATGATTCTCGTTGAGCCCGGGGCGTAGACGCTCACGGGAACCCCATTGCCATGCAGCGGGCGAGGCGGCGCCTTTGACAACGAGTAGAATAAATGTTTAATCCTGAATCGCAATTAATCTGCCGTGTTTACAATGTGGCATTGACTGCTGACGCACACACTTTACAAAGACAAAGATTCCCCGCATAGGCTCGACCAGACTTTTCGGGGGCAAGTGCCGTTTAGCGATCGCGGCACGCGAGGCGGATATCTGTGAATAAGAACTTTATAGCTGCTCGGATTTCTCCAGTCCGATTTAAAGATTCCTATTCTGGTCGGCCAGCACCACGTCTCCTTAAGTGGCGATGTTCAGAGACTGCGCCAGCTACTCATTCGAGGCCGAGTCGACCTAGGGGTTAGCCCCGGTGTCTCACGAGCTCGGGAGCACTGTGACAGTCTTCGCGAGCGCGCTAACCGCAGCGCCACCGCTCCCCACGCACACGCGCCGTGACACATTTCTCAGGCTGGGAGCAAAATATTCACGGTCAAGCGTGGGTTTTAAATATCAGACTCCCAATGTAGTCCAGTGCGCTGACGGGGCTCGCTCACGGCCACGACAAGTCGAGAGGATTAATGAGTATGCCCCGTTACTCTAATTAGAAGTCGCATTATTATATTCAGATTACATCAGGCAGCCCTCTACCCCCCCCCCTCTTTGCCCCCCCCTTCCACTCGTCCAGGGTGCTGTGGTCACTTTACTTACTCGACTATTTTATTTTACTTTGCCACCTAAGTGCCCACTGAGCTGATGTAGAGCTCTTTCTGTGCAGAAGCGACCAGGCTATCACAAACTATCATTATTATTATTGAAGTATTCGGAATGACGGCGGGAAACCACTTGACGGGTAGCACACTTTATTAAATCTTGTCTTTCCACAATAACACGTGTGGTCACTATTTCTCACACTACACACTCCACTTGACACGTGTGGTCACTACAACTCACGCTGCACATTCCACTTGACACGTGTGGTTACTACGGCTCACGGTGCACGCTCACGCTACTCGCTCACGGTGCACGCTCACGCTACTCGCTCACGGTGCACGCTCACGCTACTCGCTCACGGTGCACGCTCACGGGCACTCCAGCCCCGTAGCGTCCGTGGAGCCTACAGACCCACCCCGGCTTGGGCGTGGGTCACGACCTCTGGGTCCCGCGGGCCGGCCCTCACACGGACGTTCGGCCCCGGGTCCCAAGGTCCCGCCTCTGAGCCACACAGGGCCCCGGTCCCCACAAGGACAGCGGGACTAGGTGCCTCAGGGCCCTATCTCTTCCTCCTCCGTCTTCTGTCTTCACTGGTCACCAACTCCCCGTGCGCCTGTGCGCACCGCCTTATATAGCCTCCGCTCCCGGGAGACGCGCTGGCACACGATCCTTACCCCAGCGCGTATCACCACTACATTATTATAGCTCAACGAAGTTGGCGGCTTATCATTAGCAACATCGCCATGTGGACATTTATAACAGCAGCAGCAGCAGACACATCTTCTCTAAACGCGCGACGTTGATTCTAAATGTGGAGGGAAAAACCGGGAGGAGCCGCACAAGAATCCACAGGGAGAGAGAGAGACACCGCAAACTTCAAATATACAGCAGCAGGCATCGCGATCGAACCCACGCTGTCCTGTAGAGCAGGCGAGGTGGTTAACATCTCCTAGCCACTGCGGCGCCTCCCGGCTCGCCCGCCGTGTGCCCGTGGCTGCCTGCGACTCGCCGCTGCTGCCCCCCCCCCTGTCTCCCCCCCTGGTCCCCCGTTATCGTCAAAGTGTCAAGCGCGACCCGGTCATTACCGCGGCCACTGCCTTTCGCCTATAATGGGAAAACGATTGGACGATAACGCCGGAGCTGCCGCCTCCTCTTCCTCCTCCTCGACACCTCCTCCGTACGTCCGTCTCAAGCGCCGTGGCATGATGAAGATTAAACACCGACACCACCAGCCGCAGCAGCGACGACGGCGACGACGGCGACGTCACATGAACAGTCTTTTTAGCATCGCATCCCGTCAGTAACGCATGGCAATTTGTGTGTGCCGTGCGACACCGCCGATCATCGCTCTCGTAGAGAGAGGACGACTCAGAGAGAGAGAGGACGACTCAGAGAGGGGACGACTCAGAGAGAGAGGACGACTCAGAGAGGGGACGACTCAGAGAGAGAGGGCGACTCAGAGAGAGGACGACTCGTGGCCGCCGCGGCACCCGAGGGGTCGCCGCTGTCTCGCGATATTTGACACACGCAGCGCGCATTTTAGGCTGAGTCGACCTAGGGGAGGCCCAGGACCAATTCAGATGAACGTCACCGGCGTTGGTGGGCATCGAACTCGGGTCTCTCGCTGCCGGGTTCAAAGTGCAGCGCGCGAACCACTGCACCACCACCTCTACCCCCCCCACCATCACCCCCCCCCACCATTACCCCCCACCATCGTCACCCCCCCACCTCTCCACCACCATCACCCCCCCACCATCACCTCCCCCCCCACCATCACCTCCCCCCCCCCACCATCACCCCCCGACCTCCCCCCCCAACCATCACCCCCCCACCTCCCCGCCCCACCATCACCTCCCCCCCCCCACCATCACCTCCCCCCACCTCCCCCCCCCACCATCACCCCCCCCACCTCCCCCCCCCACCATCACCCCCCCCCCACCTCCCCCCCCCCACCATCACCCCCCGACCTCCCCCCCCCAACCATCACCCCCCCCACCTCCCCGCCCCACCATCACCTCCCCCCCCCCACCATCACCTCCCCCCACCTCCCCCCCCCACCATCACCCCCCCCACCTCCCCCCCCCCACAATCACCCCCCCACCAAACACAAACAGCCCTGCGGCACCCCCACCGCTAATACGTGAGGGATCTGGGATCTGGAGTCGGTCCTGGGCCAGACTGGACGCTCGTTTGGCTAGAATCGCGCGTCAATCAGATTCGCAGCTCGACTCGCGATGTCAAGCGCGGTGTGTGCGTGGCGTTGTTGATTCAATTAAGCGTGTGGCCTCTCAAGTGGCGAGGCCGATGGTGGTGATGGTGGTGGTGATGACGGTGATGATGATGATGATGAGCTGGAGGATTGCAGGTTGGTTGAACCGAGACGAGTTGATAACACAAGTGACTCCATCCCCTCTCCTCCATCCCACCCCAAGAGCCATGCGGAGGCTGTGGGAACAAATTGTCCATAATTGGTGCCACGTGAGTGAGATTTCATTCTCCCCTTGTATGTCAAGAGGGCCGGTAATCACCGCGATATTAATTGTCGCAGCAGCTAGATGAATGGAAATGTCAGCGAGTGATTGCGCTGCTGCTGATAATCGGGAAGCTCCACTCCGTCCAGCCTCAGCCTCGACAGAAATGCCACAGCTGGGGCTGCTCGTGATGGTGAGATTTACAATTTTGTGTCACTTATTTTTCTTTGTCCTCGGTTGGGAGATTTTAAACTACAGTTGTTATCTCTCTCTCTCTCACGTGGGTCATTATTGTTCCTCAATGTTCACTCCAGCCATTATAATTCTGTTTCGCGAGAGACACTCGCTCACTCACCGGCGGTCTGTCGCCTCCTTATCCCTCCTCTATCGCTACTGCTACTGCCGTGGTTGCTGTGTCCTGTGAACTTCACTCATTGATTCCCCCGCGCATGTTGAGGACTCGGTCTTCCAGACTGATCCGTCTCGTCAAGCCACGCACTCACCATCTCACTAACTCACTCACCCACTCACTCAGTCACTCAACCACCCATTCACCTACTTACTCACCCACTCTTTCACTCACTCGCTCACCAACCCACTTACCCACCCATCCACTCACTCATTCACACATCCACTTACTCGCCCACCCACTCATTCACTCACGCACCCACTTACTCACCCACTTACTCACCCACCCACTCATTCACTCACACACTCACTGAATTACTCACCCACCGACTCACTCATTTCACTCACCCACCCATTCACTCACCCACCCACTCATTCACTCACTCACCCACGCACTCATTCACTCACCCACCCACCCATTCACTCACCCACCCACTCACCATACGCAGGCCACCTCACCCTCTCTCTGCTACTTGACTCGCACTGCTCCGCTTTGGAATTCGCTCCTCCCATCACCACCACCACCATCACCGTCTCTTCCCCCCTCCCCAAAGCTCTGACACCTAGGCCTCGGCAAGGTAAGGTAATTTACCCTTTTTACCGACTACACGTGACTTGTGAGAGGCTCGTCTGGTGACTGCACGTGACCTGTAGTCCAGCTCACTTTGGACTCAGCGGCGAGGGTCGGTGGATCACCGCACGAATTGCACAAATGTTGCGAGGCTCCGTCCCGCGTGGGTGCGTATCGAGGAGGAGCCGTACCCTCGTGGGCTAGGGGCCGGCGACCTGCGAACAAGTTGCATCGCCACGTTTCCTGCGTCTGTCCGCGATACGTCCATCCGTTACGCTCATCCCTCGGCAATTCCACCGCAGAGAAATAAAAACCCAGCACGGTGGAGTTAAGATAGGTTATTAAATTAAAACTAAACTATGTTTATTTTACCAGGTAAGGCCCACTGCGCTATGTAGCTCTTTTTAAGAAGCGACCTGGTCACAAACGATAGCTCATCACGTGGACATTTATAGCAGCCAAAGACTCTAAACGCGTGATGTTCATTCTAAATGTGGAAGGAAAACTGGAGGACCCGGAGAAAAATCCACGCGACCATGAGGAGAGAGACACCGAAAACTCCAAATATACAGCAAGCGTCAGGGTTGGGATCGAACCCTCATTTCACTTACGCGCACCCACCCACCCACTCACTTACTCACCCACCCACTCACTCACCCATCCACTCACCCACCCACTCACTCACCCACACAATAACTCACTCACCCACACATCCACTCACTCAAACACCCACCCATTCATCAACCCACCCACTTACTTACCGACCGACCCCGCCCACTCACCCACCCACTCACTCACCCACATACCAACTCACTCACCACACATCCACTCACTCACCCATCCACCCACTCACTTAGCCACCCGCCCCACTCACCCACCTGCCCACTCACTCACCCACCCACCCACACACTCGCTAACTCACCCACACACTCATCCACTTATTCACCCGGATCACTCTTGCCAATGGCACTATCCCGGTTGTGACAGCGGCACACAGGGGCCTGCTGTTACCCGCAGTATCATTTCAATAAAAACGTGTAACCGCAGCATTAACCAGGGCTGCCGCTGGCAATTCGAACCGTGACACAGCAGCAGCAGCAACAACAAGAAGAAGCGGCGACCCCGCTGCGAGGTCGAGGAAGGCCCCCAGGGGTTGCTGGGTCAGATTTGGAACAAAAACATCTATTTTACACCGGAGGAATCCGATGAGCTATGAAGCTCTTGTTGTTCTTGTTTTGTGTGTCCACAGACGTCCAGCGTCGGCTCGCGCGACCTCCCCGCGGGGCGTCTGGGGAGCGGAGCGCGCGACGTCGCCCGCTGTGCAGAGGCGGCGACAGCTCTCGGCGGGAGAGGGGGGGGGGGCGGGTGGGGGAGAGGGGGGGGCAAGGAGAGGGGGGGGGCGGGAGAGGGGGGGGAGCAGGGGGGGGCGGGTGGGAGAGGGGGGAGCAGGGGGGGCGGGTGGGGGAGAGGGGTGAGTAGGGGGAGGGGGGTGGCGGAGAGGGGGTGAGTAGGGGAGGGGGGTGGCGAGAGAGGGGGTGGGGGGAGAAAGGGGGGTGCGAGGGAGGGGGAGAGCGAGGGGAGGGGGTAGTGAGGGGGGGGAGATAGCGAAGTGGGGGGGGGGTAGTGAGGGGGGGTGCGAGGGGGGGGGCTCTTTGGGGTCGCGTGCAGGAGGCGGTGACTTCCCTCCCGGCTCATCCGCGGGGACCAGACCCGGACGTGTGGCGGGGCGGGGGGGCGGGGGGGGGGGGGGGGGGGCGGGGAGGGCGGGGGGGGCTACTTGGCCATACTTCACCACGCCGCTCAGGGCGGCTCAAGGCGTGGGACCAGAAGCCGGGGAGCATGGCGCAGTGCAGCACAACAATTCCATTTTCCTGCTCTGCTAGTCTGCCCCGTAGCATCCTCCGGCAACCTGCCATGGGCAGTGGTCGCCTCGTCACGGCCTCAACCATCGCCTACAAACCACCACCACCACGGCCACCACCACCACCACGGCCACCACCACCACGACCACCACCACGGCCACCGGCCACCACCACGGCCACCACCACGACAACCACCCCTCCACGGCCACCACCACCACCACCACGGCCCCCACCTCCACGACCACCACAACACCGCCATTCGCCACGAAGTGGCGTTGACGTCACCACGACGCTTGTGCCAAGGCTAGGTGCACGTTGAGGCCACGTGAAGTATCGCGAACGCCCGCTGGCAGGAGGTCACAGGGCAGACCCAGGTGCCACGGGTCGACTGACTGAGA
>NC_136326.1:786569-956527 GCF_964198595.1 Lampetra fluviatilis | reverse complement strand
TCCCCAAAGCTCTGACACCTAGGCCTCGGCAAGGTAAGGTAATTTACCCTTTTTACCGACTACACGTGACTTGTGAGAGGCTCGTCTGGTGACTGCACGTGACCTGTAGTCCAGCTCACTTTGGACTCAGCGGCGAGGGTCGGTGGATCACCGCACGAATTGCACAAACGTTGCGAGGCTCCGTCCCGCGTGGGTGCGTATCGAGGAGGAGCCGTACCCTCGTGGGCTAGGGGCCGGCGACCTGCGAACAAGTTGCATCGCCACGTTTCCTGCGTCTGTCCGCGATACGTCCATCCGTTACGCTCATCCCTCGGCAATTCCACCGCAGAGAAATAAAACCCAGCACGGTGGAGTTAAGATAGGTTATTAAACTAAAACTAAACTATGTTTATTTTACCAGGTAAGGCCCACTGCGCTATGTAGCTCTTTTTCAGAAGCGACCTGGTCACAAACGATAGCTCATCACGTGGACATTTATAGCAGCCAAAGACTCTAAACGCGTGATGTTCATTCTAAATGTGGAAGGAAAACTGGAGGACCCGGAGAAAAATCCACGCGACCATGAGGAGAGAGACACCGAAAACTCCAAATATACAGCAAGCGTCAGGGTTGGGATCGAACCCTCATTTCACTTACGCGCACCCACCCACCCACTCACTTACTCACCCACCCACCCACTCACTCACCCATCCACTCACCCACCCACTCACTCACCCACACATCCACTCACTCAAACACCCACCCATTCATCAACCCACCCACTTACTTACCGACCCGCCCACTCACCCACCCACTCACTCACCCACATACCAACTCACTCACCCACACACCCACTCACTCACCCATCCACCCACTCACTTAGCCACCCGCCCACTCACCCACCTGCCCACTCACTCACCCACACACTCATCCACTTATTCACCCGGATCACTCTTGCCAATGGCACTATCCCGGTTGTGACAGCGGCACACAGTGGCCTGCTGTTACCCGCAGTATCATTTCAATAAAAACGTGTAACCGCAGCATTAACCAGGGCTGCCGCTGGCAATTCGAATCGTGACACAGCAGCAGCAGCAACAACAAGAAGAAGCGGCGACCCCGCTGCGAGGTCGAGGAAGGCCCCCAGGGGTTGCTGGGTCAGATTTGGAACAAAAACATTTATTTTACACCGGAGGAATCCGATGAGCTATGAAGCTCTTGTTGTTCTTGTTTTGTGTGTCCACAGACGTCCAGCGTCGGCTCGCGCGACCTCCCCGCGGGGCGTCTGGGAGCGGAGCGCGCGACGTCGCCCGCTGTGCAGAGGCGGCGACAGCTCTCGGCGGGAGAGGGGGGGGGGCGGGTGGGGGAGAGGGGGGGCAGGAGAGGGGGGGGGGCGGGAGAGGGGGGGGAGCAGGGGGGGCGGGTGGGAGAGGGGGGAGCAGGGGGGGCGGGTGGGGGAGAGGGGTGAGTAGGGGAGGGGGTGGCGAGAGAGGGGGTGGGGGAGAAAGGGGGGTGCGAGGGAGGGGGAGAGCGAGGGGAGGGGTAGTGAGGGGGGGAGAAAGGGGGGTGCGAGGGAGGGGGATAGCGAAGTGGGGGGGGGGTAGTGAGGGGGGTGCGAGGGGGGGGCTCTTTGGGGTCGCGTGCAGGAGGCGGTGACTTCCCTCCCGGCTCATCCGCGGGGACCAGACCCGACGTGTGGCGGGGCGGGGCGGGGGCGGGGGGGGGGCGGGAGGGCGGGGGGGGCTACTTGGCCATACTTCACCACGCCGCTCAGGGCGGCTCAAGGCGTGGGACCAGAAGCCGGGGAGCATGGCGCAGTGCAGCACAACAATTCCCTTTTCCTGCTCTGCCAGTCTGCCCCGTAGCATCCTCCGGCAACCTGCCATGGGCAGTGGTCGCCTCGTCACGGCCTCAACATCGCCTACAAACCACCACCACCACGGCCACCACCACCACCACGGCCACCACCACCACGACCACCACCACACGGCCACGGCCACCACCACGGCCACCACCACGACAACCACCTCCACGGCCACCACCACCACCACCACGGCCCCCACCTCCACGACCACCACCAACAACCGCCATTCGCCACGAAGTGGCGGTGACGTCACCACGACGCTTGTGCCAGGCTAGGTGCACGTTGAGGCCACGTGAAGTATCGAACGCCCGCTGGCAGGAGGTCACAGGGCAGACCCAGGTGCCACGGGTCGACTGACTGAGATGATTGGCTGATGCACCACCTGTGCCCCCTACTAAGCCTTCTCATTCTCTGACGTGCGATGCTGTAGACGATGAGAGTGGGCCTGTCGCTTTTTCTCAGCCAGCCTGAACACCTCCTCTGTCAATCACCACGACCACCACCACCACTACGACCACTACCACTACGACCACTACCAACACGACCACCACCACGACTACCACCACAAAATACAAAGACCCCCCCCCCCTCACCGTATCGTATTTTAGAGAATGTTGGAGTGTGTGGAGTTCGTGAGAACTGTTGCACACAACGTGGTGGGTGACGAACCGGGCGACCCGAGTTCGATTCCCGCTCGCAGCCTCCCAACCCCAGCGACGATTATCCGCACCGGTCCTGGCACTCCCCTAGGTCGACTCAGCCTCAAAACGAGTACCCGGTGCGGTGGCGCGTACACATCGCCGCTGGGGAGACAAAGGCGTGCCGGCCGTGGTTGGTGCTGGCCACCCCCTCGCGTGCCGTTCCGGCCTTCACATGAGCTCGCTCGCAGGACTTGCCCCAACAGTCTGTTGGAGCCACACACGGGGGGGGGGGGGGGGGGGGTGGATCTTTGTCTTCGTGCCTCTTCACCTGCGGTGCGATGAGCATCGCCGCTGGGGAGACAAAGGCAGCCGGAGCTTGATTCCGGCCCACCCACGCCTTCGTGTGCCGTGACGTCCGTCATCGGCGGGTGCTGCGAACTCGCTATCAGCAGCAGCAGTAGCAACACCCTCGCACCCAACAGGTCTGTTCAAGGCTTTACCCCCGGTGGGGTGGAAGAGGAGGAGGAGGAGGGGGGGTTCTGTGAGTCTCCGTTGAGAGACGCGAGAGGGGCGCTCGGCGTCGACGCGAGGCGGTTGTCGCCCCCGACAATCCCCGAATTAGTCGCGCGCGGCGCCCTCCGCGCGAGAGAACGACGCGCGGCTCGGCGCACGCAAATGAGAGCCTTGAGCACCCTGCTTGGTAATGAGCCGGTGTCCGCAATGAGCCCTTTGATTGCGAGACGTGGTGGGGGTGGGGGAGATGGGGGTTGGGGTGTGATGGGGGGTGGTGGTGGGGGTGGTGGGGGAGATGGGGGAGATGGGGGTTGGGGTGTGATGGGGGGTGGTGGGGGAGATGGGGGAGATCAGGGGTGGTGGCAGAGTAGGCGGCAGCCCTTTAACAAGCGTGGCGCGTGCACGTGCGTGCACGTGCACGTTGGGGGTGTTCAATCAGAGTCCGCGGCGCGGTTCCGGAGATGCGCACAACGAGTGACCCCCCCCCCCTCTCCTCCCCGCCGGGGATCGTCGCGTTTTGGCAAAATCTGCGCGTGATCCACCAACCCCAATTGCCTACAAAGCTGAAACAAAACACGGGAGGTCTACAATACCACACGCGCACACACACAGAGTGATGACGCGGCCACTGGCCACAGCATCGTCACAATGTTGAACGTGTATCTGCACGTGTACCTGAACATGTACCTGGTCATGTACCTGGTCATGTACCTGGTCATGTACCTGGTCATGTACCTGTTCGTGTACCTGCACGTGTACCTGATCATGTACCTGTTCGTGTACCTGTTCGTGTACCTGGTCGTGTACCTGGTCGTGTACCTGATCATGTACCTGATCGTATACCTGCACGTGTACCTGATCATGTACCTGTTCGTGTACCTGGTCGTGTACCTGGTCGTGTACCTGGTCGTGTACCTGAGCATGTACCTGATCGTATACCTGCACGTGTACCTGATCATGTACCTGGCACATTTATTTTTTAAACTCATTTGGGAGTGCTTGGCAGGACCTTCCCGAAAGCGAATCTTGATGAGACTTTGTAAGGATTTCCAGGGAAAACTCGGGTGGAAGTACAGCAGTGGATTATTAAATCTATCTGTGCGGAGCTCGGAGCAATAATCCCTCGTATATGGGCGGTGGGTATCTTCCGACACGCCAAACACTCGTTGGCCAACACATCTACTTGACCTATTTTAGATTTGAAGTTTTCGTGACTGCAAGGATCCATACTCTTTGGTTCTTTCGGTAAAGTCACGTAGGTAAAAATAAAAAAACAAGAATAAAATGAAAATAAAATTAAGATGTTATTTTATTTTGATTCTTATTTTATTTGACCGGATAAAGCCCGCTGAGTTGTGTAGCTCTTTTTCAGAAGTGACCTGGCCACAAACGATAGCTCAACGAAGTGGCTTAAAATGTGGAAATGTAAAACAGCCAAACACTCTAGACACGTGACATTGTTTATAAAAGTGGAGGGAAACACCGGAGGAGCCGGACGCAAATCCACGCAACCACAGGGAGAGAGAGAGACACGCAAACTCCAAATATACAACAGCAGGCGTCAGGGTCGGGATCGAGCCCACGACCTCCTGTAGACCAGGCGAGGTAGTTAACATCTCCTAGCCACCGTGATGATGATGAGAGAGAGACACGCAAACTCCAAATATACAGCAGCAGCAGGCATCAGGGTTGGGATCGAACCCACGACCTCCTGCATAGCAGGCGACGGAGATAACATCTCGATGCCGGATCCTCGTCAAAATGTGGTCTTGAGACTCGCTGAGATATTTTCTGAACTCGCACATTGACGTCATCGGCATCATCATTTATAATATGAACCGGGCGGACTCCAGGAGAATCCTCTGCCGATGCCATCGGGAACCCATTAGCAATCTGAGTCGGAGGTCACGGGGAAATCGGAATGAATGGGTACAGAGGCTGTCATCAATTCTCTCGGAACGGCTCTTGCCATCGGGGTGACGATCATTCAACACATTACTTGGTGATGCTGCCGCTGCTGCTGCTGCGTTGGCAGTGGTTCGCAAGCACAGTTAACAACAACAACCCCCAACACGTGCATCAATAACGCTGTGGCCTTCAAAGGAAAAGTATATCATAGCCAACGTTTCGGGCAATAGCCCTTTTAGGGTTTGTCCAGAAGAGCCTCTGGCCCAATCTACGTGCCGTGAAGAAGGGCCATTGCTCAAAACGTTGCCTATTACTATATACACTTTTTAAGGCCACACAGAGTGTCATTGAAGGATGTGTTTAGTTTAATGACTAATCATAATTAGTAGTAGATGCGGGATCGGATCTATCGCTCTTATAGCGCACGCGGGAAGGCGCCGCTCTGTCTCCCAAACACAGCCCGCGGTAGTTTCACAGTCGGTGGGGCGATGTTGCTGCTGCTGCCGTGTGGTTTAGCCTAGGGGCACCCCCAGTGGCAGCTGTCCCTGTGGTTTGGTACAAGGCGGTCATCGGGCGGGGAGGCGCCGCTGCACAGACAGCAGGCCGGTGTCACTTCACGGCGATGATGTTGCTGCTGCTGCGTGATCGCCACCGAGCAGTTCGCGGTGTTTGTTTGGCAAGTTCGGACCACGACAACGGGATCGCGATGCTCTTGTGGAACAACGCCACGGGCATCTCTCACGCGCCCGGTTGCAATGGCACCACATCCACCGTTGTCTTGCCCACGAAGCGGTACCTTTCTTTTTTATCCACCCCAGAGGGATGATGGGCTGACTCAACTCCCCACAAACAGGGAGGGTGGAAATTCGCGACCTTCTGATTGCGAGGGGCGCGCTCGCTCGCTCCACCAACCGAGCGGCAGCCACGTGGCGTGAAATGTGACGAAACAATGCGGCGATAGCAGGCGCGCTGATTAAGCGGAGCACAGCCAAGTGCAATTGTGTGCAAGTGCCTTTGAAACATTCACAATTAATGAATAATTCACGAGGCACGACTCAGAACAACACTCGGCGGGCATTCGTATTCACGCAGCTTCGCCTGCCGCGAGCCAACTACTCGGCGAGCGGAGGGCAGTCCAGCAACAATCCACTTGTTGTACCGTACCACGCTCCGACGTCTATGGCTCCCCACCCCACCCTCACCACCGTCCGCCTTCGTCAACAGGCGCTGACTCACGCGGTGACGTGTGGCGCTGAGCACGCTGCAGGTATAACTCTCCGGGTGTTCCGATCTCCTCCCACGTGTATGAACACTCATTCGTTCGCAAAAAAACACTTTAATATATGTAGGGGTCCGTAGAGCTTGGGGAGTGATGGGGGATACTCAACACCGCGTGGCTACTGCTGCTGCTGCCTTCTTGCTCCTCGTCTGTGGTTTCTGCTCCTGGCGCGCTGAGTCGTCCTCTCTCTCTGAGTCGTCCTCTCTGAGTCGTCCTCTCGCTGAGTCGTCCTCTGAGTCATCCTCTCTCTGAGTCGTCCTCTCTGAGTCGCCCTCTCTCTCTCTCTGAGTCGTCCTCTCTCTCTGAGTCGTCCTGTCAATCGAGATGAGTTGAAAGTGGCACAGCTCCCAGTGCCTTCCTAACATCGGAAGCAAAGAGCGTTCCAGACGGCCGCGGAAGCAGCGCGTCCGAAAGCGCCGCGCGGCGCTGTCCGATGGCCGAGCCAAAAGCCGCCGACCGCCGCTGCTGCTGCTGCTGAGAGGATGAGCGGAGTTGGCGTGACGAGGGTTGAGAGCTCCTTCACGAGACCAGCGAGGTGGTGTTGTGCTTCATTTGTGTCGAGCGCTTTGCGGGTGTAACGAGCGCGACCTTCTGACAGCGCCGCATTCGTTCGGCAATTTTGCAGTACCACGTCACGATGCGTGTCAGTACCACGTCACGTGTGGGTACCACGTCACGTGTGGGTACCACGTCACGTGTGGGTACCACGTCACGTGTGGGTACCACGTCACGACCCGTGTCAGTGCCACGTCACGAGGCGGATACCACGTCACGAGGCGTGTCGGTACCACGTCACGACGCGGGTATCACGTCACAACGCGTGTGGGTACCACGTGCCACAGAATCTTAGGGGGAAAGATCGGGTGTCGGGAAGAGGAATCTCGCTCATGATCGCAGGGCATCATTGTCGCGACGGAAAGAGATTTTGAGAGTGAGAGAAAGCGAACGAGCGAGAGAGAGACAGAGAGTTAGAAAACAACACAAAAACCAGCCCGTAATTCTACGAAGCCGACGTCGACGCAAGGACGTGTCATCATTCATCGGGACGCGAGCGAACAGGCGACCCGTGACGCTGGGAGCCAGCCCCTGCTGCCTTCTTGACGGAGAGGGGCCAGGGCTGGAGGGTTAGGAAGGGACATTTGGAGATATTTACGGCGGAAGCCCCACCGCCGTTTTTGCATTTAAATCGCGTTGCTTAAAGCACAAAAATGAATTTAAAAAGACGACCGCGTGCTGCGGAAGTGGGAGCGGGGAGGATGGGGGTGGGGGGTGGGGGGTGGGGGGTGGTGGGCAAGGAAATAAAATCACGACCAACCCCCACCCAGCAGCCACATTTGTCTTCAACGTCACCAAAGATGCCCGTTTTCAAATGAAGCTTTCAAAATTCAGGCACCGAAGAGGATGATGATGATGATGATGAGAGCCGTCGCCTCCGTCTCTTAAACGGCGACTTTAAGCAACAGCAATAACAACAGCTATAATAGCAGCAATAACAACAATAACAACAGCAATAACAACAATAACAACAACAATAACAACAATAACAACAACAATAACAACAACAATAACAACAGCAATAACAACAATAACAACAACAATAACAACAGCAATAACAACAATAACAACAACAATAACAACAGCAATAACAACAATAACAACAGCAATAACAACAGCAATAACAACAATAACAACAACAATAACAACAGCAATAACAACAATAACAACAACAATAACAACAGCAATAACAACAATAACAACAACAATAACAACAGCAATAACAACAATAACAAGAACAATAACAACAGCAATAACAACAATAACAACAGCAATAACAACAACAATAACAACAGCAATAACAACAATAACAACAACAATAACAACAATAACAACAACAATAACAACAGCAATAACAACAATAACAACAACAATAACAACAGCAATAACAACAATAACAACAACAATAACAACAGCAATAACAACAATAACAACAACAATAACAACAGCAATAACAACAATAACAACAGCAATAACAACAACAATAACAACAGCAATAACAACAATAACAAGAACAATAACAACAATAACAACAGCAATAACAACAATAACAACAACAATAACAACAACAACAGTCGTCACGGAGGGCTTTGCGCGCATCGCGACCGATGATTCCCACTGCCACGCGGTACAGGGTCGGGGGGGGGGGGGCTGAAGGGGGGGGGGGAGAAGTGGGGGGGAGGATGGAGGAGCCCCCCCCCCTCCCCCCCTCCCCCCCTCCCCCCCTCCCCCACTCCCCCACTCCCCCCACCGCTCCCCTATTTACATTTTAGCTTTTCACCGCGTGCTCCCCTACGGATTTAGCGGCGGGGGGGGGGGGGGTTAATTGGCGGGTATTGTGCCGCGGTAATTACGGGCCCCGTGGTCGCATCTCAATTAGGCCCCGGCAGGAATCATCCCTCGTGTCCCCATTACAGCCACTCGCCTCTCGTTTGCATCCGGCAACAAAGTCCCGAGTTCACGACCGGCGCGTGGGCCCCCCCCCCCCCGTCTCCCCCGCCCCCCCCCCTCTCGCTCTCCCTGTCTCTCTCCTGCGCTCTCCCCCATCTCTCCCCCTCTGTCTCTCTCGCCTCTGTCTCTCTCCCAATGCCATCAGTGCTGCCCAATGCCATCAGTGCTGCCCATTCCCATTAGTGCTGCCAAGCCGCCTACCCAACCACGGGCACGGGCGGGGGGGGCAGCAGCAGCTGTTTGAGCATTGAATTATATATTTATATATCTTCCCGTGCCAATATTTGTCCAAAGGAGTCTCATCAAGGCGAGCGCCTTCCGCTTGTGAGAGTACCAGCAGCGGCGGCCGTTCTACGCACTCCTCTCTCGCTCGCTCGCTCGCTCGCTGCCATAGGAACGTGGAATTTCCACGGCGTGCCGTGAGCCACCGGCTCCCCGGCCCCATCCCCTCCGCCCCTCTCGCTCGTCGCAAGTGGCCGCGTAGCCCTTCAATGTGAATAATCATCAGCGTAATGCATGCGCGCGCCTCTCTGTGTGTGTGTGTGTTCGTGAATAATTCACACTTCACGGGATGAGGAGAGAGACTCGAGCGCGGGCGTCAGTCACGCCGATGATCACAGTGGCTAATGTAAAAGATTAGAGAATGTAATGACATTTAAGGACGACGGAGTCCATCCGCAGAGGATTTGGAGCCATTAAATCAGCCACCTCCTATGAGGGCGCCGAGGTAGCGAGATGTTAACTACCTCGCCTGGTATACAGGATGTCGTGGGTTCGATCCCGACCCTGGCGTCTGCTGCTGTGTATTTGGAGTTTGCGTGTCTCTCTCTCTCATCATCACGGTGGCTATGAGATGTTGACTACCTCGCCTGGTGTACAGGAGTTCCTGGGTTCGATCGCGACCCTAACGCCCGCTGCTGTATATTTGGAGTTTGCGTGTCTCTCTCTCTCTCATCATCACGGTGGCTATGAGTTGTTAACTCCCTCGCCTGGTGTACAGGAGTTCCTGGGTTCGATCGCGACCCTGACGCCTGCTGCTGTATATTTGGAGTTTGCGTGTCTCTCTTTCCCCCCGTGGTCGCGTGGATTTTTCTCAAGGTCCTCCGGTTTTCCCCTCCACATTTAGAATCTGCATCACGCGTATCTGGCTGCTATACATTCCCACGTGATGATGATGATGATAAGCCGCTACGTTGAGCTATTATTTGTGGCCAGGTCGCTTCTGACAAAAGAGCTACACAGTTCAATGGAGCTTACCTGGTAAAACAAACAGTTTAGTTTGAGTTTGTTATTTTAACGTCCCAGATTTGCATGCATTGGATTGCCATAGTTCATTCACGACCACCACCATCGGGGCCACCGACACCACCACCACCACCGACACCACCACCACCGACACCACCACCACCACCGACACCACCACCACCGACACCACCACCACCGAGACCGACACCACCACCACCGACACCACCACCGACACCACGACCACCACCACCGAGACCACCACCACCGCCGCCACCACCACCGACACCACCACCACCACCGACACCACCGACACCACCACCGAGACCACCACCACCGAGACCACCACCACCGCCGCCACCACCACCGACACCACCACCACCTAGACCACCACCACCGACACCACCACCTAGATCACCATCACCGAGACCACCATCACCGACACCACCACCACCAGCGGTGTTCCACGAGGCTGCCCCACGTGGTCCGCGGGTCCGCGATGCGAACGCAGCTTGATCGGGACAGTCGTGACGATCTTAATTTTCGCTGTACCTTTTGTTAGGGACATTAATTAATATTTTACTCGTGACATTTAATTTAAAAAAATGAAATTAGGTAAATTACCCTGATTAAACTATCCCAACCCTAACATCTAAGCTTTTTTATGTTTCAGTAATATTAATCATTTAGTATTCGTGGTGTTTAGAGAGAGAGAGAGGAGTGATTGCCTGTTGCCACCAGGGCTGCGAGGGCTGGGAGGGCTGGGTGGTGGTTTGCGGGCAGAGAATTAATGAAAGAACGGGGCGGGGGGGGGACTTCCTGCCGAGGAGATGGAGCGAGGGAATTCATCTCGCGTCTGTGACGGCTGTGAACTCGACAAGGAGACGCTCACCCCTCTCGTGCCTCACTCCAGTGTCAAACTCACCAATCACCCCCTCCTCTCTGTACCGAACTCACCAGTCACCCCTCCTCTCTGCACCAAACTCACCAATCACCCCTCCTCTCTGTACCGAACTCACCAGTCACCCCTCCTCTCTGCACCAAACTCACCAATCACCCCTCCTCTCTGCACCAAACTCACCAATCACCCCTCCTCTCTGTACCGAACTCACCAGTCACCCCTCCTCTCTGCACCAAACTCACCAATCACCCCTCCTCTCTGTACCGAACTCACCAGTCACCCCTCCTCTCTGCACCAAACTCACCAATCACCCCTCCTCTCTGCACCAAACTCACCAATCACCCCTCCTCTCTGTACCCGCATCTGTTTGTGGATCGACCCTTTTGCATTCGAGTGACCACCCATCACGGTGGCGGCGTCTTGGTGATTCCTTCAAACACGTGGTCGCCTCCGTCGTCACTGGGAGCTGTGCACCCTTCAATCGCGTAGATTGAAGCACTTATTTGTTTAGAGCTGCTGTTTGTGTTTAGTCTGTTGTCTTTCCCTCCGGTACAACCGATGAGCACGGTTGGTTACATACGGCGCGAAAGAAATTCAACAAACACCACCGTGGCTTCTAGATTTGAAGCTTTCGTGACTGCAAAGATCAATACTCTTCGGGTTTTTTCGGTAAAGTCACGTCCAGGCACCGTACATGCAGAGTACAAGCACCGTACATGCATTGTACAGGCACCGAGGTGGTTATCTCTCCCCCCCCAACTCATTGGCTCTTCCCTGCCCAGCACGCTATATATAAAAAAAACACGTGTCTTGAATAGCTCTCGTCACACGCTACAGTAATTTTACTGGAGCATTTACACCTGATGACGGAGGCTTGTGTTGCTTCCGAAACGTCGTGATTTAATTGAGTTATTTTCATTCATTTTTTTTTACCTACGTGACTTTACCGAAAAAAACCTAAGAGTAACATCGTGGCTTCGTGTTGGATCACACACGAGCAGCTCCTGATGCTGCTGATGGTGATAGTGGTGCTGCTGATGACACTGTGTAACGGAAAATAAATGTGTCCCTGGGCATTAAGTGTTATTTCCGAATTGCTTAGGCCTCAAAATTATAGAAAGTGGCTATTATTATTCCCCACAAACTTTGCTTTTGTGACCAGGACACAAAAACAAAGTTAATAATCCACTCCATTAACAGTGTAACACATTTATTTTTGTTCCTGGGTAGTAAGTGGTCACAAAAGCAAAATTTGTAGGGAATAATATCCATTTTCTATAATTTTTAGGCATCGGAAATTTTAAAATAACACTTACTACCCAGAAACAAAAATTGTGTTATATAGAGTGGGCGTGCTGCTGATGATGATGCCGATGATGGTGATACTGATGATGATGGTGATACTGATGATGATGATACTGATGATGATGATGCTGCTGCTGATGGTGATGCTGCTGATGATGCTGCTGATGATGAAACGCGTTCATCTGCTACCGCAAGCCGACTATAGACAGCACCGAGCTGACGGACGGGGGGAGGTCAAACGGGGTCAATCATAGCCCCTCCCCCCCCCTAACACCCCCCCCCCCAACCCGCGGATCCCCCCCACCCCACAAACCCAATTAAGCACGTGACCTCTTCCGGGCCAACCTCGTGATTGCGAGAAGATTCCTTCAGCCTGAGAACGAATTAATTAGGCCTCTTGAATATCTGTATGTGTGTGTGTGTATGTGTGTGTGTATGTGTGTGTGTGCAATTTGTACTTACGCAATTTATCTACGTGTATTTATTTTGCGTGACTTGCTGCGCCTTCTCTCGATTTTTGCGATCCTATCCGGTGAAGGGGGGGCTTGGGTTTCTGTGCATCGCGTGTTGTTGTTGTTGTTGTGGTTGTTGTTGTTATTGTTGTTGTTGTTGTGACTTGTTGACCTGCCATTTGTGAGCAAGAGCTTCATAGCTCATCCGATTTCTTCTCCTGCAAGTCGACATCAAGATTCTGATTCTGGATCGACCCCGCATCCCCCCCCCCACATCTCCCCTCCCCTCTAACATGCAAATGACAAAATTTGTATCCCACTGGACATGTCTATCATTGGGATGTTTACTGTTGTTATTGTGAACCTTGTTTACCCACGAAGGCCTCGCTGAGTGTCTCTTCATCGGGAGGCTCCTGGCAGGTGTGTCCCAGGATCGGGGCGATGCTACTGCTGCTGCTACTGCTGCTGCTACTGCTGCTGCTACTGCTGCTGCTACTGCTGCTGCTACTGCTGCTGCTGATACTGCTGCTGCTGATACTGCTGCTGCTGATACTGCTGCTGCTGATACTGCTGCTGCTGATACTGCTGCTGCTGATACTGCTGCTGCTGATACTGCTGCTGCTGATGGGTCATCGCTGTTCAGTTTTATATTTTTTCAATTCAGCTTTGGGATGTTTGAGCCAATTCCATCGTTTGCTTTTGTGTGGGACGAGATTGGAAGCGTGGAGGAAATCCTTGGAGAGAGAAACGGGACGGGAGAGGTGGGAAAGTGCGTGGAGGGGAGTAGAGTGAGATGAGAGGGGAGAGGTAGGAGAGTGCGTGGAGGGGAGTAGAGTGAGATGAGAGGGGAGAGGTAGGAGAGTGCGTGGAGGGGAGTGGAGTGAGGTGAGAGGGGAAAGGTAAGGGAGAGTGTGGAGGGGAGTAGAGTGAGATGAGAGGGGAGAGGTAGGGAGAGTGCGTGGAGTGGAGTAGAGTGAGATGAGAGGAGAGAGGCAGGAGAGTGAGATGAGAGGGGAGTAGAGTGAGGGGAGAGGCAGGAGAGTGAGATGAGAGGGGAGTCGAGTGAGATGAGAGGGGAGAGGTGGGAGAGTGAGATGAGAGGGGAGTAGAGTGAGGGGAGAGGCAGGAGAGTGAGATGAGAGGGGAGTCGAGTGAGATGAGAGGGGAGAGGTGGGAGAGTGAGATGAGAGGGGAGTAGAGTGAGGGGAGAGGCAGGAGAGTGAGATGAGAGGGGAGTCGAGTGAGATGAGAGGGGGGAGGTGGGAGAGTGAGATGAGAGGGGAGTAGAGTGAGGGGAGAGGTGGGAGAGTGAGATGAGAGGGGAGTAGAGTGAGATGAGAGGGGGGAGGTGGGAGAGCGAGTATGTTTATACCGCCATGTATTTTAGCTATGGGAGGTTTCCAAAACGTGTTTCTTCTCGGATCACGTTTTTTTTTCTTTCCACAAATGAACGTGCCCCTCCTGTCCGTGACACGTGGTTCAGAAACACCGCGGCCGTCGACGTCGTCAGAAAAGTACGGGAGCAGCAGTTGGGATGAGCTCAAGGAGTCATGGAGACGCGCAAACCCCTGGGGATCGCACCGAGAGCGACGGCACAAGGACGCGTGGATGAGATGGAGCGCGCAGGTTGACGACATCGTCGCAAACTGTTCAACATGGTAACGACTGGACCGGAAACGACTACGAGTAATGAGAGCATAGCACAAGAGAACACCACAGCAACTGTCACAAGTTCCGCTGCAACAGCAGGCCACAAACAGATGCAGGTATGTGTCTGTGGTTGGAGGAAAGTTACATCACACCATGGGTTGAGGATCCACCAGGGGAAGAAGGGGTGTTTGGGTAAAGAGAGACAGAGGCCTCGCATTGATTACTTTCTGTGAAAGCGATCAAATCAGTCGAATGAAGCACAGCAACTGGACGCGAACCATAGTTTGCAGTGCATCAGTACCACTGTCATGGAGGACGTAAACTCAAGCACCGAAGTAACAACTGAGGTGGAACCAACAACAGGAGTGGAACTCACCCAGCCTCCCAGACCTGCAGTCGAGAGGAGACTACCAGGGCACAGACCGTATGTGAAGTGGCCTGGCGCCAGTGACAAGAAGTTGTGGGAAACAGTGAATACTGACCTTACCTTGACCCTCGAAAAACTTCGAGGCACAGTGGAGAAGAAGTTGGAGAGGATGGGGGACATCATCTATGAGTACGGGGCAGAAAGCTTTGGAGTGCAAGAGGCAAAAGGCGGCAGAAAGGTTCCAACCCCACCAGTTTCCAGGAGGCAACAAGAAATCAAGCGCCTCGTTCAAGAAAGGAGACAGCTTAAGAAACAGTGGAAGAAAGCCTCGGAAGTGGAAAAGGAGGGCATAGAGGCACTTCAGGCTGACATCAAAACCCGGTTGGCATCCCTCCGTAGAGCAGAGAACCTACGGAAGCGACGAAGGAAGAAAGAACAAACTAGAACTCGATTCTATAAAGATCCCTTCAAGTTCCTTAAAAGTCTCTTCACGAAGGAAAAAAGTGGAGTTCTAAAAACAACAAAGAAAGACCTAGAGGAGCACCTGAGAACAACAAACTTTGACTCAAAGCGACATGAACATCTGGCCATCCCATCAGATATCCCACCCATTGAACCCCCGGAACATCATATTGAGACCAGCCCTCCGACATGGAAAGAGGTGGAAAACACAGTTCGAAGGGCAAGAACAGCATCAGCCCCGGGGCCAAATGGAGTCCCGTACAAAGTGTATAAGAACGCACCAGACGTCCTGAGGTTCCTCTGGAGGCTCATGAGAACAGCTTGGCAAAAGAAGATAATACCCAAAGTGTGGCGTAGGGCAGGCGGGGTCCTGATCCCTAAGGAGAAGGATGCAGTGAACATCAGCCAATTCCGCCCAATCTCCTTACTGAATGTCGAGGGTCAAATCTTCTTTAGGGTCATTGCCCAGAGGATGGCCGAGTACCTGCAAAGGAATGCGTACGTCGATACATCTGTACAGAAGGCAGGAATATCAGGATTCTCTGGCTGCTTGGAACATTCCAGCATGATCTGGTACCAGATCCAAATGGCCAAAGTGGAGAAAAGGGACCTCCATGTAGTCTTCCTCGACCTCGCCAATGCATTTGGCTCTGTGCCCCATGAACTCCTGTGGTCTGCCTTCAGATTTTTCCACATACCGGACACCATCACAACCCTGGTGAAGTCGTACTTTCAGGATCTGCAGTTCTGCTTCACCACCTCAGAGTTCACTACCTCATGGCAATGCCTGAATGTAGGTATAATGGCGGGATGTACCATTTCTCCGTTGGCATTCATAATGGCAATGGAGGTTATCATCAGATCCTCAAAATGGGTTGCTGGTGGACAGCGAGTCGACTCTGGTTTTCGCCTCCCTCCACTCAGAGCCTACATGGACGACATTACAACATTGACCACCACTGTCCCATGCACCAGGAGACTGCTCAGAAAACTCGAGGAGAACATCAGCTGGGCCCGTATGAAGATTAAACCATCCAAGTCACGCAGCATCTCGATTGTGAAGGGAGTACTCTGTGACCTGAAATTCTTCATCGGAGATGACCAAATCCCAACAGTGTCTGAGCAGCCGGTAAAAAGTCTTGGAAGGTGGTATGATGCAAAGACCAGGTGCAACAGCTGTGCAAAGACATCAGTAGTAGCCTACAGTCCATCGACAACACCCAGCTACCTGGAAAGTTAAAGGTCTGGTGTCTGCAGTTTGGTTTCCTACCCCGGGTGTTGTGGCCCCTGGCAGTGTATGAGGTTCCAATCTCAACAGTGCAGAAGATGGAAAGAGGAGTCACAGGCTACTTAAAGAAGTGGCTCGGAGTTCCACGATGCCTTACCACCATAGGCCTCTATGGAGATGGTGTCCTCAAGCTGCCCCTCACCAGTCTAACCGAGGAATTCAAGTGTGCAAAAACCAGGCTCCAGATGACACTGAATGAATCTTGAGACCCAGTGGTGAGCACCAACGCGCCGACCTTGGCAACTGGGCGCAAATGGAGGCCAGGAAAAGCAGTCCAGGAGGCAACAGCAGCCCTCAGACATGCTGACATTGTGGGTCATGTTCAGCAAGGGAGAGGAGGCCTTGGGCTAACTAGCCGTGCTGCTTGGAGTAAGGCCACTGCACCAGAGCGGCGGAAGATGGTAGTGCAGGAAGTACGCCATCAGGAGGAGGCTGCAAGGTGGGCCAAGGCAGTCTCTCTTGCCAAACAGGGACAGTGGACTCGATGGGACAGTGTGGAGAAGAGGAAGATCAGCTGGAAGGATCTGTGGGCCATGGAAGCGAGGCGGTTGAGCTTTTCCATCAGAGCAACATATGACGTCCTTCCAACACCAGTTAATCTTCACCAATGGTATGGTGAAGATCCGGACTGCGCCCTCTGTTCCATGCCAGCCAACCTCAGGCACATTCTCACAGGGTGTAAAACAAGCCTCACCCAAGGACGCTACACTTGGCGTCACAACCAAGTCCTTAAAAACCTTGCGTCCGCCCTGGAGGACAAGCGAGCTGCCACCAACTCCCTACCATCCCCAGCAGCATCACACCCCTTACGGACGACCTTTGTCCGCGAAGGGGCTAAACCACCGAAGAGCGGCTCTACATCAATAGAGCGAGACCAGCTGCGCTTGGCCCGCGACTGGAAAATGCTAGCTGACATTGGCCGGCAACTTGTGTTTCCTCCGGAGATCGCAACCACCACCCTAAGACCTGACATGGTGCTCTGCTCCCGTTCGCTCAAGAAGGTCTTCATCATTGAGCTCACAGTACCCTGGGAGGACTCAGTAGATGAGGCTTATGAGTGAAAACATCTGCGCTATGCCGATCTAGCTGCCGAAGCACGGCATCATGGCTGGAACACAGAAGTCCGACCAGTGGAGGTGGGCTGCAGAGGTTTTGTGGCAACATCTACAACCAGACTGCTTAGAGACCTGGGAATTAAGGGCCAGAGCCAGCGTTCGGCAATCAGAGCTGTATCGGAGGCGGCAGAAGGCAGCAGTCAGTGGCTCTGGATGAAGAGGAAAGACCCCAGCTGGGCCCCAAAGTGAGAGGGCCAGGAGGTATGCAGTCAACAATGCTTGACTCAGGGAGGAGGACACCCCTGCCATGCATAGTCCCATGGGATGTTGGCTATCAACAACAAGGCAACTCCTATGACTAATTGGGAATGGGACGCAAGCATAGAATTGATCACCCTGTTGCTGGCCGCCTTTGGGGAGGGTGTATAGTATGAAAGGCCGAAACACCCTAGGATCCAAAGGTTCACTACTGACGATGCGCTCCCCAAATTTCACCAGGCTCACTGTTCATGAACTCTTGGAAGTGCTTGCACAAAGGATAGTAACATCTCATCCTGTGTTCTTTGGAATCAGGGACGCGAGCGGGGGGCCTTGGTGCGGGGCGCGTCACGGCCAGAGGGGGCGATGGTTCGAGAGTAATAACGGAGCGGCAGTCGAGGAACGGAACGCGTCCCAGAGGACGCACGCCAGGGAGACGCAGCCGTGGAATGAGCTCGTGCACGCACAGGTGCTGGGTGGATTGTTACAGAGCGGTGGTGCAGCGGTCAGCGCTACGCTGCGCTACGAACCAAGCGACCCGGGTTCGATTCCTGCTCACGGCCAACACGGGTGACGATTTTCTGCACCGGTCCTGGGCCTCCCCTAGGTCGACTCCGCTTCAAATGAGTACCTGGTGAGGTGTGTAGTAAACATCCCCACTGGGGAGACAAAGGCGGTTGGGCGTGGTGCTGGCCACCCACCCCCTCGTGTGTCCGTTCCGACCTTCATAGGTGCTACTCGCTAACAGCACTTGTCCCTACAGTCGGTTAAGGCTATATGGGGGATCTTTGTTACAGCGCAGAACCTTCATCCAGCAGTGGAATGAGCGTGGCTGCTACTGCTGCTGCTGACGGTGACGATGGTGACGATGGTGAAGATGGTGAAGATGGTGACGATGGTGACGATGGTGTGCGTCTATGGGGTGGGGTTGGTGGATCACCGGAGCGGGAGGTTGAATCCATCCGACGACCTCTGGATCGTCAAGTCCAGTGCGATAACCATCACATCAAAGGCAGCGCCCCATAGATGCACAGAATTATATCAATCTCCTTATATCCCCCAAGCTATAACTACACAGCTATTTTATTCTTTTCTTTTTCAGAAGCGACCTGGCCACAAATGAGAGCTCAGCGCAGTGGCTTGTCGCGTGCCAATGTATCGCAGCCGAATACTCTGAACGCGCGATTCTAAACGTGGAGAGAAAATCGGAGGACCCGGAGTGAAATGCACGCGACCACGTGGAGAGAAACACACAAACTCCAAATAGACAGCAGCAGGCGGCCGGGTCGGGATCGAACCCACGACCTGCTGCCTATCAGGCGAGGTAGTCAACATCCCCGAGTCACCGTGGCGAGTTCTTTATATATTAACAATAATAACGAAAATCATCATCTCGATGGGACCCTGACCTGAATGAAATGGAGGTAGGCAGATGCTGCATTCACTGCGGGTGGAGCCCGCGGAGATTCAAATCGCATTCGTAAAGAAAGCCCCAGGGAGGGAAACGTAAAGAAGAGATTGATCTGACTTTAATTTCGCCAGGGTGAGAACCCAATTGAGAATTCAAAGTCTCCCCGTTCAAGGCTGACCGATCTGGGTGAACCAGACACAACCCAATTCACTGCAGCACCGGCACGGCAAAGACAAAGATCCCCCGTATAGCCCGCAAGAGGATGTTGGGGCAAGTGCTGTTTGCGAGTAGCACCTATGAAGGCCGGAATGGCACACGAAGGGGTGGGGCGCCAACGCCACGCCCGGTCGCCTTTGTCTCCCTAGCAGAGAGGTTTAGACACCGCACCAGGTCCTCATTTGAGGCTAAGTCGACCTAGGGGAGGCACAGGACCGGTTCAGATAATCGTAACCGGTGTTGGCCGCGAGCGGGAATCAAACTCTCGTTGCCGGGTTCGTAGCGCAGCGCGCTAACCGCTGCACCACCGCTCGCCGACAACAAACGTAGCCCACACGTGCGCACAGAGCTGCAGCAACAGAGAGGAGAGGCGAGCTCGTACAACCCGATCGTGTTCAGTCCATCACCCCGTTGGGCCTTCGAGACCAATGCAGTCTTATCCAGCAGGATTTGTTTAATCGAATCAACTCCAAACCGCTTGTAAAGCATTTTACTTTGCGGCGGGAGAGCGAGTGGGCAAGTGGGTGAAGGGGTGTCAGGATTGAGTGAGTGAGCAGGCTGGCGAGATGAGTGAACGTGGTGGATGATTTAGTTGAGTGAGCGGGTGAGTGAGATATCGAGTGGGTTATGGAGTGGATGAGTAATTGAGTGAGTTAATGTTGAGTGTTTGGGTGAGTAAATGGGTGAATAGTGGTGAGTGTTCAGGTCAGCGAGTGATTGGCTGAGTGAAATCTCAGTAAAGTAGGTGGAGTGGGTGAATGGTTGAGTATTTGGGTGGGCGAGTTTGTGAATCGGCGAGTTTGTGAATATGTGAGTTTGTGAATATGTGGGTTTGTGAATAGGCGAGTTTGTGAATATGTGAGTTTGTGAATAGGTGAGTTTGTGAGTATTTTGGTGAGTGCGCGGATGGGCGAGTGTTGGAGTTTGTGAGTTGGGTCGTGTTCAGGTGAATGTTCTGGTTGGTGGGTGACTGTGTAGGTGAGTGCTTGCGTGGGTGACTGTGTAGGTGAGTGCTTGAGTGGGTGACTGTGTAGGTGAGTGCTTGGGTGGGTGACTGTGTAGGTGAGTGCTTGCGTGGGTGACTGTGTAGGTGAGTGCTTGAGTGGGTGACTGTGTAGGTGAGTGCTTGGGTGGGTGACTGTGTAGGTGAGTGCTTGGGTGGGTGGGTGTTCAGGCGAGTTATTGGGTGGGCCAGTGTTTCGGTGATTGTCTGAACAACTAGGTGCTCGAGTTCGTGAGCGAGTGTTCGGGTGAGTGGGTGGGTGAGTGGGTGGGTGGGTGGGTGAGTGGGTGGGTGGGTGAGTGGGTGAGTGTTCGGGTGGGTGAGTGAGTGGGTGAGTGGGTGGGTGGGTGAGTGGGTGGGTGGGTGAGTGGGTGAGTGTTCGGGTGGTTGAGTGGGTGGGTGAGTGGGTGGGTGGGTGAGTGGGCTGATGGGTGGGTGAGTGGGTAAGTGGGTGAGTGGGCTGATGGGTGGGTGAGTGGGCTGGTGGGTGGGTGAGTAGGTGGGTGGGTGAGTGGGTGAGTGGGTGGGTGAGTGGGTGGGTGTTCAGTTGTGTGAGTGGGTGGGTGAGTGTTTCGGTGCGAGTTTTGAGTGGATGAGTTTGTGAGCGAGCGGGCGGGCGAGCGAGCGCTGAGCGATCACGGGAGGACACGCGCCTCCCTCATTGCCATTCCCCGCGTGGTCCCCAACGCGTTCCTCCGTTGCTAATAGCAACAGCGGCGGGGTGTCCCCCCCCCCACCACACGTGCTGCCAGCAGATATGGTTTCCACGACGACCGGCAATGGCTCAGCGGTGTTTCTGATGATTTTTCTTCTGTTTGTCGTGATGGGAATCGAGTCAAAAACAAATGCTATTGTAACGCTTCAGCAGCCCCTACAAGGGATGACATCCCTCGCCAATTGGGATCTCGTGGGCTATGGGACCAGGTCACCATCCTATTAGTTTACGCGGTCCCATGGGTATTGGGGGCAAGGTTCCGCCGTAACTGGAATCGCATTCGCTTGGCCGCGATGGTGGCTAGGAGATGTTAACTACCTCGCCTGGTATGCAGGAGGTTGTGGGGTCGATCCCGACCCGAACGCCTGCTGCTGTATGTTTGGAGTTTGCGTGTCTCTCTCTCATCATCATCACGGTGGCTAGGAGATGTTAACTACCTCGCCTGGTGTGCAGGAGGTTGTGGGGTCGATCCCGACCCTGACGCCTGCTGCTGTATATTTGGAGTTTGCGTGTCTCTCTCTCTCTCTCCCCATGGTCGCGTGGATTTTTCTCCGGGTCCTCCGGTTATCCCCTCCACATTTAGAATCAACATCACGCGTTTAGAGGCCATCCATTTAGTCCCTACGCATGGAGGGGGGAGGGGGGGGGGGTTAACCCAAATGCGTTCGCTTGCGTATGGGGGTCTACTGACAATGTACGTACGCATAAGAAACTGGGGGGGGGGGGGTGAAGCCTCGACAATAATTTGTCGACATTGGCCTTCAAACGAGTTCGATAGTCCGGCGGTGGACTATCTGTTTGCTTAAACACGTTAATGTTATTAATTCTTGATCGTTTCTGCGTCGATTATATATCGGCCGTTCAACAGGATTCGGGGGGGGGGGGGTGTGCGTCAGGCGAACGTACGCGGGGGGGGGGGGTAAAAAGTCGGCGTGCGTACAGGGAGGGGGGGGAGGGGTCAAGTTTTGACAGATGTTTGCGTACCGACTCAATGGATGGCCCCATAGAGCGTTGCGCTGCTATCGATGTCCACACTGCGATGATGATCAGCCACCACTTCGCTGAGCTGTCACTTGTGATGGCCAGGCGAGGCCCACTGACCTACGTAGCTCAGTGGGCCTTGCCTGGTTAAATAAAAAAAGCGTTTTTGTTCTCCAGGATCCGGTCATAAAACACGGCCCCATTGTCAATCCGCTGCTGGATGGAGGCCTTCTCCACGCTGCATCGGCCCCGAGGGCGTTATCTTATCTCGTGTTTATAAAGCTCCTTATATAGTTTATACAGCTCCTTTATATATATAGTTTATATAGCTACTTTATATATATAGTTTATAAAGCTACTTTATGTATAGTTTATAAAGCTCAATCTGGATTTGAAGCTTTCGTGACTGCAGAAATCCATACTCTTTGGTTCTTTCGGTAAAGTCACGTGGGTATAAAAATAAAAAAAAAATTCTATTTTTATATAGCTACTTTATCCAAGGTGCTTGACTAGGGCTATGAGCGGTACAATGAGGGTGGCTAAAAGTGACATGGTGAATAGGGATCGGTGGTAGGAGAGTTTAACGACACATTTATATATTTATGCGATTTAACCCAATCCCCCCCCCCCTGTATTTGGTATGGGAGTATGGGCAGGGAGGTTTAGTAGGCACGGGAATTACGGAGGGGGGGGGGGTGGATACCTAGGGATGGAGGGAAGGATGGGGCCAGGGAGAAGAGATGGGGGGCTCTTGTGGGAAGAGCAGAAACTGGACAGGGAGACGGGCGTCTTCTTGGTTCTTTCGGTAAAGTCACGTAGAAGGAAAATAATACAATAATAAAAATAAAACATAATAAAATATGTTATTTAATATTATATTATATATTATTTAATTATATAATGTTTCATTTTTATAATTTTATTACTTTCCTTCTACGTGACTTTACCGAAATAACCAAGAAGATGAATCCCTGCAGTCACAAAAGCTTTAAATCGAAATGGGAGAGAGGCGCTTCAAGCTCCACGTGGAGGCGAAGTTTGCTGCAGTGCCCGGGGGCGAGTCGGCAGAAGGAGCGGGAAGGGGGGTGATTGCGCACAAGCTCGAGGGGGGGGGGGGTGCGGTGAGCAGTCGGGGACATCGAGAGCGAAGCGGGCGGGAGGGGACACGGAACGATACGAGGGAGGCGAGCGTGCGCTGGGGCAACGCCGTGGAGAGATTTAAATTCCAGCGTGAGGAGCTTGAACAGACACCGGGAGTAGATGTGGAGCCCCGTCCATTTCTACAGGAAGGGAGCAGCGTGTGGTAGGCTGCACATGAAACGCGCAGACGCATTTTGATCTGTTGCAGTGGAATGAACGCATCGGCTGCTCAGTGCGGATTGACGATGATGGGTGGAGGGGTCCCAAGATCGGTTCAGATATCACTCGCCACCCATGTGTTAAGCCGTGGCCGGGAATCGAACTCGGGTTTTTTGCCGGCGTTAATTGCGCAGTGCGCAAACTACTGCCAACTACTGCCCCGCCGGGGCCAGATCCAATCCACATCGTCATCATCATGATGTCATGATGAATCACAGAGCACATGGTCATGAACCTCTGTGGGTCTGTACGCGAGTCACTGAGTCACTACCACACGGCAGTGAACCACTGTGAAGGCAGCAGCGAGGGTTGGTGGATCAGGAGGAGCCGTTCCCTGGCTCGCCGCACAGCGCTGCAGCCAAGTGTGTCCCCTCCGTACGGGGATCGAGCGTTGCCCCCCGCCCCCCTCGCACGCGTGGTTTTTCTCCAGGTGCTTCGGTTACCTCCCGCGTGTATAATAAGCACACCTCAAAGCCACCGTGGCGCCCTGTGTTACAGGGGTCAACCCATCCGGGCGAGCGCTGGGTCATCACCTTCTGGCGGGACGCGGATACCACCGTTGAGATCCGCCAGAGTGGATCATCACAGCACGGATTTATTCGTCACAGCTGATATCCCGGACGGTGCGATACGCATAGTGAGGTGGTGTGGAGGGGGCAGGGGGGGGGGCCCAGCCAAAACGAAAATAGAAAATCGCTCTTCCCTAAGCTCAGCAAAGTCGCGCTCGCCGATCGGGGACAGGCGCGGTTCGGATGAATGCCCCAGGTCGGGTGGGACCTCTTCCGCGCCATCGACGCAGGGCGCCAAGAAGCCCGTGGCGCTGTACAAGGCTCAGGGCTGCCCGCCAATCCGCCAAGATTCGCTTCCCCTTCGCGAATCTCTCCCGCAGCAGCGGTGCAGCGCCTCCTGCATATCGAGCCTTCGAGAAATAAGCAACGGGCACCGGTTGAAACGGTGACGTCATTGTTGTTACCACGACGACTACTAACTACGACTAACTACGACTACAGCACTAGGCTGGGAGAGCCAGGAAAGCCTCACCGAGTCTCGGGGTAGGAGGGGTGGGGCTGGGTGGGGAGGGGCTGGTCACCCCGTGGTGCCCTTATTAAACTCAACGTTTAACCTACTCACGCCGGCTTGTGCCTGCCCTCACAGTCGGCCATATTTTCGGAATACACCACGCCGCCGTTGACCCTGGCCATTGACCGAGCAACCCAACGTTCCTACCAGCTCCCTCCGCAGGAATGTGTTTGTTGGTGACGTGTTGACGTGTGACTGAGATGGGTGCCAGGGACGGTGAGGCGAGTCACGGAAGCGTCCACACCCCCGGGGCGGCTCAGCTTGGCAAATCCCCTCGTGGTCCCACGACCACTACCCCCCCCCGCCACGTGGCCCCGTGACGTCACGTAACGTAGCCGTTACGTTGCGTAACCGCGTTGTTACGTTGCGTGGCTGTTACGTTACCGTTACGTTACGTTACCGTTACGTTAGGTTACCGTTAGGTTGCGTTGCCGTTACGTTACCGTTACGTTGCGTTTTTATATAGAATAAAAAATGAAAATAACTAAATTAAATCTCGACGTTTCGGAGGCAACACAAGCTTCCGTCATCAGGTGGAACAGCCTCCGAAACGTCGTGATTTGATTTAGTTATTTTATTTTTTTATTCTATATATATATATTTTTTCATATACGTGACTTTACCGAAAGAACCAGAGAGGATGGATTCCTGCAGTCACGAAAGCCTCAAATCAAGATTCAACCAAAGTTGCTTATGACAGTACGTGGACATTTATAGCAGCCAAAAATAACATGTTTAAGAAAGCGGCTGATGGGATGTAAAACAAAACAAGTGAATGTTTCAATGTGGACGGGATGGATATCCGACCTAATGGTGTACTTATTGTACCACCTCTCTGGAGTTGGTCATCGCTTAACATTCAGACTGCAAGGCAGCCAAAGCGACGGAGTCTGCCATGGGGGGAAGCAGCCTTGGCCCGTCTCTTCTCGTCCACCCAGCCGACATCTGGACGCCCGGCCAGGATTGTATCATGGGCGGTAATCCCTCTTGGTCGTCACACAAGAGCAAATTGACCTCCTCCAAGTCACACATCCTACAGCTTACACCAAACGCCCCGGCTTGGCCCCCGGGGATAGATCCCGTGACAGAATGCCTGGGGCTGAGTCTCGAGGCATCACCGTCAACCACGAGCCAATCCATTACTGGGACGAAGGCCACCCCTGGACAATCCCGCCGTCTCTCGCGATCTCGCGACGTGATTATATTTTATCCACCCGGCGGCTGCTCTCACGCCGGGCCGATCCGAGGTCTTCGTCGCTCCATCTCCTCGGCAGACGTCTCTCCTCTGTGATGCGTTCCATTCCGAGGCCGCCGCCACGTAGGTGAATATTTTAACCGTCGGGCGCAAATCCAGCCGACGCCACACAGCGATGTCTTCGTCGTCAAGATCAGAATCGTCGGAATATTCATACTGGAAGAATCCGATGAGCTACGAAGCTTTTTTTCCCGCAGATGTCCAGTAGGGACGGGTCCGAACGTTACAGCAACAAACAATACAAACACAACGAGTGCAAAGTATGGTAAAGGTAAGCAGATCACACGAACAAATACAACTAAACTCTTTCTTATTGTACCAGGTAAGGCCCTCTGAGCTATTCGATTACTTCTCAGAAGCCATCTGGCCACAAATGATAGATCAACGATGTGGCTTAACAGGTGTACATTTATACTGGTAGGAACCTCCTGGTTACACCAGCCCACAGGGGATTACTTTGTCCGTCCGTCCATCGTGCAGGGAGGGTGGGGAGGGAGGGGCTGGGTCGGGAGGGGAGGGTGGGGAGGGGCTGGGTGGGGAGGGTGGGGCTGGGTGGGGGTTGGGAGGGGTGGGGCTGGGTGGGGAGGGGCTGGTCACCCCGTGGTGCCCATATAAAACTCAACGTTTAACCTACTCACGCCGGCTTGTGCCAGCCCTCACAGTCGGCCATATTTGCGGAATACACCACGCCGCCGTTGACCCTGGCCATTGACCGAGCAACCCAACGTTCCTACCGAGCAACCCAACGTTCCTACCAGCTCCCTCCGCAGGAATGTGTTATCAGCCAAATCATCTAATCTGAACGCATGTTTCTAAATGTGGAGGGGAAATCCGGAGGACGTGGAGGAAAAGAAATCCACGCGACCACGGCGAGAGAGACGCGCAAACTCCAAATCTACAGCAGCAGGCGTCAGGGTCGTGATCGAACTTGCGATGTCTCTAACGTGCGGACGTTCTTCAATCCGCGTGTTCCTCTTCCTCTCGCTGTCGGTATCATTGCAAGCTTGCATTCTCTCCACGATTATTTGTGCAATTGGCAGATTTTTTGTCCCCTTGTATTTTGTTGTCAGGGTCCGTGTTTCCAACTCTGCACGTCACGCTAGGTGATATGCACTGAATGAAATGTTTATGTATTTAAGCTAATTTAGTTTTTCCTCTAAATATACAGAGTACTGCATATTTATCGCAACATTTTGGTTCCGGTCTGCCTTAAATAATGACCAATAATTGTTTTCAACTCTCTCTTTCTCAGGGCTGACCTAAGACCACCTTGAAGCATGGGTTCGAGTCCTTGTTCTGGGTATCTCTCTCTCTCTCATGGGGTCCATAATGGCTGTGTCAGACACACTGGACAGCACTGATTAGACCCTGTGTTTCCACGTGTGTCTCTCGGACAGGAAAATAGCCGAAGCTGCGCTAAAATGAAGGTGACATTTGGAATCAAGGTGTGAGGTCAAGGGGTCACCGATTCCGTTCGATGCCCTGAGATTCACCGTCGCAATCCCCGTGTCAGATCCCGCGGGCAGAGTCGATGGTTCGACCTTCAGGCTCTCCGCTCAAGAGTTGCGTGGCGCCTTCCAAATGTTAATCTTCAAAAGTTTATTGAACTCTCCATTTGCGTCTGAAACATTCACAAAGGGAAAGGTGGAAGAGGAAAAACAGCTCCCGAGGAGGGGACATCGAAGCCTCGCGTGACTCTATCCCACGGCGTGGTCAGATCCTCTCCCCCGGGGCATCAATATACTGGGATGCGAGTGAATGAATTAATACATTACATTATTCAGAAGTAAATTGTTTTCTTCACATTTCAATATCAACACGTGCGTGCATTGGGCCGTTCGCAAATGTCGTGACACTTGTGCAGCTAGCAAGGATCGGGGAGTGGTGGCGCAGTGGTCAGAGCACCAAGCTACGACAGAAAGGCTCCATGCATTCGTCAATAACACTGTGGCCATAAAAAAATGAATATTATAATAGGTGACGTTTCGGGCAATGGCCCTTTTCCACAGCACACAAGTGACAAACGGAGCCGTACGTGGACAATTTCATTTAATCGTACGGGAGAAGCCCATACTGAGTCCCAAGACTCATTTTCAGGAGGGTCCTACTGCATTGAGATGTTTGTTTTGGGCCAGTGCCATTTCATTTTCGGAGTTTTTGTTATCCTCGGAGAAGAATCCGGAGGTGTCTGGAGAGCGCCCTACGAGAGTGAGAATGTTGGAAGGTTCGTTCTGGAGGGGTGCAGGAACCCACTTGCTGTGCTGCCCTCCTACGGCCACCTTGGAGAGCAGTGGGTTTGGCAGGTGCGCGTGATTAACTGTAAGCTTATTGCACCACCGCGAACAAACACCGTCGTCATGCACGCTCTACGCCAGCGATTTGCATGGACAGAGACAAACTCGCTCTTCCGTGCCGTTCAGTGGTCGACCCCCCCCCCCCACCGGTCGACCTCTCGCCCCCACCGTTGGTCGCGCATGCGCAGTGAGGCGGACAGACCGCCGTCAGCCCCCACCCCCGGCCCACCCACCCGTCCACCCACTCGGGCGCACGGCGGCGAGCTTTTGGCATTGGTGTGCCGGGAAGACGGCGCGAGCGAGCGAGCGAGTGTCGTGGAGCGCACGAGGTTGAGTCGCATCACTGCTCTGTGCGGTCATTCAAGACACCGCGTAACGGGGCTCGTGGTCCTATTGCCACTCTCAGACACACACGTGACCAGCCCGCCCGAGTGAGATCGAGAGAGAGGACGGCCAGATGGAGAGAGAGACGGAGAAAGAGGAAGCGAGAGAGAGAGGAAGCGAGCCAGAGAGGCAGAGAGAGAGGAAGCGAGCGAGAGAGAGAGAGAGCCGCTCCACGCGGAGTCACCTTGGACGAGGGAGGGTCCCGTGCCCGTGATGGATGCACGGGCGCTCCGTGTCCCCACGAAGCGGGGGGGGGGGCGATCACGAGCTGATGGCTCGCGAATTCTACTGCAGCTGCTGGGTGATGGTGGGGTGGGGTGGGGTTCCGTCGGGTGGGGAGCATCTGACCCCGTAGGGGGCCTTAAGCAGAAATGATGTTTGCTGTCCTTGACCCACGCCACCACCCCCACCTCCCTTTCCAGATAGCGACTCCCGAGCGAGATGCCAGAAGAGATGTGGGCGAGCGTCTCGGGTGGTTTGAGATGAGAGAGATGCAGACACGATGAATTGTGACGGTCATGTTAATTCGCGCGTTATGTTCATTAGAATTTGAGAGTATACAGGGTGCTTCAAACACGTGTTTACAATTATACGGGACTGTCGCTTTTAATGGAAAAAGAACGCGTAATAACAGTAACAGAATAACAAATGTAATGTTAATAGCTTCATAAAGTCAAAGTCTCCACTTATTCGCCATCGTTGTCAACACATTGCCTGGGATCTTCTCCAGGTGGTCTCCAGAGCCCGGAGGCGGCGGCACATTTCTCGTGGCGTTGTCGCAAATTCTCGGAAGTGTTCACATTGTTTTGAAACGCCCTGCATTTCGGTTCACCCATACGTTTTCATGAATCCAATTTCCCTTGAGCTGCTTGGGGACCTGAGCTTTGGCTTGGTTAAAGGTAGTAGTGGTGGTGGTGGTAGAGGGGGTGACAGTGAAAGTAGTGGCGCTGGTGTGGTGCTGCAGTGGTGCTGGCGTGACGCTGGTATGGTGTTGGTATGGTGCTGGTGTGGTGTTGGTATGGTGTTGGTATGGTGCTGGTGTGGCGATGGTATGGTGTTGGTATGGTGCTGGTGTGGTGTTGGTATGGTGCTGGTATGGTTCCGGTGTGGTGCTGGTGTGGTGCTGGTGTGGCGCTGGTGTGGTGTTGGTATGGTGCCGGTGTGGTGTTGGTATGGTGCCGGTGTGGCGCTGGTCTGGTGTTGGTATGGTGCTGGTGTGGCGCTGGTGTGGTGCTGATTTGGCGCTGGTGTGGTGACGGTGAGAGTGGTGACAGTGGCGCTGCTGTAGCTGTTGGTGGGGGTGATGGTGGCGTGGGTCAGTTGTGCGATGGATGGACTGCCCATTACCACGAGGATTGCCAAGGACGGTCAATGGTTTTGAACTCTAGAGTCACACCGGGAGGTCAATTTACGGGTCTGGGGAGGAGGGGGGGGGGAAATGGGGGCGACTGCCCCCCATACCCCCTTGAGACCCTGAAAATTGGTGTTTTATTGATATTTGCGATAAAATTTTTATTGTTTTTCATTATTAATGCTGGGGGCACGATTTAAAATCTTGACATTTGAGGACCCCCCCCCTCACTCCCTGGGGAAAGATTGCAGCTCCGGTGCCGCGATAGGGCGGAATGCAGATGTCTGTTGACGTTCATATTTACGATGATGTGCTTGTTGACGATGATGATTCAGATGATGACCTGAATTCAGATTATGAATTCAGGTGATGATCTGAATTCAGATGCTCTGATGATCTGAATTCAGATGATGATCTGCATTCAGATGATCTGAATTCAGATCAGATAAATTCAGATGATGATCTGTATTCAGATGATGAACTGAATTCAGATCATGATGAATTCAGATGATGAATTCAGATGATGATCTGCATTCAGATTATCTGAATTCAGATCAGATGAATACAGATGATGATCTGAATCATCATCTGAATCATCATCTGAATTATTATCACAGTGAATCACCACCATCATGATCTCAATCATCGCAATCGTCATTGCCACCACCACTGTCATCATCACCACCATCACCAACCATCACCACCACATCCCTAGGACTAACATCATCATCATCGTCTCCATGTATTATGATCATCATCATGACTACCATCACATGTCCACCATGATTGTGCTCATCATCGTCACTAGCAGCTACCAGCACAAAATCTCCAACGCTACTGCCACCATCACCACCTCTTCGTTCATCATCAACCATCATCATGCTCGCCGGTCTCATCGTCACCATATCACTACGCGTGATAATTGTGTTGTCATCAAAGTTATCACAGACAGCCATTAGGATCATCACCATCACTGCCATCACCATCTTCATATTCACGATCACCACTGTTATCATTATGAAGATACCGTCATTCTCATGGCCACTATCACCATCGTCGTCGTTGTCATCCCACACCTTGTCATTTTGGTGAGCAAGGACAGCATGAACTGAGCGGTGAGTCCGCACGTCGCCTGCCCATTGTTTTAATATTTACCAGTTCCGCACATGTCTCAGTCACAGTTGCGGTAAGCCCACGAGCTCACCCCTAGTAGCCACAATGAGTAAAAAACAAACGTCGCTGGAGAGCTGCTTTGAAAAGGGGAAAGACCCAATGATGAACTCCCCCCCGCCCCACCGGTCCGTGAAAAAATTGTCTTCCACAAAACCGGTCCCTGGTGCCAAAAAGGTTGGGGACCGCTGAGCGAGGAAATTCTTGTAAAGGAGATTAAATACTGAACTCTTGAGTTCGCCAACATCAACTTGAGACTTTGAACTCGCAATCTCATTAATTCTCACTCACTCATTCGCTCACTCATTCACTCACTGGCGAATGAGACTCTATTCTGATCTCTGTAGTTCTCGCCTGGCTCATCAAAACCCACTTGAGATTTTGAACTCATTCACACTCTCATTCATTTACTATGAAACTCTTTTTTTATTTTAACAGGTAAAGCTCACTGAGCTATGTAGCTCTTTTTCTGAAGCTACCTGGCCACAAATGATAGCTCAACGAAGTGGCTTGTCGTTATTTCGAGCAGCCACATATTTCAAAGGCGTGTTGTTGCGACCACAGGGAGAACACGCAAACTCCACATATACAGCAGCAGGCGTCAGGGTCGCGGTCGAACCCACGACCTCCTGTACACCGGGCGAGGTAGTTAACATCTCGCTCGTGCACGTTGAACTTCTTCCGCACCGTACGTAGCCAACCGCGCTAATCGGAGGTGCTCCTCGTTCACCACCTCGCCTCGCGTTCACGCCCCCCCCCCTCCACCAACCTCCCACCACCAGCCCCCCCCCTCCCCAGCCCCCCCCCCCCCCAGACCAGCACCCATCAGCACGTGGAAACCGCTTCAATTCGCACCTCCACGTGGGTGCAACCCGCACCGAGCTTAGAGGGGGGGGCGGAGTCGCGCCCTCGACAATTGGGTTCACAGCGTGCACTTCACCTGGGGTCCACACAGGTGAGAAACACAATGACACCCCCCCCCCCGCTGTCGTCATCATCCACTGGACCTTATCATGGTCACCACCACCACATCTCTCCCGCTACCACCACCATCATCAACTCACTGGCATCATAATAATCACCACCAACTCCTCTCTATCACTCCTGGCATCATCATCGTCATCCCACTATCATCATCATCACCGCCACCACATCACCACCACGACTGCCAGCATTATTGTCATCATCATCCCACTGTTATCATCATCATTATGGAATTTATCGCCAGTTCCACGTATCCCCACGTGTGTTTTGATTTAGTGTGCTGATCTTAAAGGTGCATTGAAAAATGTTGATGCTCCGACTGATGCTCCTGCTGAGGTGGAGTGACTCATGCAGCCAGCTATGGCTGCAGAGTTTGGTAGTACATGTTGTTTATGTCGTTTATTGTGAAAATTCGGTCACAGTTCATATGACCACTGTTTCATTGCTTTTATGGCTTTATTTTGGTGATTTTCGAAAAGTTTTTGGTTTGGCCATGTTTGTTTGTTGTAGTACAGAGTTAGACTGATGGCCTAAATCTAAGTTGTCTTGTGGTTGTTGTTGTTTGACTTGCATCCCACTGGGATTTTTGCACACAGCGTTGGTGTACGGTGCTTTTTCTGCAATATTTTGCTGTCTTTTCTTGGATTTTCTGTTTGCACTTAGTCACTTTAAGATGTTTTCTTGTTCATGTTTTTGTTTTTTTGTTTGTTGCGGTTGCACCCGATTCAAGAGCCGAATGGCTCACAGGGCTATACCTAATAAATGAACTTGAACTTGAAACTTAAACTCAAGCAGTCAACCACAGGAGGGTTCGCGCGGCACAACAACGTGCCCCCAACGTACCCGTGGTACAAAGTGATAGCAACGCGGTTCGCAGAGTCGCGTGCAACTTTTATTTCGTCCGAGCGCATCAATCCACGACAAACAAAGCATCACGGGGAAATCCATTGTTGTTAAGCGTCACCATCAATACTAATGGTTATGGTAATTAGAACGAGAAATTGAAAACGGTAAGATTATAGGCATCTCGGCACGCTGTCCAGGAACCAGCGTACCAACGTAACAGTGCATGGACCCGTAAGAGGCATATTTACACAACTTAAATAAATAAACAAGACATCAGCTGGGCAACCCGAGCAACTGGTCAATGGTCAAATGCCGCCCGATCTTGAGAAGGAGCTAAGCAGGTTTGGACCTGGATAGCGCTTGGATGGGCCACCACCACCATGCACAAACAGGTTGCTATAGGCTGCTGCTGCTGCTGCTGGGGGATTTAGGGGGGGGCTACGTGTTGGGCAGCAAAGGGCAGCGCAGCCAAATCCACTGCTGCACTGTCGGTCCGTGCCTTGCACGCAGTGCTGCCCGCAACGGCGGCGGTCGCGGTGGTGGCGGTGGTGACGTACGGGAGAACGACGGCCCATCCCGCAGTGGATGTGACCACCACGCCGCACAGAGCAAGCCCGTGAACACGACAACTGCGCCGATGAAATGCGTTGACGGGATGAGCACGGACACGCCCGCCTGTTGGACGGTCCCGTAAAGTGCGATAATCGATGGCACGCCACCCTCCCGATGTACGCGGCGCGGAGCTCGGGAGCAATGGACGTGACAGGTGGCGATTAGGATCGATACGTGAGGTCCACAGTGCTGAAGTCGCACAGCTGGGGGCCTGGGTTCAAATCCAGGTTTCAGCCACACGCGATTTCAACACCCAGTTGGCGTGGTGTGGCCAGTCGATGGTGTGTGTGTGGTGTGTGTGTGGTGTGTGTGTGGTGTGTGTGTGGTGTGTGTGTGGTGTGTGTGTGGTGTGTGTGTGTGGTGTGTGTATGTGGTATGTGTGTGGTGTGGTGTGTGTGTGGTGTGTGTGTGGTGTGTGTGTGGTGTGTGTGTGGTGTGTGTGTGGTGTGTGTGTGGTGTGGTGTGTGTGTGGTGTGTGGTGTGTGTGGTGTGTGTGGTGTGGTGTGTGTGTGGTGTGTGTGTGGTGTGTGTGTGGTGTGTGTGTGTGGTGTGTGTGTGGTGTGTGTGTGGTGTGTGTGTGTGGTGTGTGTGTGGTGTGTGTGTGGTGTGTGTGTGTGTGTGTGGTGTGTGTGTGGTGTGTGTGTGGTATGTGTGTATGGTGTGTGTGTGTGTGGTATGTGTGTATGGTGTGTGTGTGTGGTGTGTGTGTGTGGTGTGTGTGTGTGGTGTGTGTGGTGTGTGTGTGTGGTGTGTGTGTGTGGTGTGTGGTGTGTGTGTGTGGTGTGTGTGGTGTGTGTGTGTGGTGTGTGTGTGTGGTGTGTGTGTGTGGTGTGTGTGTGTGGTGTGTGTGTGTGGTGTGTGTGTGTGGTGTGTGTGTGTGGTGTGTGTGTGTGGTGTGTGTGTGTGGTGTGTGTGTGTGGTGTGTGTGGTGTGTGTGTGTGGTGTGTGTGTGTGGTGTGTGTGTGTGGTGTGTGTGTGTGGTGTGTGTGTGTGGTGTGTGTGTGTGGTGTGTGTGTGTGGTGTGTGTGTGTGTGGTGTGTGTGTGTGGTGTGTGTGTGTGGTGTGTGTGTGTGGTGTGTGTGTGTGGTGTGTGTGTGTGGTGTGTGTGTGTGGTGTGTGTGTGTGGTGTGTGTGTGTGGTGTGTGTGTGTGGTGTGTGTGTGTGGTGTGTGTGTGTGGTGTGTGTGTGTGGTGTGTGTGTGTGGTGTGTGTGTGTGGTGTGTGTGTGTGGTGTGTGTGTGTGGTGTGTGTGTGTGGTGTGTGTGTGTGGTGTGTGTGTGTGTGTGCTTTAATGTGTGGTGCCAATCCTTGCCACAGTCGGGGGTATAGGTGGTGTGTATCTACCGATCATCTCGGTCAGCCAACCCATGGCACCTGCTGGGTCTGTCCCGTGACCTCCTGTCGGCCAGCGAGCCTTCGACACTTCACGTGGCCTCAAGGTGCACCTCGCGAATGGCGGCCGCTGCTGTTGTTGTTGCCAATTCCTCGGTGTTTTGCCGGGTGAGTCAGAGGGCCAGATGACTGAGCCCGCCCTGCGGAGACCCTGGGTTCGCGTTCTCGTGTGTAGCGAGTTGATGGTCACCAATGACAGCTCAGTCAGCAATGACAAAAAAAATGCATCCACATTATCATTACTCATAATAAAAGTGTCGTTGGGGTTATAGCGCGTAAATATGTGTCGTTAAACCTGCCACCACCCGACACAGCCAATTAGTACGATTTGTCACGTAAGCAAAACGTTCCAAACGAGTGACTGTTTCAGCACACCGCTGTGTTGGAGAGTAAACCCACCACGACATTCACAATTCCAGTACCTCGATTGTGGATGATAATAATAATGGTCGCGAAGTCCTACGTGTTCAACTGATTCTCATTCCTGTTAACTGTGACCCTGCGACTAACACGCGTAGTGGACGCGTTCAGCTCGGCTCTGACTTTCCGTGCGGCCAAGCGCGTCACTCCCTCGGTGGCAGAGCCGGGCAGGGGGGCAGCAGCTGCTGCCGCTGCTGCTGCCCTCGGTCCACGCGCGCGCAGTTTGAGGAGGGGAGAGCAGCACAGAGGTGGGCAGAGGCCACGCGAAAGAAGGGATGTCGGAGGTAGCTCTGTGTTGTTCATTTCCGCGGGGAGGGGGGGGGGCCCATTCGCTAGCACGAAGAGGTTTCGGTCGCGGGTTCTTCGCATCCAATGACGCGACGCAAATGAGAGCGAGATCGGGAGGACGCGTTTGTAAAAGGGCAGCACAAGACGGGCGTGGAAGGGGAAAGGGGGCTGGGGGCTATGAAGCAAGGGTGGTGAGTTCCAATCCTGGTAGGCTGATAAACTCAGCCCATCATCATAATCATCATCCTTCCGGGGGTGATAAATACATAAAACGAGCACATTTTTGTATGAAGAAAACAAGAATAAACCAGTAGGTGTTAAGATGTCCAAACACCAAAGAGAAACCTCTTGAAAAGAAATCGCATGTGCGTTAACCACACACTCGTGGTGAACATGACAATAAGACCTGGGGCTTTGTCTCTGAAACGGACTGGCCGACACCACAGTTGTCAGCCCTCTGTGTGGCCTCGTCTCACCAGCAGTGGTGGACCGGAGAACAACGGCACAAGGCGGACAGTACAAAGACAATGCACTCTCAGGGCACATCGTGATCCACCACTGTGTGTGACGTCACTGTCGCGTCACTGTCGCGTCACTGTCGCGTCACAGCGCGGAGGCGATGACGGTGGCGAGCGATCGAGCGTCGTACGACAAAGCTCACGCATAAAAGACAAAGATCCCCCGTGTAGCCTCCACAGACTGCCGGGGCAAGTGCCGTTAGCGAGCAGCAGCAGCACCCGTGCAGGCCGGTACGGCACATGACGGGGGTGGGGTGGTCAGCACCACGCCCGGCCGCCTTTGTCTCCCCAGCGGCGATGTTTGCACACCGCACCAGGTGCTCATTTGAGGCTGAGTCGACCTAGAGGGAGACCTAGGTCTCCCCGAAGTCTCCCCAGGAGTCAAGTTAATTCCTGGTGACCCCAGGAATTCACTTGGGTCGCCAGGTTCGTAGCGCAGCGCGCTAACCGCTGCTCCACCGCTCCCCCCATGAACACACACGTACACATATATACACGGGTACTCATATACAGAGTACAAAGACCCCCCCCCCTCGGGAAAGTGCTGATGGCCAGTACTTATCGAGGCCGCTTAGCACGGCACGCGAAGGGATTGTGTGGAAAACATCCTGCGCGGCCGCCTTTGTCTCCCCCAGTGATAATGTTTTACAAGCCACAGCAGATACTCATCTGATGCCGAGCCGACCTTGGGGAGACCCAAGACCCGTTTAGATATCTGCCGCAGACGGTCTCCATGGCCGGGAATCGAGCTCGGGTCGCCAGGTTTGTGGTTGGCTAACCAGTGCACCACCACTCGTACGAACAAAAAACAGCCGCCAATTACCACTAAGTGGCAGTGACGTCACTACGGCGCTTGTGCCAGGCTAGGTGCACTCAGAGGCCACGTGAAGTGTGAAAGGCTCGCTGCTGGCAGGAGGTCACTTAACAGACCCAACGGGTGCCATGGGTTGACTGACTGAGATGAGTGGCCGATGCACCACATGTGCCCCCTACTATGCCCACTTGCTGTGTTTTAGTCACCCGGCGCTCCGTTCGTTGTTGTGAGCGTCGCTCCTCTGCCCTCTGTTGTTGCTAGAGGGCGACTGCTTCCAACTGCCGAGTAGCAGCGTCCTTCACGAACCGCCTCCATAGAGACCGATTTTGATACCTTTGGTAGCGATCATCGGCAAGTCCACTCAGCTCCACATTCTCCTGTACCGTATCTGCTCCATTTCTTCTCCAGCCCGTGCCGCGCCCGTTAAGCCCCCCTCTATCCGGCCAAACAGAAGCTGTTTGGGCATGCGGTGGCTGGGCATGCGGGCTACATGACCCAGCCAACGCAGCATCGCCCGCCAGAGGAGCTCGCTGATGGGAATATATCCAGATCTTTCAAGCATTTGTGAGCTCCTCACACAATCCTGCCGGGTTAAACCCAGGATGGATGCAAGAAAAACAAAAATATCCCCTACATAACCTGTAACAAGCTGTTGGGGCAAGTGCTGCTAGCAAGCATCTATGAAGGCCGGCATGGACCGGTTCAGATATAATCGTCACTGGTGTTGGCCGTGTGCGGGAATCGAACTCGGGTAGCCGGGTTCGTAGCGCTGCATGCTAACCGGTGCACCACCGCTCCCCACAAAGCTCATAGACACTCGCACTAGCTCTGGTGACCCCTGCTGGGCTCCCCACTTTGATTGCCGCGCCCCCCTCCCTCCCAATGCTCTCCCCCGTGGCCCCCCTTTCTCTCCGTAGAGCAGCTCCATAGTTTAATCCCCCCCCTCCCCAACTTAGGGTCTGATGGGACACCTCTTTTTTATTCTCCCTCCTGCAGGAGCTTGCTGGCACCCCCCCCCCCCAAATCCACTTCCACGAATATCGCAATCATCTTCATGTCGCAGCAGCACGGCGGCATGGCGTGTGCCCCACTCACACCCTGGCTGTACCCACCCCGTCGCCCCCAAGCGCCCACTCCCCAACTTCGTCATCGTGAACACATTTGTTATTTAACCAGATTAGGCCCCAACCTGAGCTACGGAACTCTTTGTCAGAAGCGACCCGACTATCGCAAGTGACAGCTCAACGACATGGCTCGTCACGTGGACATTTATAGCAGCCAAAAACGCGTGCTGTCGATTCTAAACGTGGAGGGGAAAACCGGAGGACCCGGAGAAAAATCCACGCGACCACGGGGAGAGAGAGAAACACCGTGATGATGATGACGGAGAGACACGCAAACTCCAAATATACAGCAGCAGGCGTCAGGGTCAGGATCGAACCCACGACCTCCTGCACACCAGGCGAGGCAGTTTCCCCTATAGCAGCGTCATGCCCCTCCACCTCCCACCCCCCATTCCTGCCCCCCCAATCCACCACCACCATCATCCTACCCCCCCCACCTCACAGCAACTCGCTAGCCTGCTGCGCGCCGCCCCTTCCCGCGGACAGAATCTCCGAGGCTCCGCTGGCGAAGCTCACGTGAACGTGAGACGTGCGCGCCGAGGGGGGGCTCCGAGTGGCGGGGGTGCGACCCGCCGATCCCCGGCCGCCCCTCGTGAGCAGGCGGCGAGTCAGCTCCGCCTTGAACTTGTCGTGGAGCGACGCGTAGATGAAGGGGTTGTAGCACGTGGAGCTCATGGCCAGCCAGTGGCAGGACAGCTGCACCACGTTGAAGTAGCGCTTGTCGATGATCACTACCTGGGCGGGACAAACAGATAGGGAAAGACACACACGGCCGTCTGGAACGCTCTTCCTGTCGATATCATAAAAGTAATTTAAAGGTGTAACGCGCGTTGCATCATGGGATTCCAATGCGCAAGGCGTCGGCATTAGGAAACAAAAACAGAACGAGGGACCAACACGGCCAAACTAAAGAGGGAAGGCCACTTTAAAGAGATGGGGGGTTCAAAGCGGATATTGGGAACGCCGTTGGCAGCTTTGCACTTTTAATTTGTCTAAATTGAAAACGAATTTCTTTAGAACGTAATTTTGTGTTTGGTTCGCTGTCCTTCCCCCCGCACCTCCCATTAGCACGGTTGGCTACGTACGGTGCGAAAGAAATTCAACATACATACACTCAGCGGCCATCTGGAACGTTCTTCCTTTCGATATTGGGAAGCCATTGGGAGCGACACTTTTAAAATGTCTCCAATGAAAAATAATTTCTTTATAACTGCGTTTAGTCTTCTTGGTTCTTTCGGTAAAGTCACGTAGAAGGGAAATAATAAAATAATAAAAAATAAAACATAATAACATAATTCTCACGACGTTTCGGCCACAACGCAACCAGCCGTCCTCAGGTGAAGAACAGGTCTGTCGGGAAGACAGCGTCTGAAGAATTATTTTATTATGTTTAATTTTTATTATTTTATTACTTCCCTTCTGCGTGACTTTACCGAAAGAACCACGAAGATGAATCCCTGCAGTCACGAAAGAAGCTTTAAATCGAAATTGAGCTGCGTTTTGTGTTTAATTTGTTGTCCTGCCTCTGCACCTCCGATTAGCAGGTTTGGCTAAGTACGGTGCAAATCTATTTCAGCATACACACATACTTACTCTTTAGTTCTTTCGGTAAAGTCAAGTAGGTAGAAGAAATAATAGATCACGACGTTTCGATCGCCACACAAGCGATCGTCTTCTCTCTCCCACCTGCAGACGATTGCCCGTGTGGCGATCGAAACTTCGTGATCGATTATTTCTTCTACCTACGTGACTTTACTAAAAAAAAAACAAAGTGTATGGATTTTTGCAGCCACAGAAACTTCAAATCAAGATACATACATACTTGCCACAAAAGTATTTTAAGGCTATACGGGGGATATTGGTCTTTGTATGTTTATATTATGTGTGTGTGCTGTACGTCGTGAAAGTGTGTGTGTGCGCTGTACGTATGTGTATCGTGAAAGTGTGTGTGTGCTGTATGTATGTGTATCGTGAAAGTGTGTGTGTGTGTGTGTGCTGTACGTACGTGTATCGAGAAAATGTGTGTGTGTGTGCTGTACGTTTGTGTATCGTGAAAATGTGTGTGTGTGCTGTACGTTTGTGTATTGTGAAAGTGTGTGTGTGTGTGTGTGCTGTATGTATGTGTATCGTGAAGTGTGTGTGTGTCTTGCTTGCTACGTTTCGCTCTCGGCAGGGCCGGATGAACCCATAGGCTCATAATTTGGGAGGCTCTCCTTAGTCATTTTGGAGGCTGTCCTCTTGAGGCCGTCCGTTCCACGTTGAAGTGGCACGGCTGGGCGAGGGGAACGCGCCCATCGGGACAAGGGAAACAAAACCTTGTTCGTGTCTTGAGTGACGATGGCATCATTCACGACTCTGCCACAGCTGCTAAAGCGAAGGCAACCGCGTCTTGTGTTGATGTGAAGACGTGAATGTAGTGCGTGATTTACATTCAATGAATCTACCTTCAGTCGCATACATTTGTTGATTTTACATATGTTAATAAAGACATGTTTCGTGCAAAATGTCAAACAATTTTCTTTGAGAACCGCTTTGTGTGCTTAGTGTTGTTGTCCTTCCCCCGCACCTCCAATTAGCACGGTTGGCTACGTACGGTGCGAAAGAAGGTCAACGTACACACATAGACTCACACAGAGACCCATAGACTCACACAGAGACCCATAGACTCACACAGAGACCCATAGACTCACACAGAGACCCGTAGACTCACACAGAGACACATAGACTCACACAGAGACCCATAGACTCACACAGAGACCCGTAGACTCACACAGAGACACATAGACTCACACAGAGACCCATAGAATCACACGGAGACCCACATACTTACACAGAGACCCGTAGACTCACAGGGAGACCAATAGACTCACACAGAGACCCGTGGACTCACACAGAGACCCGTAGACTCACACAGAGACACATAGACTCACACAGAGACCCATAGAATCACACGGAGACCCACATACTTACACAGAGACCTGTAGACTCACACAGAGACCCATAGACTCACACAGAGACCCATAGACTCACACAGAGACCCATAGACTTACACAGAGACCCATAGACTCACACAGAGACCCATAGACTCACACAGAGACCCATAGACTCACACAGAGACCCATAGACTCACACATAGACCCATAGACTCACACAGATACCCATAGACTCACACAGAGACCCACAGACTCACACAGAGACCCATATACTCACACAGAGACCCACAGACTTACACAGAGACCCATAGACTCACACAGAGACCCATAGACTCACACAGAGACCCATAGACTCACACAGAGACCCATAGACTTACACAGAGACCCATAGACTCACACAGAGACCCATAGACTCACACAGAGACCCATAGACTCACACAGAGACCCACAGACTCACACAGAGACCCATAGACTCACACAGAGACCCACAGACTTACACAGAGACCCATAGACTTACACAGAAACCCATAGTTTGTTGTCCTTCCCCCCTCACCTCCGATTATCACGGTTGGCTACGTACGGCGCTAGGAGGAGGAGGAGCCACAGTCGAGCGGGAAGGCAGTAGCAGCCACGGAGTGAGCAGCCGGTGCCACCAACAATTGGCCAAGCTCTGCGGTCCCCTGCATATCAAGGCGTTATCGGCCAATTCACGAGTGCTTTACATGTGGGAGGAAACTAGAGCACCCAGAGAAACCCCCGCACGTGCGAGGAGGAAACGCTCAATCCCCGTGCGGGTGGAGCAGGCGTGGTGGGGTCCACATCTTTGCTGTGTAACCGCCATCTCCTGGCGAGCCACGGGTTGGGCTCCGACTCGACCGCTCACAGGAAGGGAGTTTTCACAACATCCCTGTGGCGATCAGCCAACCCTCGCTGGCTGCCTCCAGTGCTGGATCGCAGGCGGCCACGTGCAGCGCAAGACGCCGGCGACTATTTACTGACACACGATGTCCTTTAGTAGTAGGTTTTTACTCTTTCAACTGGTACAAAACTGACACCTTTATACAAGGGATCATGTTTGCAATAAGCACAACACAAGCAGTCAAAATTCAAACAAAAAGAAACAACTCTGATAATGATATGCACTGTCATTATCATCATCAGAGTTGTTTCTTTTTTGCATTTTGACTGCTTGTGTTGTGGTTATTGCAAACATGATCCCTTGTATAAAGGTGTCAGTTTTGTACCAGTTGAAAGGGTAAAAACCTACTACTATATTTTGCTACTGGTAAAGGAGATGTCTCATAGTGACAATGGCCTTTGTTTGGCAGTGGCCCAACTACGTTATCAGCTCAGGGGGGGGGGGGGGGGGTGCGGCAATCGGTCCGATGGGGCCCCGATATTTGATTCGTCTCCGCCCGGTCGCGCCTCGGAGGCCACTGGAATCGCAGCGTCGTCACGCTCAGGCTCACGGTCTCGAACGTCGAACAACAAGGGGGTACCAACCAGCGGGGGTGGGGGCAAGGCACCACCCGCCCTGCCCCCACGCGCGTTCTGGTGATGCACGCGCGCGGGGTGAGGGCTGGGGGGGGGGGCCCAAGGAGGTGGGGGGATGGGGAGGGGGGGTGCCCTGACCTGCGCGTCGAAGTCATGTATGAGGTTGAAGGTCTGCAGCGGGAGCCAGCAGATGGCGAATGTGAGCGCCGAGAGGACGAGCATGCGGAACGTCTTGCGCTTCTTGAGGCGCCACTTCTCCTGCGTCTGCCGCAGGATGGCCCCGGGCATCGCGCGGCGCTCGAGGCGCGCCGTGATGGCGCAGTACGACACCGAGATGGTGGACAGGGGCAGCATGTAGGAGATGAAGACGGTGGAGCACGAGTAGGCGAGCCGCTGGCCCTCCCGCTCGTACCACAGCTCCTCGCACACCACCAGCTGGTGGCCCTGGGGCCTGAAGTCGTTGTACAGCGTGTTGGCCGCCACGGGCGAGGCCAGAGCGGCCGACAGGAGCCAGATGGCGAGCACCGCGTAGCCGCAGGCGCGCACGGAGACGCGCCGGCGGATGGGGTGCGCCACCACCACGTAGCGGTCGACGGCGATCGCGGCGAGCGACAGCACGGACACGTACACCGTGGTGGGCTGCATGAAGGTCACGAAGTAGCAGAGCGCCGGCCCGAAGGGCCAGCCGCGCGGCTCGAAGGCGTGCGCCACGGACACGGGCACGCACGTGACGCACACGAGGAGGTCGGAGAGGGACAGGTTGCCGATGAGGAAGTTGGTGACGGTGTGGAGGCGGCGGGTGCGCGCGATCACGGCGATGAGCGCCGAGTTGCCCACGACCCCGACGAGGGTGAGCAGCGCGTAGAGCGGCACGAACAGCGGCTTGAGCTGCAGCAGCACGGCGAGGCCCTCGAAGTGGTCGGCTGAGCCGTTGCCGCTGGCCGCCACGGACTGCGCGCCGGGCAGCTGGCTGGCGTTCATGGCCCGCTCGGTCTGCTGCTGCTTGCTGCTGCTGCGTAAGGAAGGTGGAACGGATGGGTTAGGGCAGTGTTTGTCACTCAATTTCAGAGTGGGGGGCTATTTCGCCGGTGAGACATCATCAGTGTGAGTGAGGGCCCGCCACACATTTGAAACCATTGGGGCTTTGACAGCAGCACGATGATGATGATGACGACGACGACGGGAATGTGTCTTCACCAGTTGTGTTTTGTCGCGGGGCCGCACGTCAGGGGCCCGCACTGAAGGCCACCAGGAGGCCACCAGCGGCCCGCGAGCCTTGCGATGAAGAAGACTCGAAGGGGGGGGGGGGGGTAGAGCACCTCCCTGGCGTGCGGGGAGGCGAGGGGCCGGGGTGGGGTTCGCGGTCGAGTTGGTCGGAGGTGCGATGTGTCGTTCGATATTTGCCAACGCATCATCATCACCATCACCCAGAAAATTGTCTTCAAAGCAACTACTGCTGCTGCTGATGCTGCATGAAGCTGGCTTATTGGGAAATAATTTCGCAGCATTTACTGTTGCTGAGAGAGCCTACAAAACTTTTTTCTGTCAAAATGAATGAAAAGTATTAGGTTCGTTTTTTTTTATTTGATCAGGTAAGTGCCCGCTGAGCTATGCAGCGCTTTTTCAGAAGCGACCTGGCCACAAATGATAGCTCAACGAAGTGGCTTTTCATCACGAGAAAATTGATAGCAGCCAAATACTTTTGATTCTGAATGTGAAGGAAAAAACCAGAGGACCCGGAGAAAAATCCACGCGACCACGGGGAGAGAGAGAGAGACACCGAAAACTTCAAATATACAGCAGACACCGTCAGGGTCGAGATCGAACCCACGCCCTCCTGCATACCTGGCGAGAGGATTAACATCTCATAGCCACCGTGGCGCCCCAATGCGTATTGTACACCGCGTGCATCGCACTGAGTCCATGGGGCAAGTCTGCTCGAAGCAACCACGGAGCGAGAAGGGGGAGTTGTCACCTCCGTGACTTGGCATCGGCAATATAATCGGCTGGCAGCGGCAGGAATTGATTTGCACGGAGAGGATGCTACTACTGCTGCTGCTACACGTGTGCATGCATAATCTATCCCGACATCACAAGGCACGCTTTTGTAAGATAAATTAGCCGGACGGCCAAGTTACGTGCGCGATGAATGAACGAATGAAAGTTGCTTTCTAATAAACCAAAAACTTTTGGGGGCGGGGGAGCGCGTAAATTACATTTGTGTCGTAAATCCTTCCTCCGCCCGACGCAGCAAATGAGGAGAAGCGGCCACGTGAATGAACGTGGCAAGTTGACGACCGCTTCAGCAGCACCACCTGTGTGTCGGGCGCCACGGTGGTGAGATGTTAACTACCTCGCCTGCTATACATGAGGTCTGGGGTTCGATCTCGACCAATCTATCAATCATCATTTACTGTCGTCAATTTCGCTTTCACCGGATTCAGGCCTCACAGATGTTCCCATTGCTTCCTCTCACCTATTTCATTCACCTTGGCTCCCCCATTGTATGCACACGTTCTACCGTCATTAATTCCTTGCAAAACGCCTTGGTTAAGACTCTCTCTCTCGCCGTGTGGATTATTCTCCGGGTCCTCCGGTTTTAACCTCCACATTTAGAATCAAATTTCCACGCCATGACAATCCACCTCCTTGAGCTATCATTTGTGACATGCCAAGTTGCTTATGAATAAAGAGCTACTGTATACCTCAGTGGGCCTTTTCCGGCAAAATATTTCAAAAATACATGTGTCTGGTTTAAATAGTTTCTCATCCGTCATGACCGCCCACGCTACGGTTTTCAATTGGGCACGGACGTTTTGCGCTGATGGTCACGGCCAACATCGCCAGACAATCCTGGCGACTGCCTGACGGTGCTGGTCGCGACTTCCAGCGTGGCGAGAATCGCCCTCCAACAACGCGCAACAATAACCCGTGCCACGTGTGCCCATCGCCTGGCAGCGTTGTGAACTGTCTGCGTCGGGTGGAGGAGGTTCACGACACACACATTTCACTTACACCGTTGGACGCCCCGCCCCGCTCCCCCACTCTCTCGCCAACAAAAAAATCGATTACACATCGCAATATTGGTCACGAAAGACCCCGACGCGCGTTCCACGAATGGCAGGAGCACACCGCGACACAATGGCGGAGCCAGGATTTTCAGGTAAGGGGGGCAACCCTTCCAGAAATGAAAAATGATAGGAGTTGTTAGTGAGTAAGGACGTGTTAGTAAGTAAGGAGTTGTTAGCAAGTAAGGACTTGTCCCTTGCTTTTTAGTCGACGCGTGTGCGGCGATGGCGCAGCCATCGATTGAGGGTCGAATTCGAGCCTGTGTGTGATCGTCATCGCGCTCGCTGAAGGTGTTTGCCTTCAGGGAAGTCGTGGACTCTGTATACGCAACTGCGCACAATTATGTGAGTCACTTATAACCGCTTTGCCGTTACTTTTTGCCAATTATGGACTCAGACTATTGTCCTATCATCTCATAGAGTCCCTGGCACGTAATAATATGCTACACAGTGGCAGTGGGGGTCTGCAAAATGTCGATGTATTACTAATGAACTCCAATGATCCGATCGAAATTATGGATTTCGATCGGATCATTGGGGGGCACGTGCCACCCCCCCTCCCCCACTGGCTCCGCCAGTGCTGCGACAACGCAGCACGCACACACGGGGGTGGGTGGTGGCGGTGGTGGCGGTGGGGGGTGGTGGTGTGGGTGGTGGCGGTGGTGGGGGAGGTGGGTGGTGTGGTGTGTGGGGCGGAGTGGGGGGTATGGGTGGTGTGGGTGGTGGCGGAGTGGGGGGGTGGTGTGGGTGGTGGCGGTGGGGGAGGTGGGTGGTGTGGGTGGTGGCGGAGTGGGGGGGTATGGGTGGTGTGGGTGGTGGCGGTGGGGGGGAGGGGTATGGGTGGTGTGGGTGGTGGCGGTGTTGTGGGTGGTGGTGGGTGTCGGTGACACTCACCGACTCTCCTACTTGCTGCACTGCGATCTCCCAGCCACCAGGCAGAAATTCAAGAAGCTCTCGAGATGCAATTTTTTGACAATTTTAATTCCAGCAACAAAACCGCTCGGCTGGGGGGGGGGCGGACGCGGGTGATGGGGGGTGGGAAGTTAATTCCAGCCACTCTCGGCCACTTAAGAGGCCCTCTCAGGCAGAGCGAGAGAGAGAGAAGCGACCCGCAGCAGCTTCAGCAGCGCGGCTCCCGTCTCGGCGTCGTTCCTCCTCCCCAGCGAGCGTGGGGAGCGCCCGTGGTTGCAAAGGGTGTGTCAAGGCGCTCTTCCCCCTCCAACCCAGCTTAAATATATAATTATTTTCATTCTTTTATTATTTCCCTTCTACGTGACTTTACCGAAAGAACCAAGAAGATGAAAGGGTGTGCTGTTGGAACCCGGCGGTCCATTCTGGTTAATATTGCGGTGTGTATTGACCGTGGTAGTAATGGTACATGCCACGTGTCGTCTCTTTCGCTCAGAGTGGACGTTAAATATCCCTCCCGTACGTCATTTGTAAGAGTGGGGGACTTCGTGTGCCAACAGCGTCAAGGGTCGAAATTTTCCAAATTCGAAAATTGCGCTGCAAATTACTCAATTGGGATGACGCAGCAGCAGCAATCGTCGCTCTCATTCTGGTAGACTAATGACCCCGGGTCGCTCTTGAAATTGAGACTTCGTACAGCCTCTTCGGTTCTCACCAAGTTGAACAAAATCAACTTGAACCCAACCACTCACTCGCCCGCTCGTTCACATACTCAGCCAATCACTAACTCACACGAAGACCCACTCACCCATTCTCCGACTCGGCCATTCGCTCACCCACCTACCCACCCATCCTGGCCCTTTGAGTTCTTACCTGGTTTTAAACAAAATACACTTGGACTCGGCCACGTACTCACCTTGCCACTCACTCCTTCACGCAATCAGACACTCACTAAATCACACAGAGACTCACTTACTCATTCGCCCACTCATCCACTCGCCCAGGTCACTCTGAGGTCTCACCTGGTTGAACACTGCCGAATCAATGCCTCCCTTAAACCATGTCGGTCATTGTGGGGTTGGTAAAGAGAGCGGTGGTGCAGCGGTTAGCGCTACGCTGCGCTACGAACCCGGCGACCCGAGTTCGATTCCTGCTCACGACCAACACCAAATACGGTAATCTGATCCGGTCCTGGGCCTCCCCTAGGTCGGCTCAGCCTCAAATGAGTACCTGGTGCGGTGCATAAACATCGCCACTGGGGAGACAAAGGCGGCCGAGCGTAGTGCTGGCCACCCACCTCCTCGTGTGCCGTGCCGGCCTTCATAGGTGCTGCTACTTGCTAACAGCACTTGCCCCAACAGTCTGTTCAGGCTACGCGGGGGATCTTTGTCTTTGATAAAGAGAAAGGCGGAGGGGGGAAGCGATGGGGCGTAGAGGGGGGGGGCAGGACCGGTTCAGATAATCACTGACCACCCATGTTGGCCATGGCCCGGAATCGAACTCTGGTGGCAAATGGTGATGGGGGGTTCGTTCATGGCGCAGTAGCCTGACCACTGCCCCACCGCTCCACCGCTCCACTCCCGCCCTCCTGCGCTCTGCGTACTGCGTTCTAAACGCGCAAGAGTGCTGCTGCATGATCAGCGTGAGCCGTGTTCTAGCCACTGCTTGATTACACCCCCCCCCCTCCTCCTCCTCCCAAACACCGCCACCACCTCTCGATCCCGCGATGTCATCACGCCACCCAGAGCCTGCTAGACGACACATCATCGAGCTGAGTGAGTTCACCATCGCTCCATCTCCACCACGGTGGGACCTCCCCGTTGTTCTAACTCTTCATCGTCGCGGTACTACTCCTGAGCCGTGACCGCGTGTGCCCCACCAACCCCACTGACCTTGTCTCACGTCACGACGAGTCAATCCCCGTGCGATCGCCGCGTGTTCCTCTCGACGTATTTAGAGGATCGCGCAGTTTGGGCAATCGTCGGTGGCGCCGTCTCGTCGCCACCGCGTGGCTGCTGCTACTCCGTGCAGCCCCCTCAATCTCCCCCCCCCCCCCTCTCTGTCTCTCTCCTGAGTCTCCCCCCCCCTCTCTCTGTCTCTCTCTCTCCTGAATCTCCCCCCCTCTGTCTCTCTCTCTCTCTCCTGAGTCTCCCCCCCCTCTCTCTGTCTCTCTCTCTCCTGAGCCCCCCCCCCCCTCTGTCTCTCTCGCTCCTGAGTCTCCCCCCCCTCTCTGTCTCTCTATTTCCTGAGTCTTCCCCCCCCCTCTCTCTCTGTCTCTCTCTCTCCTGAGTCCCCCCCCCCCCCCCTCTGTCTCTCTCGCTCCTGAGTCTCCCCCCCCTCTCTGTCTCTCTATTTCCTGAGTCTTCCCCCCCCCTCTCTCTCTGTCTCTCTCTCTCTCTGTCTCTCTGTCTCTCTATTTCCTGAGTCTTCCCTCCCCCTCCTCTCTCTCTCTCTACGAGAACGATGCGCGGACGCTGTGAGACGCGTTAGCAAGTCTACGTGTGTCACGCTTATTATGTAATGCAGCAAATGGAGTATTAATATTGCCCTTAGCATGGGACTGTCCGTCATTCTGAGCGCTCTTTTCAGATGTTGTTCCACGCTGTTGTTGTTGTTGTTGTTTTTCTTGCTGTTGTTGTTGTTGTTGTTCATGCCCCGTGTTTCTGAACAATGCGTCTTGCCAGCTTGGACTAAGGGACATTGATCAACTAAAATGATATGCGAGTCTCTTGTCTTTCCGGAGCTCTCGCTGCCACAAGAGCAATTCACGCGCATTAATTACCCTTCCGCCAATTAACCAGCGTACGCGTGCTTGTCTGTGTATGAGAGTGTATGTGTGCGTGTGTGTACGTGTAAGAGTTAGAGAGTGTGTATGAACGTGTGTGTGTGCATGAGTGCGTGTATTAGAGCGGTAGTGTAGCGGTTAGCGTGCTCGCTATGAACCCGGCGACCCGGGTTCGATTCCCGCTCACGGCCAACACCGGTGACGATTATCTGAACCGGTCCTGGGCTTTCCCCCAGGTCAACTCAGCCTCAAATGAGTACCTGGTGCGGTGTACAAACATCGCCACTGGGGAGACAAAGGCGGCCGGGCGTGGTTCTGGCCACCCACCCCCTCGTATGCCGTGTCGGCCTTCATAGGTGCTACTCGCTAACAGCACTTGCCCCAACAGTCTGTCTTTGTCTTGCATGTGCGTGCGTGTGTGCGTGAAGTGGAGCGGTCAGCGCGCTGCGCTACGGACCCGGCGACCCGAGTTCAGAATCCGAATTTTTATTTATCCTGGAGGAATCCGATGAGCTATAAAGCTCTTTTTCACAGATGTCCAGTAGGGGCACGGGGTCAGAACGTTACAACAACGACAGGAGTGCAAAGGTAAGCGAAAAACTAAAAACTATTTTTTTTATCTTACCAGGAAAAGCCCACTGAGCTATTACTGCAGTTATTTTCCATAAGCGACACACCTGATAGCTCAACGAAGTGGCTTCTCACGTGGAAATTCCTAGCAGCCAAATACTAATTATCTAAACAGTCTAAACGCGTGACGTTGGTTCTAATGTGGAGGGGAAAAAACGGAGGACCTGGAACAAAAATCCACGCGACCACGGGGAGAGAGAGACACGCAAACTCCAAATATACAGCAGCAGGCGTCAGGGTCGGGATCGAACCCACGACCTCCTGTACACCAGGCGAGGTAGTTTACATCTCCTAGCCACCGTGATGATGATGATGATGAGAGGGAGACACGCAAACTCCAAATATACAGCAGCAGGCATTGTCAGGGTCGGGATCGAACCCACGATCTCCTGCGTACCAGGCGAGGTAGTTAACATCTCAGCCACCGTGATGATGATGAGAGAGAGAGAGACACGCAAACTCCGAATATACAGCAGCAGGTGTCAGGGTCGGGTTCGAACCCACGACCTCCTGCGTACCAGGCGAGGTAGTTAACATTTCATAGCCACCGCGGCGTTCGATTCCCGCTCACGGCCAACATCGGTGACAAATACATGGGCCTCCCCTAGGTCGACCCAGCCTCAAATGAGTAGCTAGTAAGGTGTGTAAGCATCATAGCTGGGGAGACGAAGGCGGCAGGGCGTGCTTCTGGCCGTCCCGGGTCTCACGGGTGCTCGTGAACAAAACTTCCTCCAATTAGCCGGTGAGTGGGTAGGTGAGTGTGTAGGTGAGTGGGTAGGTGAGTGTGTAGGTGAGTGGGTAGGTGAGTGTGTAGGTGAGTGGGTAGGTGAGTGGGTAGGTGAGTGGGTAGGTGAGTGTGTAGGTGAGTGTGTAGGTGAGTGTGTAGGTGAGTGTGTAGGTGAGTGTGTAGGTGAGTGTGTAGGTGAGTGGGTAGGTGAGTGGGTAGGTGAGTGTGTAGGTGAGTGGGTAGGTGAGTGGGTAGGTGAGTGTGTAGGTGAGTGGGTAGGTGAGTGTGTAGGTGAGTGGGTAGGTGAGTGTGTAGGTGAGTGGGTAGGTGAGTGGGTAGGTGAGTGGGTAGGTGAGTGTGTAGGTGAGTGTGTAGATGAGTGGGTAGGTGAGTGTGTAGGTGAGTGTGTAGGTGAGTGGGTAGGTGAGTGTGTAGGTGAGTGGGTAGGTGAGTGGGTAGGTGAGTGTGTAGGTGAGTGGGTAGGTGAGTGTGTAGGTGAGTGTGTAGATGAGTGGGTAGGTGAGTGTGTAGGTGAGTGGGTAGGTGAGTGTGTAGGTGAGTGTGTAGGTGAGTGGGTAGGTGAGTGAGTACGTGAGTGTGGAGGTGAGTGTGTAGGTGAGTGTGTAGGTGAGTGGGTAGGTGAGTGGGTAGGTGAGTGTGTAGGTGAGTGGGTAGGTGAGTGGGTAGGTGAGTGTGTAGGTGAGTGTGTAGGTGAGTGGGTAGGTGAGTGAGTACGTGAGTGTGGAGGTGAGTGTGTAGGTGAGTGTGTAGGTGAGTGGGTAGGTGAGTGGGTAGGTGAGTGTGTAGGTGAGTGGGTAGGTGAGTGGGTAGGTGAGTGTGTAGGTGAGTGGGTAGGTGAGTGTGTGTATGGGTGCTGGCCACCCCACCCCCTTGTGTGAATGTGCCGGCCTTGATTGGTGCACTTGCCCCAAAAGTACGTAGAGGCTACACCGGGGATCTTTGTCTTTGGGTGAGTATACGATTAAGTGTATGGGTGATTGAGTGTAAATGTGAGTGAATGTATGGGTGACTAGGTAGGTGAGTGTATACGTGACTGAGTATATCAGTGAATGTATGTATATATGAGTAAGTGCATGGGTTAGTGTATAGTTGAGTGAGTGTATAGAGTGAGTGTATAAGTGAGTGAGTGTATAGGTTAGTGAGTGTATGAGTGAGTGCGTGTGTGAGTGTATGGGTGTATGAATGTTGTAATGTATTAGTTTAGGAGTGAGTGCGTGTGTGAGTGAGTATAAGGGTGTATGCATATCGGAGTGTAGGAGTGAGTATGAATGATGGAGTGTAGGAGTGTATTCGTGTAGAAGTGAGTGTACGGGTGAGCGTGCAGGTGAGTGAGTGTATGAGTGAGTGTATAGGTGAGTGAGTGTAGGAGTGAGTGTATGGGTGAGTGAGTGTAGGAGTGAGTGTATGGGTGAGTGCGCAGGTGAGTGAGTGTATGAGTGAGTGTATAGGTGAGTGAGTGTATGAGTGAGTGTATAGGTGAAAGTAGGGGTGAGTGTATGAGTGAGTGTATAGGTGAGTGTAGGGGTGAGTTTACGGGTGAGTGTATGAGTGAGTGAGTGTATACGTGAATGAGTGTATGAGTGAGTGTATAAGTGAGTTAGTGTATGAGTGAGTGTATAGGTGAGTGAGTGTATGGGTGAGTGTATGAGTAAGTGAGCGAGTGTATGAGTGAGTGTATGAGTGAGTGTATAAGTGTGAGTGAGTGTATGAGTGAGTGTATAGGTGAGTGAGTGTATGAGTGAGTGAGTGCATGAGTGAGTGTATAGGTGAATGAGTGTAGGGGTGAGTGTAGGGGTGAGTGCGCAGGTGAGTGAGTGTTTAGGTGAGTGAGTGTATGAGTGAGTGTATGAGTGAGTGAGTGTATGAGTGAGTGTATAGGTGAGTGAGTGTATGGGTGAGTGTAGGGGTGAGTGAGTGTATGAGTGTATAGGTGAGTGAGTGTATGGGTGAGTGTAGGGGTGAGTGTAGGGGTGAGTGAGTGTATGAGTGAGTGTATAGGTGAATGAGTGTATGAGTGAGTGTATGGGTGAGTGTAGGGGTGAGTGTGGGGGTGAGTGTGGGGGTGAGTGTGGGGGTGAGTGTAGGGGTGAGTGTAGGGGTGAGTGTGGGGGTGAGTGTGGGGGTGAGTGAGCTCACCGGTTCTGCTGTGCTGCCCTCCCCACGCGTCTCTCGCTCCGCTCTGGGGCTCCGACTCGGCGCGTTTCAGGACAAGTCCTCGCCGTGGCAGCCAATCAGAGACAGCCCTTCTCAGACACACGCAACACGCAACACACACGCACGTACTACACAAGACAAAGATCCCCCGTGTAGCCTCAACGGGCACTTGGGGAAAGTACACCTCTGAAGGTCAACGCGACGCACCAAATGGGTGATCGCAGCAGCACCACGCCCGACCGCCTTTGTCTCCCTCATTTGAGTCCGACTCGACATAGGAGAGGCCCGATACCCGTTTCAGATAATTGTTCACCGAAGAGCGGTAATCGAACTCGGGTGGCCGGGCTCGTAGCGCGGTGCGCTAACGACTGCGCCACCACTCCCCACAACATCCCAAACGCTCAATCTGGGAGCTACAAAAGCGTAGCCCTGAAATTGCTTTCTTGCATCACAGCTGACGGAATGGCCTCCGCTAGAGGTAGCTCTGGAGAGCCCCCCTAATAAAGGGGTATTTGGCCTACTCTTCCAAGAGGTGCGAGTATCCACACTGCTGGGTGGACACAATCGGCGGCGAGTTTCGGAGACTTGGCCTTTATCTAAACTGCCGCGCCGGGAAATCGACAACACACACACACACTCACCATACACATACGTCCAGCACACACACACTCACCATACACATACGTACAGCACACACAAACACTCACCATAACGTACATACAGCACACACACACTCACCATACACATACGTACAGCACACACACTCACTCACCAAACGCATACGTACAGCACACACACTCACTCACCAAACGCATACGTACAGCACACACACTCACTCACCAAACGCATACGTACAGCACACACACTCACTCACCATAACGTACATACAACACACACACTTACTCACCATACACATACATACAGCACACACACTCACTCACCAAACGCATAAGTACAGCACACACACTCACCATACACATACGTACAGAACACACACACTCACAATACACACACATAATATAAACATACAGATACCAATATCCCCTGTATAGCCTTAAAATACTTTTGTGGCAAGTATGTGTGTATGTTGAACTTCTTTTGCACCGCACGTAGCCAACCCTGCGGTGGAAGGACCACAAACTAACACACACACAAGCACAATAAGTGCTGTTAGCGAGCACCTATTAAGGTCAGTACGCCACACGAAGAGGGAGGGTGGCCAGCACCACGCCCAGCCGCCTTTGTCTCCCCAGTGGCGATGTCTACACACCGCACTAGGCACTCACTTGAGGCTGAGTCGACCTAGGGGAGCCCCAGGACCGGTTCAAAAGTATCGTTACTGGCGTCGACCGTGAGCGGGAATCGAACTCACCGCTCCCCCAAAGCCACAGACACGCAGCCACCCTTACAGCGTCTCGTTCACTGCAGATGGCAATCGCCACTAATGTATGAGCCGTGGCCCGGATTCACCGCTAATAAATAGTGAAACAGATCGACAATACGACGTCTTGAAATATATCGTCTCTCCATATAAAATGAATGTAAGTAATTATATTCATCCACCAGCCCCACGGCCTTTTGTGAGTGAATCCCAGTGTTTCGTATGGCGACGATTCAGCACGCGGAGTTGGTAAAGCGGTGCGCTAATCACTGCACAGGACCGCCTTTGTGTGTTGTCATAGGATTGAAGCTTTCGTGACTGCAGAAATTACTGTAGTCATTGTTTTTTTCGATAAAATCACGTATGTAGAAATAAAATAAAATGTAACTAAAATGTTTTTTATGAAAAAATTTTTAGTAAAATTTTATTGTATTTCTACATACGTGACTTTCCCGAAAAAAAACAATGAGTATAGCTTCTTGTCCTTCCCCCGCACCTCCGATGAGCCACGGTTGGCTACGTACGGTGCGAAAGAGGCTCAACATACTTACTACTTACTATATGGACGGGAGTGAGTGGCACTGCCGCTATTATTCTATCGTCGCGTATGATGGTAGCCGCCAATGTCGAGGTCTGCTGCTGGCTACGACGAGAGGGCTTCAGCAGACAGAGAGTCCGTGTGGTGCTGCTGTCCCTCCTCCTCCTCGGTTGAATGAGCGCAGACCACAGAGGGTTTCGCCGTGCGGTCCGTAGTTGTGGTTTGCATGGCCACAATCGCACTCCTGTGGATGTGGTGGTGTCTTTAATGTTCAATCTCTGAAGGAGATATGCGTTTCGACCTGCTGATGATGTCCTGATGGTCACAGCGGCAGCGTCTTCGAGGATGAATGCCGAAGCCAGGAGGAGATGCGATGATGCTTGTGTCTCGAACGGAGGAGGCGTTTGTTCCGTACGTCCGCGTTGTTCCACTCTGTTCACCAAAACGGCGTTCTCCCTGGTGATCTCGGGTGGTGAGATCCTAGGATGGTCCGTGGTGTGATGTTATCTACCTCGCCTGGTATACAGAAAGCCGGGGGTTCGATCCGAATCCTGACGCCTGCTGCTGTATATTTGGAGTTTGCGTGTTCTCCCGATGGTCGCGTGGATTTTTTTTCTCCGGGTCCTCCGGGTTTTTCCTCTCCACATTTAGAATCAACAACACGCGTTTAGAGTGTTTGGCTGCTCTACATTTCCACACGACGAGCCACTTTGTTGGGATATCATTTGTGGTCAGGTCGCTTTTACTGAACATCTGCGAAAAAGAGCTTTATAGCTTATCGGATTCCTCCAGTATAAATACATATTCTGATTCTGCTTCTGAAAAATAAGTTTATAACTCAGTGGGCTTTACCTAGTAATAATTTTTATTTATTTGTATATATATATTTTAAGTGATTTGTTTATCTTTGCTTACTTTGCACCACTATCGTGTTTTTTTCCATTGCTTGATGTTGTGATGTTCTGACCCGCCACTACTTGGACACTTGTGAAAAAATCGCTTCATAGCTCATCGGATTCCTCCTGCCGTTTAAACAAATATTCAGATCCTCGCTCCGATGGCTGGTTTGCCAAGAAGACGTGCAAACCCCACCCCCCCACCTTGCACTCGTCACGTCCCGTTGTCTACGCACGGTGCGAAAGTAGTTCAGCACGTACAGACACGCAGGTCACCAACACCCGTGTCTGCGGACAACCAGGGCCGGATGAAGCAAGTGTGGGACCTGTAGCAGATGTTATGAAGGGGCCCTACATAAAAAAAAAATATTAAAACACATACATTTTAGAAAACTAAAATCTAAATGAAAAGCAAAAAAACCCCACGACGTTTCGATCGCAACACAAGCGGTCTAAATATACATTTTAACTTGCATAGTAAAGTAATTGTAGTTTTTCATTTGCTATACAGCCCAGATAATACGACAAATCGCTAACGTTAAACACCCGGTCGTTCGTAAAAGTCGAAGGCGGTATAGTACTATAGTAATGGAGCAAGTGCAGAATCACTAAACCGGAATTGATTGATAGCTTGAAAGCATTTAGCGCGGGGGCCCTTGAAAGTGCGTTGGCCCCCGTAGCTACAACACGGTCCCACCTGATGACGGAGACTTGTGTTGCCTCCGAAACGTCGTGAATTTTATTTTGTTTTGTTTTATTTTACTTTCATTAATTTTAATGTTTTACCTACGTGACTTTACCGAAAAAACCTGAGAATATGAATCATTGCAGTCACGAAAGCTTCAAATCTAGAATTAGTAGCTACTAACACGTGTACTACACATGTGTAGTAGCTACACAAGTAGTAGCAGCTACACGTGTAGTAGCTACTACACATGTGCAGCTACTAACACGTGTAGTAGCTACTACTACATGTGTAGTAGTAGCTACTACTTGTGTGCTGCCACGGAGCGACGCGTGAGCCGGGAGCGCCACCCCGTGGAGTCGCGGGCTCATCCTCCGCCCGCTTCGCCGAGGGTGCCGGTGAGTCGCGTCCTTCCCACACGCGGGACACCGGCGGCCCCTGGTGGTCGCCTTTGAGTGCGATCCCTAGAAAATAGACACAACATTGGGTCAGACACCATTGGAACCTCATTTGCCAGTAAAAAATGTGATAATTGTTTTTTTACCCTTCTCTCTGGCAACAAAACTAACACCTTTTTTTACAAGGAGTCATGTTTGCATAGACCACAATACCTGCAGCCATAATGCAAACAAAAAACATAACTCTGATAATATATGGCGTCATCTGGTCCAACCCATGTGAGACTAGGCTCTAAGGAAAGCTGTCTCGGGTGTGGACCAAGCAACTTCAAGGACAGTGCATATCTTATCAGAGTTATGTTTTTTGTTTGCATTATGGCTGCAGGTATTGTGGTCTATGCAAACATGACTCCTTGTAAAAAAAAGGTGTTAGTTTTGTTGCCAGATAGAAGGGTAAAAAAACAATTATCATTGGGTCAGACATTTGTGACGATGTGTGACGAGGGGGGAGGGGGTGAGAAATGTGACGTCACATCAAAATGCGCAACTTTAAATAAATATAGAAAACACGATCTACTTAATTAAATAGACTTTTTTAATATAAATGTTTTCTCCTACAACATCAGAGTGCAGCGCCACATTAAATACGCATGACAATGACAATAGTTTAAAGCGACCTGAAGCATGTTTTATTTTCAAAATGGAAATATGGTTTGGGCGGGGGCAGAGCTTTGTGACGTCATATTTGAGGGGGTGGGGGGGGGGTCTGACTTTTTGTGACGCCGTGTGACGAGAGGGGGGGGGGGCAGAGCTTTGTGACGTCATATTTTAGAGGGGGGGGGTCTGACTTTTTGTGACGCCGTGTGACGAGGGGGGGGGTCAAAAATCGCCCAAAATCGCGTGACGTCATTTATGGACGACCCCTAAGGGACACAGCTAATCGGATTCCTCCTGCAGTATATATAAAGATCATGATTCTGATAGTTTATGCTGAACCAGTTACTAAGACGCATACTAATTATCTAATTATGGGGAGAAGTAGAGAAAGACCAAAGCAACGGGCATGAGGTAAAACATAGTGCGTAGAGTCTCGTGTTGTTTTATTGGTTCTTTCGGTAAAGTCACGTAGAATGGAAATAATTAAATTAAAAAAAGAACATTTCTTATGTTAAATTGTTATTATTTTATTATTTCCATTCTACGTGACTTTACCGAAAGAACCAAGAAGATGAATCCCTGCAGTCACGAAAGCTTTAAATCGAAATTTAAATCTCGTGTTGTTATTAATTTACAATCGCAGCGACCCGCGAAGCTGCTGGAGTTTCATGACGTCATCTCGCCGATTTGCGCCGTGTTTCGTGACGTAATCACGTGTCCCGTGACGCCATCGGCCACCAATTTGCTTCCTCCGTTTTACGTGACGTCATTCACAGGCTTCCTCGCCCCAGTCGTTAGTGACGTCATTACCTCGCTCGTAACCTCCCCAGCGTCTCTTGACGTCATCACTCCTTCTCCCTGCCTCACCCAAATCCCGCGTAACGTCATCAATCCCTTGTCCTCATCACTTTCGCGTCTCGTGACGTCACTACTCCCTTGCCTCCACCTCACCCGTGCAGCGTGACGTCATCACCCCCTCTCCTTACCCCAAAGTGGGGTGACGTCTTTCTCCTCTACCCGACACCTACATTTTGACTTAGAACTTTCCAACCATTAATTCATATTCATGGTTATTTCAGTAAAGTCACGGAGATAAAAAATAAAAATAAAAAATGAATTGAAAGCAAAACACCACGACGTTTCGATCGCAAGCGGTCTTCATCAGGCGGAGAGGAAAGAGGGGGCAAGCCTCCAAATGCCACTGCTGATGATGAGGATTTTCAGAGTGAGCAAAGCTGTTCGCGTAAACAGCATGGGCTCGTGACGTCATCAACCCCCCTCAGCCCGAAATCTCGCGTGACGTCATGCCGGTGCGTTACATACACGCGCAAGCGTATTATTATGTAGATTACAAAACGTAAATTATTAACATAATATTGCATAAATTATTATCGAGAGATGAGTCGCGTGATGCCACTCAAGCATTTCGCCGGGGAAGCAACACGCCCCATCGCCCCGCCCACCTCATGAATATTCATGAGGCGCTCCCGCATAAATTATGCTAATGAGCCCTGCCTCGGCGTGCTTCGTGCGCAGACGCGGCCGCCATTTTACGAGGACAGAGCCCCGGCAGCGTCGCCCGGGCCCGCTCCGCATCTCGCGCCGATGTTTCCACGGACCAACAACAGCAACATCTACTACTCCTACTACTGCTAAACATCACCAACAACAACCACCACCAACAAAAGAACCCGAATCGTTAAAGTGCTCGGCTGCAACCAACGGAAGGGATGGCTCTTGAAAGCCTATTGTCTAGATCCCCGTCCCCAGCAGTTGCCACTACCCGTGCCTCCCGTAGCGCCCCAGGGTGTGCGGGGGACGAAAGGTCGAGTAAAATCGCACTCCCCTCTTCACCACCACCACCACTTCCACCACTTCTATTCTCATCAGCAACATCATCAGCAGCAACACCGGCGGCGGCAACAGCGTCTTTGTTATAAGTATCGGTGGCAACAGCGCCGCCATCGTTTCATCGTCTTCCGCCGCCATTACTGTATAACCATTTGCCTTACTGCGTTTACTCTCTCGTCATTACTCTTGATGCTAACTCGTTAAACATAACGCCATCGTCACGGTCCTCGTCGGCACCAACAGCAGCAGCAGCATTGTGATAAGTATCGGTAGCAGCGCCACTCGTCACTGCCACGGCAGCCGTATCGCACTGTACGCGTGTTGCTAACGACTGCTGCTATTGTAGCATTCGGTAATAATGTGCGACTATCATAATCACTACTAATACTATCGTCGGCATCGCCCGCCAGTGGTGCCGACATCGTTATAATACAACCACAACGGTAATATTACCATTACTAATTTTAAGTTATTTTTTTATAATTAAATTTTTATAACCATACTATAATCACTAGTATCACTACTGCTACAAAACCTATCCACAATATTACTGTAATACCTATCGCTACAACCACAACTAATATACCCATTACTGCTAAAATCACTACAGTACTATCACTCATACTATAGCCATAATCACTATCACCGTTACTAATAAGTCACGTCTTTAAACATCATTGCTACTATTACCACATCACTGCGACTAATGCTACCAATACGATAACCATAATTAATACTATAACCATTAACATTGCGACTATAACTTATAACCATCACTAAATGTATCGTCATCACGAATATAACTTCGGGACTATAATCCCTAAAGCCACCGTTGCTACCTCCATAACCGTCGATTCTATAATCTTCTATCACGAGCCTCGTCTTTGGTATAAACATCACTGGTACATCGACACTACTACGGCTATTTTCGTTAATAGCATCACAGACACTACAATAACTACGACCATATATCCATCACTCAGTCATTTCAATAATTCACTTGGCTACTTGAACTATCATTACCCATCACTACCAACGTAATTGACACTTATCACATTATCTGCTACGTTGCTGTACGATCACGATCGCTGTCATCTCGTAACCACCACCAACCAACTCACCTAATAATGTCGCTACTTATCGTCACTTATACCATCAGCCGCTAAATTCACTCCCGTTACCTCGGCTAATGTACTATCATGATTACGGTAACCACTAAATAGCAGAACTCACTTAATTACTGCTGCCGTATGCACCATCATAATTACCGCTACGTTTACTGGCATCAACTTATATCACTACTATCGCAAGAGACACCACTTAACATCATTTAGCTCCATCAGAATCACGAATGCTCATACACAAGTGCACTTTAACACGGTACACACCGCGGCGTTAGTCTTATTCTTTGTTTTACTTATCTTTTACATATTTCTCTTAAGATTAGTTTTGTATTGTCATTTGGTGGTAAGGATAGGTTAATCGTTCTATATAATCAATTTTATACTTTTGTTGATTTTGGCTTTGCTATGTTCTAGCGTGGCTGTTTTTATTTAATCAATGTCCTTAACCGACAATAGCGATCACATTCGTGCATGTGTGTTTTCAGTCTTACATGTCTTATTTTAGTGGCCTTTAATCTCGCTGGGTTTAACTATTTGCTTTTATAAAGAATACTTTATTTATATAGTAACATTATTTTCACTTCCTCCTAACCACATTTTCTCAGGCCCTCCGCCATTTCCAGGTCCACCTAGCGGCCATCTCCCACATCATTATGCTAATATTTGTTAATTTATGCTAATTTATGGTAATGTCTACGGGCCGCGCATGCGCAGACCGTGGCCCTACTTGCAGGAAGTGACACGTGTGTGTGTGGTGTGGATTGGGAGTGTTTTGTGGTTAAAGGCACCAAGCAACTTTAGGATGTAAACTAACCACCCACTCCACTCTCAATCTCCCTCGTACCGTTTTCTCCGTGTTTCGCTCTACACCCATTGTGGCCACCAGCAAGCCCACTCTGTGTGTGTGTGAACACGCGTGTAAACATGTATGCGTGTGAAAGCACTTGTGTAGTCACTGCTTAACATTTTTAACACTGCCTGAAAAGAAAAAAAGTATATACTTGGCGACGTTATGCGCAATGACCCTTCTCTATTTAAAATGTGGAATGAAAAAAATAACGTAAACAACCATAATGTGCTCTGAAGAAGGGTCATTGTCCGAAACGTCGCCTCTCATACGTTCAATTTTAAGGCCAGAGTGTCATTGAGGAATGTTTTGAGTTAAGCACTTTCAGTGCCGTAGCAACAGCTGTATTCTCGTTTCAGTAAGTGCCAATTCTGCACTTGAGCCGTTGTTGATTGCAGTCTGACCTATGTCTTGCTTAGAGCCCAACAGCCTTAGACTCTTTGTTTAAGTCCAGTTCTGCCTTGGGAAGCGTGGCGGTGTGCAGTTGCGCTGACAGTAACTTAGCTTGACAAGCTCTTGCCAGTATTCTTTCGAATGCAATTTTAGGCGTACTACCATACGCAGCAAGCAAGCTCAAATCTAACGCCGATTCGGGACTCCCCTGGTCACTTCTGAGCAATTGTGGAATCGCAAGTGACGGCATCAGATTGTGCACGGGCACAACACTTAAATTCACCGGGACAATGGCGGAGCCAGGATTATCAGGTAAGGGGGGGCAACCCCTCCAGCAATGAAAAATGATAGAGGAGTTGTTAGTCAGTAAGGAGTTGTTAGTAAGTAAGGACTTGTCCCTTGCTTTTTTATTCAACGCGTGTGGCGATGGCACAGCCATCGATTGAGGGTCGAATTCGAACCGTGTGTGATCGGCATCGCGCTCGCTGAAGGTGTTTGCCTTCAGGGAAGTCGTGGACTGTATACGCAACTGCGCACAATTATGTGAGTCACTTATAACCGCTTTGCCGTTACTTTTTGCCAATTATGGACTCAGACTATTGTCCTATCATCTCATATAGTCCCTGGCACGTAATAATATGCTACACAGTGGCAGTGGGGGTCGCAAAATGCTGATTTATTATTAATAAACAGCAATGATCCGATTGAAATTGGGGATTTCGATCGGATCATTGGAGGGGATGTGCCACCCCACTGGCTCTGCCAGTGCACCTGGATAGTTTGACCCATCCACCAACTGCACCCTCATCAGGTCTCAGTTTATCTATTGTTGAACTTATTTCTTCTGAGGCTCTGGCACTTAGGAACATGCATGATTCAAAGCTAAAGTAGTATTTTTTAGAAGTTCGATTGGTTTACTTTGAGCATGGAGAACAGTAGACCTTGGGGTTGCTCTGTCTTGTAAATTTTAAGGTCCATGCAGCAAAATCCGAAAGTGTCCACGCAGCAAGCCTGGCGCTTTTTAGCTTCATAGAGGTGGGCTATATCCAGATGACCGATTATTGGATAATATAAAAAATAAAGTCCTGCCTGTGTTCCCACGTGTGCCGCTGGACGGTAGGTGATGGTTTAAAGCTTGGTGACATTGGCATCATCACGCTGGGCATGGCTTGTAGGGGGTTTCCCGCCTTTGGTGGGGGGGGGGGAGGCAAGTTGTGGTGACCACGATTGTTTTAAAAGGGGCCCAAGGAATCGATAGCTCACACGCTGTGGTGCTGTGAGACACTTTGGGGCTGATGTGTCCAAAGTCACTTTGTTGGTGGCATCGCTGGCTGGCTGGGTCGTGGGGCACCTTTTATGTGGGTGCGAGAAGCCCACTGACGTGTAACTCGGCGCACATGTCCTCTTATGAAATGCCCTGACCATGCCAATTCGCCGTAGCTGGCCTGCACCCAGCCCTCGTAACTTTTGCTTGCCAGAAAGAAAGAAGAGCGTGGCTCCCAGCTCAAATGAGCTTTGCTCTGTGCTCATTTCCCATCAGTGGTCCTAAGCCAGTGGTGGTCAATTCCACATTCCTATGGCGTGGATTTGTTATTCCGCACAGTAAATTCTGTTGACATCCCACAAAATTGGTCAAGTTATTTTAGCCATCCGAGAAACATGTTGAGTTAAGCATATCCACTCTGGGATTTAAACTTCCAAACTTATAGTTGTGAATCGTCAAGTGGTGCTAACTACAGTTCCACTCCCTCATACTACTGTATTTTAATTTTGCTAACGGCCTGAGATGGAGCGCCCATCTGAAACTTTGGCAGAGCAGTGCTCCACTCAGTATCAGTGCCGACGTCTTACCCTTCAAGTCACCTGTTATCCAGACACTATGGGGGGCATACTTTGCCACGTTCCCTTTCGCAGAGACACATTCGTCGCATGGCAGTCAAAGCGACGTTTTCCCGACGAGAGCTGACGTTTTCCAAATGTGGCAACAAAAAAACGCATTCGAATGTCACGGGTTGTTCGTACAGTCATTCTGACTGGGCCGAGACCAACGACTAAGCCGCCCAACCACCTTAATGCCACGTCCTCTTAAACTTCGTAAAAGTGTCATCAAGCATTGGCTTGCTTAAATGAGCGTGGAGCAGTGGTCATCCCATTTTGGCAGCCACATGCCAATGGCAGTTGCACATTCTCTGGGTGCGACCAGTCTTCACAGCGCAACCACCGTTGATGGCCAACAAACCGTTTCCTAATTTTATTGGCCAAGCCCACAGATGATGGATTGAGTTGACCGTGTGCAGTGCCTCATTCTCACAAGTTAATATCGCAGAAGACATTTACGTTCAGCAGCCACTGCTGCGCTCGCTAGCAAGAGCACGTATTTGACTCCTAGCGCCCAGGCATGTTAAACCTCACATGTGCAACCTATTGCTTTGGGCGCCCCCAGGTTTGAAAATAACTTTTGGGAAGATCACATTGTCCCGGGTGCAGTGGTCGCAAGGAACTCTAAAGTTTTGCCGTTGCACCTGTAGCCCTTCTCAGTGCTGGCTGCCCCCTGAGTAATGCCTCCAACCAACAACCCACGCTGGCGCACAAACCTCGGGTATCGTATACAGTGCAAGCTCGGTTTACAGATCTGGCCACATGGCGCAACGGTTAAAGCATTCAACTCCCAATCGTGAATTTAGCGAGTTCATGTCCTGGCAAGGGGGTACACTCAGCCCATCATGCCTATGCATGTAAATGAACAGCCCCGCGTCAGTCTATTGCTGGATGAGTTCCTCCCTGCGTCACGTGTGTCGGAGTTATTTATCACGCTGGTCAGTGCGATTCGGTGAAGACTGGGAGCATAGAAGTAGAGCACAGTGGAGTTTGCTGCACTGTCCACGTCGCCCCGTGACCCTGTTGACGTCCTGTTTGTGTCTGGTGGTAACACATCCAGACACTATCCATGTCCAACACTCATTGGCTTCTGATGTCTGATGCCTTTAGGCGCATCCTGGGGGATTTGATTATTGGCATTATACCTTTGGGGTCGCTAAAATAAATAGTACCACCATAGACGGTTATCGGTGTGCTGTTTAATAGACGTGTAACGACGAGTAGATTAACCGATTTAAATCATTTATTTTTCCCGTGACGTTTGCGCGTGCAAGAAATTTACAGTCACACAATTCAAATATGTGACGTGCGACTTTACACGTAGACGAGTGGAATGAACAAACCCGTAAGAACAGAACAAACAAAGAAATGCAATTGAGACAAAAATGGGACAAAGGTTTATTTACATTATTGAATCGAATCAAAACCTCACATTTTGACACTTGCAGGAGATGGGGGCAATGGCATGGGAGGTGGGGTTAAATTGTTTAGTTGTTTAAAGACTGGTCCCTCTCATACGAATATGGAGTTGACATTCAACTCCCAATCGTAAATTCACCGAATCCTGGAGTTGGCACCACAGGTTATGAGCCACCAGCAAGAGGTGAGCACCACCAAAGACTCTTAGGGCAGGGAAACGCTCGGGAGTTCCAATGTCAAATCTGTTTGAATGCTCGAGCATTGCGCAACCCTCGGAACCCACAAACAATTGCGCAGTCGTGTGTAAAGGGAATATTTACACAGCTAAATTTCCAGCCAGAGAGAACACAACGTTTATTAAACTGAGGACAGCTGACTGCGTAGACCGGTGGGGGGTGTGGGGGTGAGCTCCTTGCCGAGGCTTAGAACTTTCAAATAACGTTGACTGGCCACGCATTAACTGCACTGAGCCTCGACCACTTTCGTCACTGCAAGAAGCATCTGCAGTGACAGAAGTGATTGGTGTGGCGCTAAAATTGGAAACGCAGCGTTGTTGCCTGGTGGAAAAGATGCCCCTCCAGTGCCTGATCAGTGCTGCTAAAGTGCTTGCAATGACGGATAGAATATATTTTCCACAATAGAGTTTTTTTGGGTTAGATCGCGTAAATATATAGATTGTCGTTAAAACCCGCCATCACCTGACGCAGCCAACTAATAAGGGTGGTCTCGTAAACAGAACATGCCAATTCGTCACTAGTACATGTTAAACAATATATGTTGCGGGCCGTTCCAAAGTTGTCGGCCTCGCATCGCGAATGGCCGTGTACATTTTTTGCCGGACATGGCCCAGATAGGTTCCCCACTCCTGCCATCAACGTTCGTGATTGAACGATTCAACATTTGATAAATGTGGATTATTTAGCTCGCCGTACATGCATGTTTTCACGTGTGTCATCGATATATTTTTCGATTGGTGTGTGTTGTTTGTAAATGGATCCTTGGCACTTCTGCAACTACTGTCAAATGAAGAAGTGGATTTTTCAATCGTATCTTGACCCTGGATCGTGACAATTGATCGAATTTCCTTGAGAATCGTTTCACCTCTCGTACACGTCGCGGCACTTGCATAATAACGACCAACGGAGCCCGACTTCTGGATTGAAATTGGGCACTGCAGGCATCTGTCAGTGGCGTAGCTATTTAGTGTTCAGGCGTTGCAACTGCAACCTGAATTTGAAATAGTAAAAAGGGATTTTAAAGTCACGATCAATGGGTGTGCATATACAAGATTGCACATTAGCTTTTTGGGGGGTTGAGAGTTTGTAAGCGGGCAACGGTATCCAGTCCATCTGGGGTTGGCCATGCAACCAAGGGAGGTGGACGCAGGCAGACATGCGACGATTATTCGAGCCAAATCGATTCCCACCTTCCTCAAGCAAAAGTGGCGTCGTGCAGGTAGAGGTTAGATTATTTATGATCGTGTGTGGCGGCACGTGGCTGCAATCCACCGCGATGGAGACGGAAAGGTGAACGCATCGTGCAGATTTGCGCAACTCCCGAATTGGCCGGGCAGCGATGTGGCCGCAACTTGGCAGTACAGCAAGTGGGTTAATGTACCCGTTGTGTGTGCCTTTGAGCATTAGCCTCAAGGTACTGTACAGGACCAGTCTACATTTATTATTTAGAAGCAGTTAGCCTGGATGTGAACACAGGTAGAGAGTTGACAATGGTCATTTTTTTAAAGACATTTGGAGGGTTAATGTGGGTTGACATCAAAAACGAGTTTTGGAGCAACACTCATCTCATATTTTACATCCCTCAGCCAGTGGTGGAAAGTCTACATTGCTATGGCATAAGTGAGAACATACATGGATGACCACTGTAGACTTCTGTAAAAAAAAAAACTTTTACACAACATTCCATTGATAAATGTTGAAAAACCCACAAAACTCAAGAAAAATACTGAAAAGGACTCATTTGAAAAAGGTTATCACATTTTCAAGGTCTTGGGCAACATGTCACTGGTGGGATTTCTGTCGACATTGCCACATATCACTATCCCTTCATGCCTTCTGCTAAGTTTTGTAGTTTTATGTTATCTGACTTACAAGGTCCGCTCCTTACAGTATCCCACGTCTGGCTTCGTCCTCTTGCGTTAATTGAGGGCAATATACACAAGTTGCCATGAATGTTTTCGCCGGTGCCTCTTTCTCTCGGGCCAGGGTGAGTTTGTTCGCTGCCGCCCAACTGTAGCCTCTTAAGTTTTCACGGGAGCCACAAATAGGCGATTGCCAGCGATGTTGGGAGCCGAGATAATGATTGACGGTGGCAGCCAGCGTGTTCGTGACGTGCTGTGCCCGCTAAGCCCACAACTGCGTGTAGTATGTAGCCTTGACATTAGGTCTTGGAAAAAACGTTTGAGCAAGATTTTATTCCCGCGAGAGCCATTTGTAAGGCCGTGCTGTCACTGCCGAGGCATCATTGTTCTAGTTATCATCACTCCGGTTTTATTCCAGCTGTGCGTAATTTTTTTTAGATGAATCAATATTTCTTCATACCGGAGGAGGAGTTTCGATGAGCTATGAAGCTATTGTTCACACATGTACAGTAGGGGCACGGGCTCAGAACGTTACTACAATAAACGATATGAAAACAATGAGTGCAAATTATAGGAAAGGTAGGAAATTCACAAATATTATATACAAATAAAACGAAACCATTATTTGTACCAGTTAAAGCCCACTGAGCTATTAGTTTATGTTTTAGAAACGACCTGGCCACAAATGATAGCTCAATGAAGTGGCTTATCACGTTGACATTTATAGCAGGCAAATAAATCATCTAAACGCATATGCTGACACATGCTTGCACAGTAATACAATACTAATTTAATCACTTTCTCATACACACTGTCTCATGTGTACACTCAATCAAGCATGCCCTCACGATCATATAATAGACTCGTACAAACATGCCGTCACACTCGTACATAGTCCGTCTCGGACGTGTGCTTCTACAAACACCCTGACAGTCACCCTGTCCTGTATCCGTGTGATCTCTCCGTCGTCACCCTTTTGTTAGTCTCGACCACAGGCCACCATCCCCTCTCGTGACAAGTCCCGTCCAATCCCAGTTACGTTTCCCTATGGTCAATCTAATGTCTCTCACGTGCATGTGTATGTGTGTGTATTATCTGCACACACATACGCAGTAGTGTAGCAGTTAGAGCTCTGCAATACGAACCCGGCGACCCGAGTTCAATTCCCGCTCACGGTCAACACCAGTGACGATTATTTGAACCGATCATGGGCCTCCCCTTGGTCGACTCGGCCTCAATTGAGTATTGGGTGCCGTGTGTAATCATCACCACTGGGGAGTCAAAGGTGGCTGGGTGTGTTGTTGGCAACCCACCCCCCGTGTGCCGTTCCAGCCTTCATAGGTGCTGCTCGCTAACAGCACTTGCCCCAACAGTCTGTTTAGGCTTTACGGGGGATCTTTGTATTTTCTACTCCATGTGTTCCTCCTCCTGCCTCTAATTCTAAGCAGACGCCTCTTCCCTCTTCTTTGCACGATTTGTAGCATTAACATATTTTCTTGGTCAAGGTCTACTTTTCTGATCCATATGTAACAGCGCGTATTTATACCGGTCATCGGCAGTGGGAGGCTAGCCCGGGCATGCACGCAGCTGTGGTGGTGACGGCAGCAAGCAAGCCAGGCCATTGTGACCGGCATCATGCTCGTAAAACGTGCACTTGATTAAATGATTACTGCACTTTTTAACACGTCCACTGCTGGATGAAGGCCTCCCCTCACCGTGTCAGTCATGGGGGTTTGACCTACTTCTACTTGCTGGCTCAGTACGGGTCAGTGAAGTTTTATTCAAGAAGAGTAATTATTCCTGGCTTGATGCGTGCCGCCCTGCGCACCTGCTGAATCGCTGTACGTAAGAGCGTGCGTATTTGTGTACAAATGAGGAGCGGTGGGACAGTGGTTAGCGCACTGCACTCCATTCCTGGCCAGGGCTACCAATTGGTGGTGAGGGATATCTGTTCCAGGGCCTCCCTGAGACTGACTCTCCTTTAAATGAGAACCTGGTGCAGTGTATAAGCTTAGAACTGTGCAGGCTAAGGTGGCCAGACCCGGAGCGGACCTCACCTGCTTGCTTATTAACCGTTCCAGCCTAAATCGGTGCTGGCTAACAGCACTTGCACCAGCAGTCGGTGAAATGTTCACTCTGTTCACCCTCTTATTTGGGGGTCAAACTCCCTCTTTCTTTACCATCATCATATGAATGGGATCTATAAAACAGCTGAAACTGTCAGAAGTTGGCAGTGGTTCTCCTGTGTAGAGACCAGTGCACGCCATAGGCATATACATTGTCCACCTGACCGGTGTAGGATCTGGCTGTGCGTGTGTTTGTGAAGGGAGCAGTGGCGGAGTGGTTTGCGTACTGCACTAGGAAACCGGTATCCTGGGTTTGATTAGTGGCTCACGGATAACATCACAGCATCTGAAACCCATCCTGGCCCTCTACCATACATCTGGTGCGGCGTGGGGAGATGAAGTGGCTGAGCATGCATGGTGATGGCTATACCAGCTTCCCCCCTCCCTTGTGTGCCAAATCGTCCTTAATAGGTGATCACGAACAGCTCTTGCCATACATTTGAAAAGGCTAACCCACGGATATTTTCTCACCGTGCAGGGAGGAGGGCGAGCTGGAGGATGGAGAGATAGATGACGATGTCGCTGAGCAGCAGCAGCAGCAGCACTCACCCGATGGTGGCCGAGGGGGCCGTGGCAGCAGCAGCCGCGGCAGCGGGGTTGGCGGCGGCGGCGGTGGAAGCGGTGGCGGTGTCGGCGGTGGAGGAGGAGAATGGGGTGACTCGGACGGAGAGAGGGACCCCAGCAGCCGCGAGCGCGAGCGGGACCGTGAGCGCGAGCGCCACCGCAGCTCCCGCAAGAAGCGCAAGAAGGAGCGCGAGAAGGAGAAGGAGAAAGAGAAGGAGAAGCGCAGGTCCAAGCGGCGGCGGAGGGACAAACACGGACACAAGGTGCGGTCCCTCGCGCTCCCTGGGGGGCCGGGTTGGTGCAATAGTCACAGCTCTACGGCTAATGATGTCAACAGTTTATTCCATTCAACACAGACGTACATGTAGGATGTGGGGTGGCAAGCATTGGTAACCAATGGAGTTGGGTGTTCATGACCGTGTTGACAAGGATGTACATTGAGGGTGATAACTACATCGATAATGAAATTCGTGATTATGATATTGATGGTGGTTATGATGAGGGTGATAGTTATGATACTGACGGTGATGATGATGAATGGAAATGAAATTGGTGATGGTAATGAAGGTGGCGGTTTTGTTGGCTAACATAAGCATCAGCGTCATCTATAATCGTGGTGATGACGATTATTGTTCTTAAGATGGCTATGACAAGGATGTCTCTGGTGATGGCAAATGGTAATGTTGTTCACAGCGATGATGTTAATGTTGAGGGTTATGATGAGATGGTATACGGTTTCAATATTAATGACACTGACAGTGGAATAGCAACGATGCATTGGGCCTTGGTGCCATTCAATTAAATTGGCTCCTCTGTACAATTTCCCCTGCTTGGGCCTGTGGGTCCCGGTCCAGTAGCACCTCCTGCACACAACTTGATAACTGCACTACGGGACGGCGAGGATATTTATGGTCGTAAGGACAAGGATGGTGGTGGTGATGATGACGTCGCTTTTGCCGTCTTTTACAGAGGCACTCCCCTTCAAGCGACGAGTTTTCAGAAAACAGCGAGGAGTCGGACTATGGAGCTGCTGACAACCGGGGCTACAGGAAGAACTACAGGGACTACGAGCCTCACTACCCACCCAAGGGAGTACACCAAGTGGGTTCCTGTACCTATCTGTCCAGACTGGATTTGGATTTCCTCCCGCACAGTGAAAAGCGTGCCTTCTCTAAGAAGGCATTGGCTAAATGCCCCCATTGTAAGGATCCTCCTGATAAAGTATTGAAGCTCAGTTAGGCTTTACTGGATAAACAAAGATTATTATTATTAAGGCCAACATTCGTGTAGCCTCTCACCAAATCACCCCCAGAATGCGTGTGATCTCATCTGACCTTGGGAGCTAAGCAGCTTTGAGCGTAGACGGCTCTTTTCTGTTTTTTTTTGGTTGGCAACCATGCACCAATAGGTTGCCATAGAGTTATGTTGTAGTCAGCAGAGGGCAATGCAGCGAAATACATTATTCTTATGATACCGTGTCTATTCTCCCGCATCTACTCCCTTTAACATCACAGCCTGTCCAGCTTAGTGAAGTATAGTAAAATAACTCCCACTTTGGAAGGCCCTCATCTAAAAGTGGATTGCCAAAAGGGTTGGACATATATACGTTGTATGATATGGCAGTGATTCCCAACCTCTCTGAACCCATATGGCCACCGTCAAACCTCCCAAAGAATTTCACATACCATTTTGCAGTCAAAAAAATCAGGTGTTTTTATTTTGAATAATCGTATCGGCAGCTTCTCCTTGGATCACTTCCCACAGCCTTTGCGGACCACAGCTTGGGAACCACTGTGCAATAGGGAATACCCGATGGGTAAATCGGCAACACGGTGACGTGGCCGCCGAGTGGTAGCGTCGTCGTCGCTTGTTGCAGAGGTTCACGTTACGAGTTCATTGGCCGCGGTGTGTAACCTTAAAAGTACCGAGCGCCATCTGCTTCGCAGCGGCCATTAAAGATGCCCTGACGTCATTCGTCAGAGTAGGATATTGTGTACCGGCGTCGTGGTCGAAATGTTAAAAGTTAAAATATTATTCAATTTGGTCTTATGTACAGCAATTATTGCAACCTACTGGCAGATTAATACCAGTCTAAGGAACGGGTGCCACTGGGAGGTCCCATTTCAAATGTGTTTGAGATAAGTCGTGATGTAAAGCGCTCTGACACGCCCCGGCGTATACGGTAGTTCGCTCTTATCAAGAACAAATCGTTATCATCAAAACAATGAATAAAGGGGAACACACGATGAATAATAAATAATCAATCCTCATCCCTACTGACCTCTGACCTCTGTCCCACGCAGCCCAAGCCCTACATGGACGAGCCCCCAGAGCCGGAGTACCCCGAGTACCAAGAGTACGGCGGCGGTGGTGATGTAGAGGTGGACGATGGTGGCGGCGGCGGCGGCGGCATTGGCAACATTGGCGGCGGCATTGGCGGCGGCATTGGCGGCGGCATTGGGGGGAGGTTTGACGAGTACGAGGAGGAATACAAGGGCGAGGAGGACGATGACTTTGCCTGCCAGCTCAAGCAGTACCGCGAGTCCCAGGGCCATCTGCGTGGCCACCGTGGTGAGGGGGCCACAATGGCGTGTCTGACCGTCGCGTCAAATTCTCTCTCGCCCACCAATAACCAAGCTTCAAATGAGCGCGCTGATTCTCCCCGCCCTCCCCCGGAGATTTTCTATGAATTGTCACGCTTTCAGGCTGTGATTAAGTCTCACGAATCAGTCTTGATTTTACCGTTTCAATTTTTACTTTCTGTTTTTGTCCGTCTCATTTTTCAAGTTTGCTCAATACATGACCAAAAATTTTACAATGGCATATCACTTGCATATAATTAGCTTGAATTGTTAATAATTGACTGACTTACATGATTCGATACATGTACTGTGAGCGTAAGAAGTGATGTTATTCTATATATCACCCCGATGAGCTGAGCTCGATCCCCAGCCATGGCTAACTGTGTGGTGAAATATGGAAACTCTACGGCATGGGGAGGCCTTCATCAAGCAGTCGATTAACATAGGGGCTGTATATTATATTCATATAATAATGTGATGATGTGTCGTTATATGCCGACCAATTTCTGCTCGTTGCTAACCGTGCTGCTGTTCTCCACTCGCTCCCTCCCCCTCCTGCTGCTTTACCGACCCTCCCCAGGCGCCAGGATGCGTGGCCGTGGCCGGGGCAGAGGCCAGGGCAAAGGCGGGCGTGGTCGGGGCCGAATGTTGCACATGCGGGAAATGGAGCACATGGAAGACATGGACATGCACTACGATCACTACGAGGTGAGGCTACCGTCGCCCACCCCGACGTCTTAACGTCGCGAAAAGTTTGCGTCGTCCGGGAAAAACGAGCGTTACCGGCGGTGTGGGGGCGGGCGGGCGGGCGTGTGCGTGCGTCTGTCCTGATACTGACGGTTCACGTTTGTTCCGCAGGACATGGGTGAGATGGTGTGCCCGCCCCGCAAGAAAAAGAAGAAGAACCACACGGGCAGCACAGCGCACCTCATCTGCAAGTTCTATCTGGAGGGCCGCTGTGTCAAGGTGCTCCGCTAGATGGCCTTCCACCCATCCCTCCTCCCTCCGCCCCCCCCCCCTCCCCACTTCACCACAATGACCTGATGCACAGTGACCTGAGTCCACCGACAGCCCCTCGTCATGCGATAAGAAATGCACGGTGATGAGGGGTAGTGGGGGGGGGGGACGCCAAAAAAATGAAAAGTGAACAAAGAGTCACAAGGCTGTCCCTCGGGAGCGGGGGGGGCGATTCACTCATTCCATTCCCAGCAGCGGCGTCACGTGGCTGGCACGGGGCCCTGGTGCAAGGAATGAAATGAGTCCGGCCCAAAATTCCCCTCTTCCTTCACAGCCCGATGCATGGGCCCCCCCCCCCCTCTGCCGAGCCCCTGTGGCTGCACACTCGATAGCTACGCCACTTAACTGCATTTTAAGATTTGACATTACGACTTAAATGCATTGATTATTATACATCCCTATTTGTATTATATGTCTCGTTCTGTCTTGTTTTTTGTTCTACCTTGTTCCGGTAGCTTGAGGGTAACTATTCCGTTTCATTCACACAAACAAAAAATGGTTGATTCTTACGTGCATGATTCGATTCGTACAATCGTGGGCGTAAGAATCGATTTTAATTGATGAAGCGATAATTTACCACCTGCCTACATTTTTGCACAGTCACCGTTGCCCAAACAGATGTCAGTCCTACCCCTAGCTGTAACTAACAGTGATGTGATTTGTCCAGAAAAACCTCACTTGAGTAGCACGATTCTTCGGAGGGCCTTGCCTTGGGATGTTTGGACAAGCCAATTTTAAGGCATGTGGGTGGAAACGGGAGTACCCGGCATGTACCCACCTGTAACAGTGAAGTACACTCAAAAGATCCGCACAGATGAGTTCACAAACCCATATCCTGGCCACCTCAGCCTAAATCTACATGACCCACCAACTCTTGCCTTCAGAGCATTCCACCACAAGGCATGTGCCACCGGAACCAGCAATACCAGCCCCTAACACTGCCACTACCTCTGACCCCATTCTCTACCTCTGGAGCGTTCGCCCGACCCCATTCTCACTTTCCATTCTTTTTCACTTTTTGGCATTCGCAGGATCAAACAACAACAAAACAAGTTGTGTAAAACTCACCAGCCCGTCATTCAAACAGCATTCTTAATGACCTGATGCACAGCATAACTCTCCCAACCACTGCCGTGCACCGATACATTCACGGCACCGGTCCCAGCGAGACCCCCAACCACCACCGCAGACTGGCGGGACGAGTCTGATGTCGTGTGCGCCGTGGGACCGGGAGACACGAGAGAGATCATAGAACGTATGACCTGATGCATGAAGCAGCCCCCCCCCCCCCCCGAGCCGATTCATGCAGAGAAAACTGCTCACCACCACCACCCTGCCTTTTACCCACCCCCCCACCCCCCCCCCCGGCAGAAGACGTTGAGACCTGAACCTGATGCAAAAATGAATATCTGACCCCCCCCCCCCCCAAACAAAACCCCCTTGTCCACACGAGTGCACAATGCAAGCTGTGAGCATAATGAATGCACAAGAAGAATGATGATGCCTCCTGTCATAATGAACGCACAAAAAAGTGAACCAAAATGAACATCTGAGCTGATAAACACAGAGAAATAATGACTTGGGAGCACTCGTGACCATCAACTCGCTTGAACCATCGGTAATGAAGTCCTAGTGCGAGTCAACCAACCCCTGGCCTTATGAACCCACTTCAACCCAGACTTTATGAACCGTGATCGTGTGAATTTAAATTAATTCTCGCTCAGGGGGAGGGTGGGAACGAATGACTTTATTGACCCGTGACTTTGTACTCAACTCCTGACCTAATTAACTTGTGTGACCCAGTGCAAATCCTTGGATATATTCTAACACATGTCCTTTAAACCCACAACCCACTGGATTAATGAAATCATAACTGAATGCACTCCTGTGAACCCATAGCCTAATGAGCATATAAACCCATGGTCCACAGCACATGAACCTGCATGAAAGCGCACGATCTGTGACCTATTTAAATCCTGGCCTGATGAATGCATATGAAACCACGCAGTCCTTGACTTATTGAACTCGCCAACCTTGTGAATCATGATGAACTTTTATAAATCTCGATTTCATTAACTCTCACGCCCCCGCCACCCCCCACCCATCTAATGATCTCATGAACTTTCAATCCATGAACCTGATGCACAAGTTCATATCTGACACGCACTGTGCAACTCTCGGCCTCGGGAACTCGCATAAACAAGACTTAATGACCTAGTGAATTGACATGAATCGTTACCTAATGAACTCTTATGAACCATGACCTAATGAACTGCGATGCACCCACACATACGCTCGACCTAATGCATTCCTATTAACCCAGGCAAAACTGCTGGCCAAGTGAAATTGTGTAAATCGTCACCTAATGTACTTACGTGAATCACATACCCCTGACGTCAGGAAGCTTGACCAAATGAACGCGCACAGTTCCCTGACCTAGTGACCTTGAGAATCCACTCACCTTTCTGCGCATATGAATTAATATTTATACGATCCTACAGTGGGGCACAACGGAGCATGGCCCAATGAAAGCACAAGGACGATGACGCTGGCCCCACGAACATGTCAACCCAAATAAACGTGCGAGCCGATAAACCAAGGATGACCCCATGATCTTACGACCTCGTATGAACTCCTACTTGGGCTTAAAGAACTCGTAACAAATCTTGCCCTTACCAACTCGCGACCTTATGTGTCGGGATCCGCCCGTACATCGATTCATCGATCAATGGCCATTCCTTATTTCTCGATACATGCATTGGACTGGTGCTTAAGAATCGACGGTTCTATGTTTGTATGCACTGTATGTAACGTTGGTTATGTGAGCCCTCCAGCCACTAAAAGCCGCTACATTAATACTTTTTAAAAGATCATGAATTACTATTATCGATCCACACGAACCCTTTGCCTTATAAATTCGTGCAAACCCTTGGCCTAATTAGACCCCTGACCTTATAACATTGACCTAATGAACTTACAAAAATTATTTTGTGGAAAAATCAACAATGACCCTGAATGAACCCAAACGAATGACTGATACAATTACAAAATGTATGAACTCATGATCGAATGAACGTAAAAGAACAGAACCCCTTTGCTTCATCGACTAAAAAGAAACCCGCTGCCCGATGACCTTGAATGAACAGTGACCAAATGTACTCTTATGAACCCACAAACGTGATGCATGACTTTTATATCTAATAGGGGGAGAATTCGATTCTTGGCCCCCTGAATGATGCCTCTTGGCTTCATAATGAACAATAATGCCTTTTATTTTACACAAGAAGGCCTCACTGATGCTCAAGACACTTTATCACGAGTGTCCTGCATTGAGATGTTTGGCCAATTTTATTAGTGTGGGAATTTCCTCGAGTATACGGAGAAAGTCCTCCACACGGACACTCGATGCTCTGCTCGGTTAGGATTCAAGTATCCGTTGATCTACTACCATCTCCTGGCCACCTCGCAACCCATATGCATGGTATCCCCATGTGTTGTAGGTAGCTTCTTGAGATTCGAGGAGGTCATGAAGCAGCCCAGAGCGGTTGGCCATAGGCACGTGTTGTTGAAAACGAATGTCTGACCTGATGGAGAACCTCATGTAATCATCCCATAGCTTAGGGAATCCATGTGAACCCCTGACCAATTAACTCATGACCTGATAACCCCACTTGAACATATTACCTAATGAACTCAAGACACAAATCCTTCACCTGATTAAGAAGGGACCTAATGCATTCACACGTGATGAGTAATTCACGTGATCCATGCCCTAATGAAATAAATAGAAGATGGCCTACATAACCCAACTGAAACCCTGAGCTAATGAAGCTACATTCACACACAACCTGAAACTCACGAGAACCTCTGACTTGATACACCCAATTGAACAATTGACCCACGTGGACCCAAATAAACCCAAACGTAACCCTGATCTATTACGCCCACGTGAATACTGGTCCGTTGAATGTGACCTGATCTGAACTAATTAACTCGCAGAAACTCATATCCCACTCAGAAAGAGACGCAATTCAAAACAAGTTAAGAATAAAACAAGCTCACGTGTGGATTTTCTAACACCAACACGTGTTTGTCTTCGGGAATTTAATTAGCAGTGCGGAATCCGATGGGTCGCTATGAGTGGAAAGCACGTATGCATATTTGCACTTGTTCCTTTTTGCTCTGAATTGTTTCTTTTGGGCCAAACCCTTTGATCAATTTAGCCAGTTTTTGACTCGCATTTGTCCCGAATAGCAACACAATCTCACGCTGACCTTTCACTCGGATTGGATGATCTTTGCGAGAGCGAAAGTGCACTCAGACCCCCCCCCCGCCCCCTCCCACCATGACAAGAACAGCTCATCCGTAGGTGGTTTCAACCTCGGAAAGCGTTAAAAGCGCACAGCCCTTGTAGATGCGTACCTAGGCTGCGTTGACTTCCCACAAAGCTACTAATTTTAACCCCACCCTCGCTTCCGTGAAGGCACCAAATCATGGCTGAGAACTAGCGACCTTCCGATTGTAAATCATGTTCCAACGACGACGCTGCCGTTTGTTTTCCATTTAGCGCCCGGCCGCTCTGCGTGCGCGCGCCCAAGGGCAAAGGTTACAAAGCCGAGATATTCACTCCCCCAAGGTCTCACCAGTGGCCTTGTCTTTGTCTCCCGTCCTCTGCACAGGGAGAGAACTGCCAGTACAGCCACGACATGCCCAACCGCAAGCGGGAGGTGTGCAAGTTCTACCAGAACGGACATTGCGTCAAGGGAGATTTCTGCCTCTTCATGCACAATATCCTTTTGCTTGGGTCTGTGCCCAGTCGCGTGCCGCACGGCATGCTGGGCCTTGTAAGTGTCATTGGTAGAATCATGCTTTATTATTTCAGCTGGTTAAGGCCCATTGAGCTAGGCAGCTCTTTTACAAGGATGACCGCAGCCCAAGACCGTCGGCGGTGGTGGTAGTTGGAGGAAACTGCAGGGAGGGGATGTGCAAATTCGCCAGCAAAAGCGGCAGAAAATTACACAACCCATGCCAAATCTGAAAAGAAGTTAAACAGTAAGTAATGCTTTAATACAAGGTAGGAAATGGACCTTGTCCATCTGCGCCACCACTCCACCCCAGTGAATGATAGTGAACACATTCATAGGGGACATAATGAGTAATCGGGAATATATAACCTGTGATTTAGAACACTATTTGGATCATGGAGAAGTCTGTACATCGCCTTTTGTTTATCTGGACCTACGCGCGCCATGTAGGTCCATGAGGGCTATCTAACCAGAGTTTACCACGCCTGCCAGTCAGTGTGGGTTGGCGTGCAGGCGTAGAGAGCGTAGATTTGGGAGTGTAGAAGATCGGTACACGAGTGGATTTTTCAGCACTTCCCTGTGCTAACCGCCTCCTAACATAGCTCCACATCAGGCTGCAATGACAACCTATAACCGGTAGACTAGAGTAGGCATGTCCACTCATAGCCACTGTCATGGTGAGAGACATACCGCAATTGATGTGCCGGGTGCAGAATAATATTCTGGGTTGCTGACCCATACAGACCCAGCTGAAAGTCAGCTCTGCTGGCCTGCCCCGTACTCACGACGTTGCCGATAGCTCCTTAACGGTGCCTGCTGCACAGGACTACCCGTGCCGCTACTTCCACATGGGCGTCACCTGCTTCCAGGGCGACAACTGCAAGTTTTCGCACGACCCCCTCACCGAGGAGACCAAGGAGATACTTGATAAGGTGAGGCCCCGTCACGAACACACAAGCCAGAGGTGGTCAGACCGCCGCTCGCAAGCCGCGTGCAACAGGCGGACCAGTTCAGTCTCAGTTCAAGCACAGCACCGTAAAGACACAGCAAGTGTTTTTATTTTAATTTTCATTAAGACTTTATTTGAAACAGAATGAGCCCATTGTGGGCACAGCTGGCCATCCTTTGCACATGATAATGGTGGTAAGATGATTCTGAGTTAACGGTCAAAGGTGTAAAATGATTGGGATATGCATGTGTGTCAAGCGCCTTTTGTCAGTTCACTTCTGGATGAAGGCCTCCCCGTGCCGCGTCGGTTGTGGGAATTATTTGGCCTTACCCACTCACCCTGGTCGGTGCATGTTGGTGAAGAGCGCAGATGTCGGAGCATAGTACGGTACAATGATTCATTTTGCAGTGCTGTCTGCTGACAAAAGTCCCTCAGCAGCCGACAAGCACCGGTGTTGTGTATGGTAGTCACCCATCCAACCACCATCCAGGCTCACGCTAGCTTAGCCTCCAAGCTCTGTCAAGACACAAGGCGCATTTCAGGTGATCTAGCCATATCAACAGATTCAATTTTATTATATAATTGATGTCCGTGTTTTATCCAGGGAGTCAAATCGATTGCGTGTCCGGTTTGGTGTGTTCTGTGTGTGTTTCACACCTCGGTATTCACACGTGGAGTCAGGAATCCGCGGGGAGAAGAGCATTTTTATTGTTGAGATGCTCGCGACAGCGTGCAGCATGCAGTGACAGCTGCTGACAGCATCGATTTCGATGTAAAACTTCTCTGAACCGGTTCGAACCGGTAACTCGGTTCGACATTCATCTGCAAACTCCCAACCTGTAACAAATTTAAGGGTTATTTCCAGTCATCGGTTCTGGTTTCTGGGTCTGGCTCAACTCCCCGGCTTCTCTGCTGATCGCATCGCGAGCGGCCAAAGTGGTGTGCGTGGCTAATCGCACAGCACATGTACAGCGTTTTGTCCGTCCCACTTTGCCCAGCGTGTAATGCAGAGCAACGATGGCCGTTGCGCTTGGCAGGTGCTAAGCAACGAGGTGGAGGCCAGCGCTGCCGACGACGAGAAGGAGCTCGAGGAGCTAAAGAAGCTCGGCATCACCCCGCTGCCGAAGCCGCCGCCGGGAGTCGGCCTGCTGCCCACGCCCAACTTCAACGCGGGTGGCGCGGGCGGACAGCAGCAGGGCTCCTCCGGCCTGCCGGTGCAGCAGATGTCGCCGACGCACCAGCAGCAGCCGCTTTCGCCGTCGCATCAGGACTGTTTGAGCCCGGGGCCTTCGTCGTCGTCGTCCGGCGGAAACCCGCGCTCGGGCATTCTGGGACCGCTTCCGCCGCCGACGGGCCAGCCGGGGCCGCCGGGGCCGCCCGGGCTGCCGGGGCCACCGGGACAAGCGGGGCAGCAGCAAGTGCAGCAGCAGCAGCAGCAGCAACAAGGGAACAAGAAGATCCCCTCGCTGTTTGAGATTGTGGTGCAGCCGACGGCACAGCTGGCGCACAAGATGGGTGTCCGGTGAGCGTGGGTTTCTGTGTTTCTTCTCGTTCTCAGTGTCGGTCGGTTGCCTGCGTCATCGGTCTGCTTCGTGCATGCTCATGTACAGCCTATTTTGTCAGGCCTCTAGCGAGATGAGGGTCTTCGGGCTTATTTGACCATACTTCACCCGAACTGGTTAGTGCGGGTTGGCGAATTTGGCAGGAATAGATGCGGGAGCGTAGAAGTACAGTACCAACAAAGGATGTTGCTCCGCTGGACGGGTAGGCCCGCACTAGCCATTAACACCATGATGGTCGCCCATCCAAGCACTATCCAGGCCCAACTCTGTTTAGCTTCTGAGTTCTGAATAGATCTTGCCCATTCCAGGCGATTTGAGCATAGGCTGATTTAAAAAAATTTTTCCTCAGGCACTTTGGTATACTATTTTTGATGATCAGGTTCAGTTTTCCAAATGCATACGATGTAACTTTCTCTCGTTCAACTCTTTAATTCATTATTCTGATCCCAGTCGGCCTTCACTGGGCTGCCGGAGGTACACACAATCTGCTGCGGTTTCCACTTGTGTCCTCGGAACGGATATCTGCAGCTGTTTAGCAGGTCTTAAGCGAGTAGACTGCCAACCAACCGGTCTCTGGGCTGTTGGGTTGACTGAACGTCAACTGATGTAGTGCATGCTGGGATTTCCCTGGTTGCTCCGGTCTCCCCCCCACCGTCCCCACATCCATAACACTTGTTAAAAGGAATTGGATTGTGCGTCATGAACCACAATTCACATGTGCTGAACGTGCCCCACTGATCATGAAGGGCTCTTGGGCAACCTGTGACAGCATTTTGTTTAACAGGCCTCAAAGCCCTGCTCATGAGACTAGAAAAGTTTAAACGTCACAGAAGTTTGCTGCTTCAACAAGTGTATTTGTTATTTGGCAAAGTCTATATAAAATAAAATTAACTTAAAATGACTCCATACCAGATTTTCACATTTATCTTCCAAAAACCTAGACAACGATCAAACTGGATGTGGTTCATTATTCTGCCACATGCTGGGAGAGTTTGTTGATGTATTTCACAATCTCACTCTTTTGGTGTTCTCTGTCCGCAGGCCTAACTTCCCTGGACCAAACCAGCCACGGCCTCCGTTCCCAGGGCCAGGACCACCAATTAGGCCTGGATTTGGGCCTGGAATGGGGCCGGGCGGCCTTAGTCCAGACATGATGGCCATGTCAGGGCCGGGCACACCGGACATGATGCAGCCTCCTCCTCCTGTTGGGCCAGAAATGATGCAAGGCATGGGCCAGAATATGGGTCAGAATATGGGCCAGCCCATGGGCCAGAATATGGGTCAGAATATGGGACAAGCTGGAGGTCAGAACATGGGACAGGCAATGGGCCAGAATATGGCTCAGGGAATGGGTCAGAACATTAACCAGAATATGGGTCAGGGAATGCCCCAAAACATGGGGCAAGGCATGGGCCAGAACATGGGCCAGAACATGGGCCAGAACATGGGCCAGAACATGGGCCAGAACATGGGCCAGAACATGGGTCAGAACATGGGCCAGAACATGGGCCAGAACATGGGTCAGAACATGGGCCAGAACATGGGCCAGAACATGGGCCAGAACATGGGCCAGAACATGGGACCTGGTGTGGACATGCAGGGCTTGGTTCCGCCTGGAGGCACGGAGAACATGGGTACCCCGGGTGGCGGGGAGATGATGGCCATGCCTCCCGAGAGGATGGGAACGCCTGGCCTGAACCCTGCACAGAACCCCATGGGTCCCATGGGGCCTATGGGAGGCATGCTAAACCAGATGGGACCCATGAACCACCCAATGGGCATGGGGCCCATGGGACCGATGGGACCACTGAACCCACTCGGGCAAATGGGTGTCAACGCCATGGGCAGCCCGGACCACCAGCAGCAGTTGCAGCAACAGATGCAGCAACAGATGCAGCAGCAGCAGCAGATGCACATGCAGCAATCAAACCAGGCGGCGTGTGTGGCGAGCTTCCTGGAGTCATTCTTCGGGCAGCATAGGATGCAGAGCAAGCCGCCGGAGGAAAGCGCAGGTTCGTGTATATTGGGCACGTTCGTCGCTCTGTTCACGCGCGTGCTTCGTGCTTGGACAATGTGCGTGTTCGCGAGTGCAACTGCGCATCCTCGTGTGTTGGGGTTGTCTGCCCGTGCGGGCCCGAGCGTCTGTTTGTTCTTGCGCGTTCGTGTGCACGCATGCCTGTGTTCGTGCCTGCGCACATATGCACGCAGCCGCAATTCACCTCAAGAATTTGACTCCATAACATTTCTAGTAATTCAGGGGATTCAAGTGAACCCATTACAAAAGAAAATCATTGATTCTCACACACACTCCGAATGGCTATGCTCCTGGGGGGGATCCTATAGTCCAGGCATGTGAAGCCTGCAAGCCCCGTGGCCACGTGGGAACCACCGCTTTAAAATTGACCAGAAGCGAGATTTATCCATCTCGGCAATCGTTTTCGGCACATTAATTGGGTACGAGGGGGAGATTATAATCAACCTGGCAACAACACTTGATATCCGTCACTGCAAGGGCCTCTTATGGTGACATAAGTGACTGAGGTGTGTGCTAATGCGTGGTCCGCCTAAGTTATTTGAAAGTCCTATTCGGCCCTCGGGAAGGAAAAGGTTTTCCGGTTCTTCAACAGTGGCATTTACCCAGCACAGCAGATTTTCAAGTTCCAAATTTATTTTGCATTAACCCGCTGAGAACTCAAGAGACCAAGGATATTCTCGTTTGCAAGAGTGACCTGCATCGCTCAACGTTGCCACCACGTGACCGTTTAGCAGGAATGATTGTCGCCACCCGCTCACGGCCATTGCCTCCGCGTCTGCCCCACAGAGACGATGCCAGAAGCCGGGGTGAGCGAAGGCGAGCTCGCCCAGATGTTCGGTAAGGGCGTCGGGGGTGGCCCGATGCCCCCGCTGGGACCCCCGGTACCTTCCGGCGTCCCCATGGGACCGATGGGGCCCGTGGGCCCCATGGCGGGCGCCGCGGGCGCCGGCGGCGTCGAGGCGGAGATGTGCTCCCTGGGCGAGATGGGCCCCGACGGGCCCATGCAGGGGGTCCCCAGCGCGGTTCCGGACTTCCTGCCGGCGGCGCAGCGAGCGCTCTTCATGAGGATCCAGCAGAAGCAGGAGGAGCGCGAGGAGATGGCGAGGAGGGCGGCCGAGGCCGAGGAGAAGCACATCAAGGAGGAGGGTGAGGGCAAACGATCGCACGCTCGCCCGTACGCATGTGTACAGCCCTTTGTCAATCCACTGCTGGATGAAGGCCTCCCCGCGCAGTGTTGATATTGAGTCTCTTGGCCACGATTCACCGTGCTGGTCCGTGCTGGTCCATCGGAACAGGTCCTGAGGAGAGCCCAGGACCTGTTCCGATACCACTCACCGGTGTGGTAACCACAGCACCCCTGCTCCACCCTGAAGCGGTGCAGGAAGACATAGCACAACACAAATGTTGCATGGTCGTTACAGAAGAGTAAATGAGATTATAAACTTCTTAAAGTAAGCGGTAAAGTAGAAATTGGGTTTGAGCACTGAAAAGATTTTGACACAATCATCTTTTAGTGTTTCTGTCACATTTGCAATGCAAGATGTGAGCTATACTCACTGCTTAGGCTCGGGATAAGTGTCTCTGTGTCTCAGGGTGTTGTTGGGTAAGAGTTCGTATAAGTGGGTCGTTGTGTTGTGTGTGTGTGTCGTGAATATAAGAATGTGTGTAACCATGCCTGTATGTGTGTCTGTCTATGTGTGCTGAAACGTGCACATAGCCTGGCACAAGCGCCGTGGTGATGTCACCGCCACTTAGTGGCGAATGACAGTTGTTGTTGTGTTATGTTACCCATGTGTAAGGATGTTTGCATGTCACCATTCCAGTGTGTAAACTTGTCCGTAGACAAGCATGCCTGGGCACGTGCGTACGTACACGCCAGGGTATCTGCCCGTGTGCATGTCTCCAAGCCTGCCAGCGTGTAAGCTAGTCCCGATGTAAGCCTGCCCGTGTGTAATCCAATCGTGCTCGCGCGTACACCGGCTCGTGCTGACTGGTGGCGTCGTGTCGTGTGGCAGAAGGTGTCAGCTGGTACTCGAGCGACGAGGAGGAAGGGGGCGGTGGCGTGAGCTCCATCCTCAAGACTCTCAAGACCCACGCCAAGCAAAGGCCCGGCGGCCCGCCGGCTCCCTCCTCGGCCGCGGACCCACGGCTGCACAAGCAGTCCGGCTCCGCGCAAGCCCAGGACCCACGTCTCAAGCCGGCCGACCCTCGCCTCAAGCAAGCGGGTGACGGCCAGGCGGCGTCCAGCCGCGACCCCCGGCTGGCGCACGGGGCGGCCGACCCGCGGCAGGCCGGCCGCACGCCCAAGGACGCGTACAATGGCGGCGCGCGCAAGGCGCCCGCGGCGGCGGCGGCGGCGTTGGCGGTGGCCGTCGACGACGAGGACGGCGAGCGGGAGCTGCGGGAGAAGGCGGCGGCCATCCCGCTGGATCCGGCGCCCGGCGCCCAGCAGCGCGACCCCCGCTCGCAGCTCAAGCAGTTCAGCCACATCCGCACCGAGCTGTCGCTCTCCAAGCCCAACTTCGCGCGCCTCGTCCTGTGGGAGCCGGAGGACCTCATCCCCCTGCCCGTGCCCAAGTCGGATCCGGCGCTGCCACCGCTTCCGCTGCCCCCGCTCGACGCCCGTTTGCCGACGCCGGCGAAAGCGGCCGCGCCGGCGCCGGCGGCCGGCGCGGACCCCCGCGTGCGTGCGCAGGCGGCGCCGTCTCCGCCGCAGGACCCCCGTCTCGTCGTGCGGCAGGCGAAGCCCGCCGACCCGCGGCTGGGCCGAGCGGGCGGCGCGGCGGAGCGGCCCGCGGACCCTCGTGTCGTCAAGGGCTCGGTCGGGCCCTCGGCGGCCTCGGCCGGCGCCGTCGCCGCTTCCGCGGCCGACCCCCGGCTGCTGAAGCTGGCCGTGGTGGAGACGCTGGCGAAGGAGCTGCGGGCATCCGGCTCGCCGGACCGGGCGGCGGCGGCGCAGGCGGAGTCGCCCACGACGCCGCTGGCGCCGTACGACCCGCGGCTCACGTCGGCCGTAGGGCAGAGCAGCATCGTGAGCTCCATCAACCTGTACGACCCCCGCACGCCGCAACCCGCGGTGACCACTGCGGTTTGCGGCGGCGCGGCCGAGACCGAGTCGGAGAAGGGCCAGGCGGAGGCGGGTTCGGCGGCGGTGGCGCCGGACGGGGAATCGAAGCCGCGGCGCTTTGTGATACCCAAGACCAAGCAGCCGCCGGGCGAGGCGCAGGGCGACGCGGCGTTCGTCCGCCGCTCGGTGCTGGAGACCATCGGCTCGGAGGGGTCGAGCGACGCGCAGGATCGCTACAACAGCTACAGCCAGACGCGCTTGCGGCCCTCGGTGGTGCCCACGCAGCAGCTGGCGCAGCCGGGGGCCATGCACAACCTGCCAATGCTGCCCATGATCAGGCCGCAGTACGGCATTGACCCCAGGCAGCCGAGCAAGCAGGCCCTGGGGGCGCCCGTTCCGGCGCCAGACGGGGCCGACAGCCACGCCAAAGACAACGCCGGTGAAGGCGACGGTAATGGCGAGAAGGATAATGACAAGGGAACAACGGACGAACAAGACCAGACGTCACTCAAGGATATGTTCAAGGCGTTTGACCCCACCGCGTCGCCCTTCTGCTAGGGTCAAGATGCAACGGCGCTCAGCCCCCTCTGGCAGTGGGGCATGGGGCAGTTTGTCCTGCGGCTGCCTTTGGATGAAATGTCTGGGACATAGATGCTACTGCGGAATGCCGTGGGAGGAGATCCCTGCAGGGTGTTGCTCCAATCCCCTAAACTGTCCTTATCCCTGACGTTGGGGTGTGGGGTAGTCACTACAACCCGCCCCCGAGCTTTACAGGGGGGGTTACCTTGCAGAGTTGTCACCACTCCTACGCCTCCCAACAAGCTGCGCTGACTGCACCGGTGTTGGAACTAAACCGTGGCGGTACACGGTGAATACACCGCCGTTCTGAATGAAAAACGAAACGTAGATTGGAAACGGTTCCGAGACCTGCCGGCGGCAGACAGTACGAGTTGTGACCTAACTCCCCCAGCCGGCCAGCCAGCTGTAAACGTAAGGTTAGGGGAGGCTGTCACTGTCCACATCCTCTTTCCAGAGTGCTGGTGGTGTGTAGCACCTACTTCCACTGATCTACCACTCTTGGTTAGTAGAGTTAGGATAACCAGTTGGCCACAGCTAGTAACTGCAATGCCACAGCAGGAGACTAGTTGATGTTAAACATCCCACCTACAGTGTATTTATAATTAGGCATTTAATGATTCTCCACCATTCACACAGACCCTTCCCATCCAAACCCACAACTTGATAAATTGTCACGATTTCCAGGATCACGATTCGATATTCAAGAATCATTTGTCTCGTTCCATCCCATCTGCACAGTCTTGTCGGGTGGAACCATTTGTTCGCCTAAAGTCAACGTTTGTATACATTGTAAATGATCAAATTCTGGCACACATTGCGGGATGCATGTATCACGAGTTTAAGAATCGACTTTAATCCAACTTGTTCATCTTGACATGCCTTTTTATAACGGCTCATGCGCTGTGCTGAGCGCCGGATTGTGTCTCTGCGTTGAAGCTACAAACTCCACCTCTGGTTTTTCAGTCTAACGCGATGCATGTACACGTACAGCTCATTGTGTCAACCGCCAAAAGGGGATTATTTGACCATACTTCACCACGCTGGTCAGTGCAGGTTGGTGAAGGCGGGGAACATAGATGTGGCAGCGTAAAGGTACGGTACAACGATGGCTTTTGCCACTGCCCATAGCGTCCCACCAGGCTATGACACCAGTTATGCAAGCTGGTCACCTTTCCATGTATGCTCCAGGTTTAACTCTGCTTAACATCTAAGGGGATCGAGTGCATTCTGGGTTGTTTGATCAGAAGCCAGGTGACTTGTTACAGGTGGATTAATTATCTGTCACGTGATGGCTGTGGCATCACCGGCCGATGTGGCTTACCAGTAGAATGGGTCTGGTTAAGCCCAGCGTTGGTGCATCACCACCACTACAGGACACTGCCTTTGTGTTCCAATTATTGTTTAATTTGGATGCAACCCGGGCTTAAGTTCTGTCGGGTCTGGCCAGGGTGGTGCCCTGGGAAATGTTTCTGTACCCAGCACACCACATCATGTAGGCCCCTTGCAATGGCAGTGACTATTCATGGTATGTCCAACTCCAGTATACGAACAAGCAGGAACATCTTCAGTGTGTAACGAACCCCGAGATGCGACGGTTCACCTTCTCTCCGAGCCACATTGGCTGCAAGGTTTCCACGAACTATTCCGAAAAAATGTAATAGTTCGTGGAACTAAACTATTTTTTTTCCCAGATAAGGCCGACTGAGCTATATACCTATCTTTCAGAAGCGACCTGGCTATCACAAATGATAGCTCAACTAAGTGGCTTATCGTGTGTTCTAAACGCGTGTTTCTAAATGTGGAGGGGAAAATAACGGAGAACCCGGATAAAAATCCACACGACTACTGGGAGAACATACAAACTCCAAATATACAGCAGCAGGCGTCAGGTTCAGGATTGAACCCACGACCACCTGTATACCAGGTGAGGTAGTTAAATTCTCGCCACGAGCTCCCTGGCGAACAAGAAGGCCCAGTGCTCGTCGGTGTGGGCCAGACCATGGACGTTGCACACCACAGTGAACAAAAATACCGCTCTGAAAATTGATGCAACAGTCAATCAAAATTTACTTTGTGGGAGATGATGCCCATGATTCATAGCATAAAATAGACATCTTTGGGGAAGAAAAGGGATGGGTGAGGATAGGGATTGGGAATAGGTCTAATGCTATCAGTGTTTTGTACAATTTGTGACGTGTGCGTGCCAGACAGCTAAGACAAAACCAACCCATGGTACTACCACTACCATGGCATTGGCAACACAGAGGGCAAAGAGGAGACTCCTCGCCCCCCCCAAAAACGTTAAGACAGGAGTGAGCAAATCATATGCAGTGCCCCCTCCATATAACAAAAAACCCTTCATGGGCCCCCCTTGGCTACTCTACATGGCTCTCCCCCACGGCTACTTGTCCCCGCCCCACCCCAAATAAAAACAACTCCACAATCGTACCCAGACCGGCTTGGGGGTTCCTCTTGGTGAAGGGCCCAGAGAAAAAATATGGTTAATTTTGGCGTGGAAAGAATGGGAAATATCGCTGCTGTCGTGTTGTTGTTGTACAAAGTGGTGAAAAACCTCAGGCCTAAGTTGACTTTAAAGTTCGTGTCTTGCACATTTGTCCCCCCCTCCCCCGCGACGCTCGAAGGCGATTTAAAGGGAAGACGCAACCCGAATGATGCAGCCGTTCATTTCTCTAAACCCGTGTCCTCGCGGAACTGACCACACGGGTGTACAAATCTCCGCTAACGAGACAAACTAGAAACTATTCAAAAAATACAATGTTAATCGTATTTTTTTTTGTCAGTTTTTTGTTGCTGTTACTGTATTTGGAATCGATTTTCCAATACGAAAGTCACAGAATCGATGACGGAATCCAGTAAAATAATTTTAGTTACGGTGCGAAACCCGATTCACGCAAACGCTCCGACGGTACGGCGCGCGGTTCAGCGTGATTGATTCAGCGTGATCGATTCAGCTTGATCGATTCAGCGTGATTGATTCAGCTTGATCAGTCAACGGCAGCCACCGCAAGGCACTGGCGGCTGACTCATCGGTTACGTGCGGCAAAACATATGATCGATTTATTTTTTTACTGGTCGTTGCAAGTGATTTAAATCGATACCACAAAAGGAAATAAATCCCCTCTGATTGTGAAAGTCACGGGAATTGGGAGAGTCGGTGCAATGGCACTGAGCATCACAGACACGATGGAGCCCCCCTTAAGCTTTGTGAACTAAAAACAAAAACATTTTTAGGAATACACCCACGGACTCGTGTGTTTTGGAGCATTTTATCACGAGCCATAATCTCTCTCCCCTGGTGGATGACGGCCTCCCCCACGCCGTGGCCGGTACCTCGTCGTCCAGTGCTGCTAGTCCTCTCCACCTCAGTCTGTGGCACATGACCCTGATCTCATCGCTCCATCTCTGCGGTGGTCATTCTCTTCGACGCGGTCTCTCCTTTGGGTCACCTTTCTGTCACTGGTCTCGACTATCGTCGCTTTCCCTAGTCAATGCTTTGCCTTTATTCGGTTTGCTGGGAGGATCACTGCTTGGCAGAGAACAGCTGGCGTGAGGAATGGAGGGGAAAATAAGCACCAAACTGTTTCCTTATCCGGGGATCTTAGTCTGTAAAACCTGGCTCCATCCTGCCACACCGCCAGTGGTGCCTTGTTGAACAGGTTCCAGACAGGGAAAGGTCTCTGTGCAGCCAACCTCCACCGTTGGGGTCTTCACGACAACCCGACACTGCAGCTGTGGCGCTGGCGAGATGTTATCTGCCTCGCCTGGTCTACAGGAGGTCGTGGGTTTGATCCCGACTCTGACGCCTGCTGCTGTATATTTGGAGTTTGCATGTTTCTCTCCCCGTGGTCGCATGGATTTTTCTCCAGGTCCTCTGGTTTTCCCCTCCACATTTAGAAACATGTGTCTCGAATATTTGGCTGCTGTAAATTTTCCACGCGATAATAAACCACTTCGTTGAGCTATCATTTGTGATAGCCAGGGGCCTTACCTGGTTAAAATGAAAAATATTTTAGTTTAAAAAGAAAACAATATATCGCGTATTGTTGATGACCGTCCACCAAGTTCGGTGGAGGGCGACACAAATGTCACACGGCCACCGCGTGGCTCTGCGATCACGCACTCTGGATGCAAGAATCCACACGCTGCACTTGCTTATCGGTGTCAGCGTGCACCTCGCCGTGATGTTTTTTATCTGCCCATAGTTTCATCGTTTCTGAGCCATTTCAGAGCGGGAAATGTTCATTTAAAAGTCGCACAATATCTTTCCTACGAAAGAACTGCTCGCTACAATGAGATTTCGCGATCGACGCGAAAACCATTCAAGGCTTTACGGTGTCAGTGGATAAAATGGTCCCGGTTCGCGTCGCCACATTCAAGTAAATTATTTTAGTCCCATCAGTTTGTGGGCTTTCTGGACCAATGCCCAGCAGCACTTTTACGTACGAGATTGAACTGGGTCTCATTTTGCAGTATACTCTGAAAAGGATGTTGCTGGTTTGCAGGGTTTACTGTATATCGTCGTGTTCGGGTCGCGTCTCCCTTCATAAATTAGCCGTGTGGTGGCTGGCCACAGCCTCTGTGCGGGTTTCACGATTACATACATCTTTGTTGTTTATTTTGTACTATTACTGATATTATATTTTTTCATTTGCCATTGCAATCCTCGGTAAGGGTGAAAGTGGTCGTAGTTTTAGCCGTGTAAAAAAAGTGATGACCCCCAGACGTAACTGCCATCCCGAGTACTGTACAGAGACCTCTTTAAGTGTGCGTAGCTTGCGTGTTGTTCCCACGGGTGTATTTTAAAGGGGACAAAGTGTACATAGAAACACGCCGATCCGGGCTACATTGGTGTGGTGTGGGGGGGGTTGTAATGTCGCGTGTCTGTATTAGCCGTGGATCGGGACAGCAAGAGTATTGAAGTACGGCGGAGTCTTGGGGAGGCGGGGGGGGTAAGTGCAGTGTTTGTTTGACTGAGAGGGATTTTTTTTAGAATGGGGGTCACGGGATATTTTGTTGTACGTACTTACAAGTCGCGGCGGGCAATTCTTGTTTTCTATAACGTTATTTAGATGTTTAAAAAAAACAAATCCCGTGTCTTGTGTGTTTTATGAGGTTATGCAGCTTTTTACATGAACGTCACAACCATGTATTTAATGTCAAGATGATGATGATGCGACCACGCGCAGGCACGGCGGGGCTTGTCGGTGGCTGCGCTGCTGTATGAGTTGCAGTGCTGCTGACTGTGCCGCCCCCCTCCCCTCCGCCGCCGTTCCCGTGTTGTGCTCTTGTTGTTTTCTTTGTAACAAAATAAACAGAAAATATTTAAAACCCACGCGGCGCTCCGAATCGTCCGTCACCCGAATGAGGTCGGCCACGTGCTGCTCGTGTTGTTGTCACGTGGTTCCGTGCGCGCGGGGAGGGGGGGGGGACTTCCGCGTCATGTGACGCAGGGGCGCACTTGGTTGCTTAGCAACGCGAGGCGTCAACACGTGTCTTGGATTCATACTCTTGCCTTGGAAACGTAGAGAGAGACACGGAGAGAGATCGGGGAAAAGAGGGAGACACGGAGAGACAGAGAGAGACACGGAGAGAGACACGGAGAGGGAGAGAGACACGGAGAGAGACAGGGAGAGAGAGACAGGGAGACGAGGGGGGAGAGAGGAGGAGGAATTGTGAGGAGGGGCGATAGACGAGGAGGGTGGAGAGGTGGAGAGGAAACAATGGAAGGCGGCGTAGGGCCCGGAGAGGAGGCGAGGTCACCCAGACCTCGACTCCTGTGAGACCACCACCACAACAACCACTACAACAACCACAACTACAGCCACCACCACTACAACCACCACCACTACTACGACTACAACCACCACCACTACTACAACCACCACAACTATTCTCACAACTATTCTCACAACTACCACAACCACTGCCACCGCAACAGCCACCACAACTACAAACACTGTAATCACCAACACTACAACTCCCACAACCACCACAACTGCATCCACCATTACAACTACCACAGCAACCAACTACTACAACCACCACAACTACCGCTACAACTACCACAACTACATCCACCATTACAACTACCACCACAACTACCACAACTACATCCACCATTACAACTACCACAGCAACCAACCACTACAACCACCACAACTACCGCTACAACTACCACAACTACATCCACCATTACAACTACCACAGCAACCAACCACTACGACTGCAGAAACATTGCAACGATCGACAACCACGACTACAACTGCAATAGAATCAAACACAACAACAACCACCACCACAACAACTACAACAATCACCACAACAACCATCACCACAAGTGAATTTTTGTTTGTGAAATGTAAACGTTTGTCAGTTACTATATTATGCAGTATATAGTGTACAGTCCTCAGTTCGCCTTCGTATAATAGAGGTCGCCCTTGCAAGAGAGGGACTCTTTAACTCCTCTGAACGGGGTTCATCCCCTGGTTAAACTCACACCATCACACACTACAAGCTCACACCATCACACTCTTCAAGCTCACACCATCACACACTTCAAGCTCACACCATCACACACTTCAAGCTCACACCATCACACACTTCAAACTCACACCATCACACACTTCAAGCTCACACCATCACACACTCCAAGCTCACACCATCACACACTTCAAGCTCACATCACACACTTCAAGCTCACACCATCACACACTTCAAGCTCACACCATCACACACTTCAAACTCACACCATCACACACTACAAGCTCACACCATCACACACTTCAAGCTCACACCATCACACACTTCAAGCTCACACCATCACACACTTCAAGCTCACACCATCACACACTTCAAACTCACACCATCACACACTTCAAGCTCACACCATCACACACTCCAAGCTCACACCATCACACACTTCAAGCTCACACCATCACACACTTCAAGCTCACACCATCACACACTTCAATCTCACACCATCACACACTTCAAGCTCACACCATCACACACTCCAAGCTCACACCATCACACGCTTCAAGCTCACACCATCACACACTTCAAACTCACACCATCACACGCTTCAAGCTCACACCATCACACACTTCAAACTCACACCATCACACACTACAAGCTCACACCATCACACACTTCAAGCTCACACCATCACACACTTCAAGCTCACACCATCACACACTTCAAGCTCACACCATCACACACTTCAAACTCACACCATCACACACTTCAAGCTCACACCATCACACACTCCAAGCTCACACCATCACACACTTCAAGCTCACACCATCACACACTTCAAGCTCACACCATCACACACTTCAAGCTCACACCATCACACACTTCAAGCTCACACCATCACACACTTCAAGCTCACACCATCACACACTTCAAGCTCACACCATCACACACTTCAAGCTCACACCATCACACACTCCAAGCTCACACCATCACACGCTTCAAGCTCACACCAGCTCACAACACACTTTAACCCCCACCTCATCAGCTGACACTTGTACCGCTGACCGGCATCACACGCCCCTGACGCCTCTGGGACGGTCGCAGAGCAGCCGAGGAGGAGGGAGACAAGAAGGCCGAGGAGGAGGCCGAGGAGGAGGAGACATCGAGAGCCGCCGGGCCCGAGGGAGAGGCCCCGGCAGGTGACGACGACCGCGAGCCGCGGCCCGCAGCAGCAGCTCGCGAGGCCGGGCGCGAGGCAGCACCCCCGGCGCCTCCTGCGGGCGCCTGCGACCCCCCGGCAGGCGGCTGGGACGAGCCGCCGCCCTCGTTCCGGGAGAACTCCCCGCGCGAGGAGGAGCTGCTGGTGCTCGCGGACTCGTTCCAGCGGCAGTACTCGCTCCTGTACCCCGACCGCAGGCCGCTGCTGCTCTGCCCCGCCAACGAGTGCGGGGTGCAGGTGAGTGTGCGGGGGGGGGGCCCAGGTGTGTGAGTGGGGGGCATGGGAGGGCTCCAGGTGTGGAGGTGGGTGGATGTGGAGGTGTGTGGAGGTGTGTGGTGGGTGCAGTGTGTGTGGGGGAGCGGTAGTGCTACGGACCCGGCGGCCCGAGTTCGATTCCCGCTCACAGCGATTATATCTGAACCGGTCATGGGCCTCTCCTAGGTCGACTCGGCATCAAATGAGTACCTGGTGCGGTGTGTAAGCATCGCCACTGGGGAGACAAAGGCGGCCGGGCGTGGTGCTGGCCGCCCACCCCCTCGTGTGCCGTTGCGGCCTTCATAGGTGCTCGCTAACAGCACTTGCCCCGACAGTCTGGTAAAGGCTACACGGGGGATCTTTGTCTTTGGGGTGCGGGAGTGTGTTGGTTGCAGCACTGCGAAACCAGACGGGCCGAGTTCGATTCCCGCTCACGGCCAACATCGGTGGTGAATACTGTATCTTAACCGGTACCTGAGCCTCCCCTAGTTCCACTCAGCCTTTAACGGGCACCTGGTGCCACGTGTGAAGAGTGGCAATGCAGGGACAGCCTGCTGGTACTAGCTACTTTTTCTAGATTTGAAGCTTTCGTGACTGCAAGGAATCATCTTCTTAGGTTCTTTCGGTAAAGCCACGCAGAAAGTAAAATAAAATGTCGTGATTTTTGTTTTTATTTTATTTTACTTTCTGCGTGGCTTTACCGAAAGAACCTAAGAAGATAGCTACTTTTTATTTTACGAGGTAAGGCCCATTGAGCTAGATAGCTCAACGCAGCACCGCAGCTCGTCGCGTGGAAATTTCTAGCAGCCAAAAACTCTAAACGCGTGGTGACGATTCAAAATGTGGAGGAGAAAACCGGAGGAGCCGGATAAAAATCCACGCAACCACAGGGAGAGAGAAGTATACAGCAGCAGGCGTCAGGGTCGGGATCGAATCCACGAACTCCTGTACACCTGGCGAGGTAGTTAACATCTCCTAGCCACCAGGCATGTGTGCTGATCTACATTGTCTTATGGTTGTTATTGTTTGACTTGCATCCCACTGGGATGTTTGCACACAGCGTTGAAATGCGGTGGTTTTTTCTGGAAGACTTTGCTGTTTTTTCCAGGATTTTTCTGTTGCGTGCAGTCACTTTCAGATGTTTCTTGTTCACGTTTTTGTTGCGGTTGCACCCGAGTCAAGAGCCGCATGGCTCGCAGGGTTATACCTCATACATGAAACTGAACTCTCCACACCGCCCCGCCGTGTGCCCAGCACCGGTGCTGCTCGCTATGGCAGCACTTGCCCCAAGAGCCTCGCAAAGGCTATACTGCACAGCGTGGAATCTTTGTCTTTGTGCGAGCCGCGCGTGCAGAAGTTCGTGTGCACCACCCTGAGGCCCACGCTGGTGCCCTACCTCGAGCTGCACCACTGGCAGGGCAGCGCCAGCTTCGTCTCCGACTGCGTGGTGCCCGCTCCGCTTGAGCCGCCCACGGCGCTGGTGAGGGGCACCATACGAGGGATTCGGGTGTCGTCCTCCCGCCGCGCCTCCGATTACCCGCGGTTGGCTACGTACGGCGCGAAAGAAGTTCAACATACTTACAATAACACCCGTGGACTTTATATATATGTAGAATAGGCGACGTTTCAGGCAATGGCCCTTCTTGATAGTACATCAAACTATGATTGCCTTTCTTTTCCTCTTTAAAGGGCATGGTGTTCTGGATGAATGTGCGAGACACCGCCCAACGTAGAATCCAGAAATGATTTGCCAAATTAACAAAACAGTGTTACCAGGTCGAAATTATTCCCCTTTGGTACCCGATGTTGGTACCCCCCCGCCCTCCCCGGCTCCCCCCTACCCCCCCCGTCGCTGTCACTCGTTCCGCAATCCTTGTAGCACGCCCCGCCGTCTAGGTCATTCCAATCTGCGTGTCGCCGTTCTGCAGGTGTGCGTACGTGCGTTGAACTTCTTTCGCACCGCACGGAGCCAACCGCGCTAACCGGAGGCGCTGCGTCTCGCGTCTCGCGCCGAAGGTGTCCTATAAACGTGACGTTCGATTGGACTAACACCGCCTTGTGTGTGTGTGTGTATCAACCGTAATAGCGGGGAGCGGTAGTGTAGAGGTTAGCGCTACGCTGCGCTATGAACTCGGCGACCCGAGTACGATTCCTGCTCATGGCCAACACCGGTGACGATTATCTGAACCGGTCCTGGGCCTCCCTGAGGTCGACTCAGCCTCAAATTAGTACCTGGTGCGGTGTGTAGTAAACATCGCCACTGGGGAGACAAAGGCGGCCGGGCGTGGTGCTGGCCACCCACCCCCTCGTGTGCCGTTCTGGCCTTCATAGGTGCTCGCTAACAGCACTTGCCTCAACAGTGTTACAGGCTACACGGGGGATCTTTTCCTTTGTATCAACCGTAAGACGCTGCTACGCGCCGCCTGCTTCGCATTGGACGTTAACAATCACGTGACCTTGTTGCGCGCTGGGCATCGACGAGGTCACGTTTGCGAAAAGCCACGCGGCAAACGACTCGGTTGGAGTTACACGAACCGGCATCGCCCCCCCCCCTCCCCGCCGCAGCCGTCGCGTCTGGCGTCGCCGGTGACGGTGCTGCGCCGGCAGCGCGCCAACTCCCTGGAGGCGAGCTCCCTGCTGTGCTCGCTGCTGCTGGGCGCCGGCTATGACGCCTACTGCGTGTGCGGCTATGCCGACCGGCCCACGTGCCTCGCCGACGAGTCGCGCGCCGACTGCCCGCTCCTCCGCGAGCCCGAGCCGGTGAGGGAACGTGCACGTTTTTGACGCCACCACCACCGCCACCACCGCCGCCACCACCGCCAACGCCACCAACGCCATTAACACCAACACCGCCACCACCACCAACTCCACCACCACCAACGCCACCACCACCAACGCCACCACCAACGCCACCACCACCAACGCCACCACCAACACCACCACCAACGCCAACACTGCCACCATCCCCAGCGCCATCAACGCCACCACAACCAACGCCACCACCACCAACGCATAGACCAACAAAACGCCGATGATGGATTTTGCTGCATGAACCCATGTAGCCTCTCGCGGTCCGCACGGCCTTCATCACCCGCACGGCCTTCTGGGAGTGCTTGATGTCAGCAGCACTGATTCAAGACAAGATAAGCTCCGGACCAGTTTCAATATTCGGTGTCGGGTCCCACTGACGCCTGCGTGTGTGCGTGTGCCGTGTGCGGTGGCACAGAGTTTTAGCGCGCCGGGTTCGATTCCCGCTCACGGCCAACATCGTTGACGAACATCTGAACCGGTCCCGTGTCCATTCTCCAGGTGGACACGGCCTTAAACGAGTACCCGGCCCCACGCGTAAAACGTCGGCACCTTCGTGGGTGCCCCTCACTCACGGCTCCCGCCCCAACAGTCTGTGTGCGCGCTACATGGGTGCGTGTGCGGTGCCGGGGGGTGGGGATCTTTGCGGTTGTGTGCGGGAGCGCAGCCCGAGCAAGCCGAGCCCCAGCGCCCGCCCAACAAGTACACGGTGCGGCGAGCGCGGGACCTGCGCAGCCACCACGAGGAGCGGCTGGAGGAGCGCCGGCAGGCCGAGGAGCGGGCTGCGCAGGAACGGCGCCGCCGGGAGGAGGAGGCCAGCGCCGCGGTGAGAAGCGGAGGCGGCGCTCAGCCGGGGGGGTCGACCGCTTAGGCGTGTCGGCGCCGACGGCGGCGCGAGATGGCGATGGTGACGATGCGTGGGGTGCCGCGTGCGGGCAGCACGGCCGCTGCGTCCGCCAGTCGTCTCAGTCGGTCAGCCCATGCCACCTGGGTCTGTCCCGTGACCTTCGGCCAGCAGCGAGCCTTCGACACTTCACGTGGCCTCAAGGTGCACCTGGCCTGGCACAAGCGCCGAGGTGACGTCACCGCCACTTAGTGGCGAATGGCGGTTGTTGTTGCAGCGGTGGTGTAGCGGTTAGCGCTACGCTGCGCTACGAACCTGGTGACCCGAGTTCGATTCCCGCTCGAGGCCAACACCAGTGACGATTATCTGAACTGGTCCTGGGCCTTCCCCAGGTCAACTCAGCCTCAAATGAGTACCTGGTGTTTTGTATAAGCATCGGAACTGGGGAGACAAAGGCGGTCGGGCGTTATGTTGGCCACCCACCCCCTCGTGTGCCGTGCCGGCCTTCATAGGTGCTACTCGCTAACAGCACTTGCTCCTACGGTCTGTTACGGGCTAAACGGGGGATCTTTTTCCGTCTTATTTGTATGTGTATATGTGTGCAGCGGTAGCGTAGAGGATAGCGTGCTGCGCTACGTACCCAGGCGACCCGAGTTCAATTCCGGCTCACAGGTGCTCGCTAACGGCACTCGCCCCAACGGCCTGTTGAAGCCACACGGCGGGGGGGATCTTTGTCTTCGTCTTGCGTGCAGGAGCGCGAGCGCCCGTCTCTGGACCCGCTGCACGGGCTGCGCGTCCACTGCTGGGTGCTGGTGCGGCCGGGCCGGCGCGGCGTGGCCGAGGCGTTCTTCGTGGAGCCGCTGAGCGGTCGCGCCTTCTCCACGGCCGACGGGCGCTTCCTAGGCGTGGAGAGCGTGTGGAACCACCGCAACTACTGGGTCAACGTGCAGGACTGCCGCCACGGCTGCCAGGTGGCCGAGCTTGTGGGCACGTGCCGTGGCGCGACGATAGCTAGCGGCGGCTCGCGGCGGCTCGCGACGGCTAGCCATGGCTAGCGCCGCAGTATGACGATTTCTAGCATCGGCTAGTGCTCGCTAGTGCTGGCTTGCGATGGCTAGTGACGGCTAGTGATGACTTGCGGTGGCTAGCGGCGGCTCGCGATGGCGAGGCATGGCTAGTGCCGTGGCACATCGGCAAGCGACGGCTAGCGATGGCTACCGCCGCGGTACGATGATGGCTATTGCTGGCTAGCGGTGGCTAGTGCTGGCTAGTGCTGGCTAGCGGTGGTGGCTAGCGGTGGCCGCTTCCGAGATTCCCGCGGTTTTGTCCACCGTATGACGACAGGGACTCGAATAACCCGGACATATTATTATTATTGTTGTCGTCATCATCATGGTCAGATGTTAACTAACTCGCCTGGTTTACAGGAGGTCGTGGGTTCGATCCCGACCCTGACGCCTGCTGCTGTATATTTGGAGTTTGCATGTTTGCATGTGGTCGCGCAATTTTTTCTCCGGGCCCTCCGGTTTTTCCCTCAACATTTAGAATCAACGTCACGCGTTTGGAGTATTTTGGCCGCCATAAATGTCCACGTGACAAGCCCGCTTTGTCGAGCGAACATTCGCGATAGCCGGGGCCGCTTGTGAGAACGAACTCCACAGTAGCTCAGTGGGGCCTTGCCTGCTTACAATAACAAAAAATTGCTTTGTAGTTTTAATCTCGCGGCATCGGCCTGGGTGTGTGCGCCCGCGTGTGTGTGTGTGCCGCCTGTGTGTGTGCCGCCTGTGTGTGTGTGTGCGTGTGTGCCGCCCGCGTGTGTGTGTGCGTGTGTCACCCGCGTGTGTGTGTGCGCCCGCGTGTGTGTGTGTGTATGTGTGTGTGTGCGTGTCTGTGTGTGTGCGTGCGTGTGTGTGCCGCCCGTGTGTGTGTGTCACCCGCGTGTGTGCCACCCGCGTGTGTGTGTGTGCCGCGTGTGTGTGTGTGCCGCGTGTGTGTGTGCCGCGTGTGTGTGCCACCCGCGTGTGTGTGCCACCCGCGTGTGTGTGCCACCCGCGTGTGTGTGTGTGCCGCCTGCGTGTGTGTGTGCGTGCGTGTGTGCCGCAGGGAGTGTCGTTCCATGTCCACAACGCGCTCGGCTGGGAGGCCGTGTTCCCCGGCGTTCATTCGCGCACGGCCGGATCGGCGGCTCACGGCGGCTACGGCGACGGCAGTAACGAGGAGGAGGACGAGGAGGAGGAGGACGATCCGGAGGTGAAGATGTCGGGTGACGTAGGAGGTGCAGCCAGGGGTCTGGGGGAGGTTTGATGGATCGGGTTAGGATTGGGTTTTGGTGAGATGAGAGTTTTGGATGAGGTTAGAATTGGGTTAGGGATAGGAGTTACGGCTACGTTAGGATTGAGTGTTGGGTTAGAGTCATGAGTTTAAGTAAGATTAGGGCTTGGGCTTGGTTCGTGATAGGGTTAGTGGTAGAGTTAGCGATAGGTTAGCGATAGCGCTAGTGTTGGGTTAGGGTCAGCAGTAACAGTCGCGTGTCGTCTGCGTGTCTGCCTGCAGCGTGGGCAGGAGGAGGAGGAGCGGCCGGGGTCCACGCTGCCTCCATCGTGGGTGGGCAGGATCCAGCTGTCGCCACACGGTAGGATCCGGCTGTGCCCATTGCAGGGCAACAATGCCAGCAGCACGATCGGGGACAGCACTCGTTGAGAAAGGCAATAAAGAAACCACGTTTAATTAAGATGAAGTAACTCTCGCGTGCAGACTTGGAGCTGCGCTGCCCTGGTGGCAGGAGGACGGTGCAGTTCCGCCGAGCGCGGCTCGAGAAGCTGGCCCCGTTCCTGCAGCGCGACGGACTCACGTCGCGCCTCTCCGTCTTCCGCGACGACGAGTGTGAGTCCGCCGGCGGTCACTCGCACGCTCGGTCACTTGATCACTCAATCGGTCGCTCGCTCAGTCGCTCGCTCTCTTATTCGGTCGCTCGGTCACTCGCTCAGTCGTTCACTCACTTGGTCACTCGCTCGGTCGGTCACTCGCTCGGTTACTTGATCACTCAATCGGTCGCTCGCTCAGTCGCTTGCTCTCTTATTCGGTCGCTCGGTCGCTCGCTCAGTCGTTCACTCACTTGGTCACTCGCTCGGTCGGTCACTCGCTCGGTCACTTGATCACTCAATCGGTCGCTCGCTCAGTCGCTTGCTCTCTTATTCGGTCGCTCGGTCGCTCGCTCAGTCGTTCACTCACTTGGTCACTCGCTCGGTCGGTCACTCGCTCGGTCACTTGATCACTCAATCGGTCGGTCACTTGCTCAGTCACTCGCTTGGTCACTTGCTCGCTCGGTCACTTGCTCGCTCGGTCGCTCGCTAAGTCGGTCACTTGCTCGCTCGGTCACTCGGTCACTTGCTCGGTGCGCAGGCGCCACAACTGCCTCCCCCCCCGATGCACCGGGTTGTTTGTGCTCGTCGTGAATCAGAATTGTTTTGGATTTCGAGTGGCAAAGAGGATACTGCTGCGGCAACCGTTGCCGGTGACGATTGCCGGCAACTGCTGCCCTGGTTGTGATTGGCCGGCGAAATGTCACGGTACTCAAATTGTAAACGTTGTGGGTTTACTCTCCAACATGCAACTGGTGTGCTGAAGTCGTAAAGAATTGGGACGTTTTATTGACGGGATGAACCTTACTGATTGGCTGTGCCGGGTGTTGGCGGTATTTACGTGATCTAACCAAAAAAAAACTTTATTATGAATAATATTGGTCACGAAGGCCTCTACTACGACTACGACGCGTTAAACTGCCCTGACGGTGGCCGAGTGGATCGCGGCTTTTGAGTCTTCGACGACCACCGGCAATCTCAATCGCTCGTTGCCGCCTGATGCCGGGGCCGCTCGTTAACGCCGGCGGCCGCTCCGTGACGCCGCCGGCTGTCGCCTGCATGCGTGCATGATGCGTGCGTGCATGATGCGTGCATGATGCGTGCGTGCATGATGCGTGCGTGCATGATGCGTGCGTGCGTGCATGATGCGTGCGTGCATGATCCGTGCGTGCATGATGCGTGCGTGCATGATGCGTGCGTGCATGATGCGTGCGTGCATGATGCGTGCGTGCATGATGCGTGCGTGCATGATGCGTGCGTGCATGATGCGTGCGTGCATGATGCGTGCGTGCATGATGCGTGCGTGCATGATGCGTGCGTGCATGATGCGTGCGTGGTGGTGGTGTTGGCTGGCACAGGCACCCAGCTGGTGGAGGTGAGGGAGACCTACAGCCACCGCAAGGACCGGCTGGAGCGCAAGCTGCTCAACAAGGAGTCGGGCCTGGTCACCGAACACTTCGCGCCCGGACGCGCCGACTGCCTTAAAGGTACAGGGGGAGGGGGACGTGGGGGTGGGGTGGAGGCCGCTGGGCCTTGCCGGCGTTGATCCGACACTCCGCCGCCAAACTCTACTCCCCTCCACTCTCCTACCTCTCATCTCACTCTACTCCCCTCCACTCTCCTACCTCTCCCCGCTCATCTCACTCCCCATCCACACACTCTCCTACCTCTCATCTCACTCTACTCCCCTCCACTCTCCTACCTCTCCCCGCTCATCTCACTCCCCATCCACACACTCTCCTACCTCTCATCTCACTCTACTCCCCTCCAAACACTCTCGTACCTCTTCCTTCTCATCTCACTCTACTCCCCTCCACGCCTCTCCCCTCCCCGTCGCTCTCCACTGGCGTGCCCGCCAGAGCACACGTTTGCATCGCCGGTGCCCGAGACGGAGCGGCGGGCCGAGTTCTACAGCGCGGCGCGCGTCGACGGCCTGCGGAGCCGCCGCGAGACGGCACTGGAGCTGTGGGAGGAGTTCGAGGGGCGTGGCGACCGCCTGCGTGCTCGCCACGCTCAGCTGGGGCCTCGCGTCAAGCGCGCCGGGCCCGCGGGGGCCGACTCGCACTGCCGCCCCGTCCTGGTGAGACTCGTGTCCCGGGTGAGACTCGTGGTCCTGGTGAGGTTCATGGTCCTGGTGACGCTCGTGGACCTGGTGACACTCGTGGGCCCCGAGCGATCGACGTGCCAGCGCGCATCTCCCCACCCCCACCCCCGCAGAAGGTGACCGAAGACTTTGACCGTGACCCGTCGCGTCCGGCGGACGAGGACCCGTCGCGCCGCACGTTCCTGCTGGCGGAGGAGCGCGTGAGCGTGCTCTACCACCAGGACCCGGCGCGCATCACCCGCTCCTGCCGCCACTTCCTCAAGCCGCCGTGCGGCACCGACGGAACCATCGAACCGCCCGGGCCCGACTCCTACTCCGCTTACCAGGTGAGCGCCGGGTGTGCCAAGAGCGTCGCAGCCGAGCCCTGGCGGTCAGAACATCTCGACTCCTCGGAGTCGACGTACCACCCGGGGTGCGTTGAGCGAGGGGGTGGTTTGTGACCCCGGTCGCCCTCCCCCCCCTCCCCTGTGCCGCAGGCCGACCCCGCCGCTCCGCAGTTGAAGAAGCGAGAGATTTATGAGATGCTCGTGGAGCTCATGGCCGCCGAGGAGAAGACGCTGCAGCTCGTGCGGAAATCCGAGGAGGAGGTGCGATGCGGGACCCCGCGTCTCCACACCTCGTGTTTGCGTTGCTGGGTCCCCGTGTGGGTGTATCTATGGTGTCCGTGTCTCTGTGTCTCCGTGTCTCCGTGTCCCCGTGTAGGTGCGGGAGATGCTTCTTGTGCGAGCGCAGGAGGAGGCGACGAGCCAGCTCGTGGTGAGCGTGTACGACACGCTGCGCAACCACCGCACCAAGCAGCGGCGCCAGGAGCTGGTACTACACCACTTTACCACCACCACCACCACCGCCGTATCATCGCCAACACTGCCAAACCCTGCACGTGCTACTGCCGCCAACATCACCACCACCACCATCCCCAACCCCATAGCTGCTGGATGTGCTGAAGACACCATAAAGATTCTCATGAACCGTGTGAATATGTACGTTTGGTATCCACGCCAATCATAACAGCACAGTGGCCATCACGAAGGTGCCAAACGTAAGCCGTGTAAGCTGGGTTGTCTTGAGACCAAGGCACCTTTATACCAGAGGCTCACAGAGCCACACGGAGACACCTTGTGTGCTGGAGGCTAACGGAGCCAGGCTAATGCACGCCGCACCGTCGCTCCGTGCCACGCCGTACTAGGAGCGCTTGCGGCAGGAGGAGCAGCGGCGCCGGGAGGAGCCCCAGCTGGACTACCTGGCGCCGTTCCTGGCGCGCCTGGGCGACCCCGAGGAGCTGACGCGCCGGCACGCGGAGCGGCTGCGGAGCGAGTGCCTGGACGACGTCAAGCGCCAGCTCACGGCGCAGGCCAACGCCATGCAGGAGCGCCTCGAGAAGGTGGCGCAGCGCAGGGTCACGTCTCCCGTGCCGAGTGCTTGCGGGGGTCAAGGGGTCGCGTGCAGAGCGCGCATGGCTTAACCGCCCCGTCTCAACGTTGCAATGACCTTTTCCTTACCGGGTCAGGGGCCCCCTGCCGAGCTGTGAAGCTCGTTTTCAGAAGCGACCTGGCCACAAACGATAGCTCAACGAAGGCTTATTTATCATCGCGTGGAAATTTATAGCAGCCAAAATACTCTTAAACGTGTGAAGTTGATTCTAAATGCGGGGGGGGGGGAAATTGGAGGACCCGGGGGAAAACCCACGCGACCACTTGGAGAGAGACACACACACACATCATCGGTGCTCGCTTGCGGCACTTGCCCCAGCAACCTGTTAAAGGCTCCACGGGGGGCCTTTGTCTTTTGGTGGCGGCCGTAGGAGGTGGAGGAGCTGCAGCAGCAGGAGGGGGCACGGGGCCCCGGGGGCCGCGCGGGGGAGGAGGAGCGCAACGCCGCGTGCGAGGAGGCGGCCTTCCGCGTCCTCGTCACCGAGCAGCGCCTACACAGGTGTGGCCTCACCGCTCACCCTCACTCACCGCTCAACGCTCACCCTCACTCACCGCTCACCCACCCCCGCTCACCCCCCACCCACCCCAGCTCACCGCTCACCCCTCACCCACCCCCCACGCTCACCCCTCACCCACCCCCCACGCTCACCCCTCACCCACCCCCCACGCTCACCCCTCACCCACCCCCGCTCACCCCCGCTCACCCCTCACGGTGGAGGCTCACAGTGGGGGTCTCTCTGCAGGCACAAGGCCACCGCGCCGCACGTCTACGCGGAGATGGAGCGCAGGCTGCAGAGCGACCCCCGGCTGTCGGCTCTGCTCCAGGACCCGTGAGGTTCCACCCCGGACTCCAACCTACGCACTTCGTCGCTCCAATGGTGGCGGTTGCGTGCTCAATACAGGCTGTGATCCATGTACAGACACCGCACCGATTTCGAATAATCTCTTAAAACAACCAATTGAATATCGCAACGGCGACGGCTGCATATCGGACAAGAGAATACTTGTTGTGATTGGCGGGAGATGCGTAGGGCGTTTGAATTTGAATGTTGTTTCTCTAGAATGTATGCCCATTATTAATTTAAATGTTTCTCTACAATGCATGCCCATTATTCATCATCAGTTACCGCCCGTATGTTGATGTATTTCCAGCGAGCACACTACCCGCAAATCTCCTCTGTGAAATCGAGCCGCTTTTATTCAAAAGTCTTGTCCGCGACCTAAACCTGTTCATATAAAACTAACCTGTCATTTTACGAATGCAACATTAACCGCCGCTATTCGCCACGCTACTAAGGGCCGGCGACACCAACCATGGTGCCTGTGCCAGGCTGGGTGCGCTCTGAGGCCGTGTGAAGTGTCAGAGGCTGACTGGCAGTATGTTGCAGGACAGGCCCAGGTGTTATGGGTTCACGGATTGAGATGACAGGCAGAATCACCTTACCCGTGCTCCCCGTTACACCGCCAGTTTGTGCAAACAAACACGCAAACTCACGCAGTTGGAGAAACATGCCAAGATAGGAACACAGAGCTTGGGCAATTGTTGTCGCCGGTTCTCGCTGCATCTCCTGTTGGTTTCCCACGCCCTCCATGTGAAAACTGCACACGCAACTCACATTTTAAAAACGTTATTATGATAAGCACAACACAGCAACAGTTGTATGTAGAACTTCTTACACACTGTTCATAACCAACCGTGCTAATTGGAGGTGCAGGGGAAGGACAACAAATTCGCATATTTTTTGTTGAGTATTTGGTTTTTATTCACTACTCTTCAGAGACTAAACACAAGCGAATGTTTAAGCACAAAGGAGGGAAAAATGGCACAAGTAGTAGAAACGAATTGAAGCGAGAAAACAAATAAGCTCAGAAGTGAGAGGCATGGGAAGTGTATTTACACCCGATCCGAATCAAAAGTTTAATTTCTAAACACCTTTAAGACGGCAAAGTGTTACCAGCTGCGCGCCTGCAGTTCTGGGGTGTGAGTCTCCTATCATAGGAGACTCCAGTTGCAAACGACTTCTCCACTTGGTCACTCACTCATTAGCCCACCTACCCACTTTGTGACCTGCTCACCCATACACCCCACCCACACTCACTCACTAGCTCACCTACCCACTCATTCACTCACCCAACAAACCATTCACCCATGCAATAACTAATTCACCCTTCCCACTCATTCGCCCACCAGGTTGTGTTGTGTAGCTTTTCACGGTTGGCTGGGGGGTTTAAGTCACCCCTGGTGCACCCCGTGTCGGCCGCCTTTATGCACTCGACAGCAGGAAGGAACATGTAAAACTTTCATCAGGTCAAACAGTGCATTGAACCAGAGCAGAGACTCCCATTGTTGGTACCAACCAGGGTAGAGAAAGCATTAAGAGCTACCAATGTCTTGATGTGGCCAAACTAAATAAACATAATTTGACTGTCTGTCTGTCTCGGCGCCAACCTGAGTAACTTTAGCTGCACAAAGTCAAACAAGGTCATCATTCGGACCTACAAGTAATTTCAATTGAGCAATTCGTAAACGTGCGTGCGAAACTCCCAAATTCACCAAGAAAGCAAGTGGCTCAGAAGTGGCAGAGCAGCCAGTGGGTTCGTGAACACCCCCTCCCATCTCATTACCTCTGTGTGCGATCCTCTGAGTACGTGTGAACTTTCTCTGCGTACCGCGGTTTGCGGCTCACCTCAGAACATTTATCAACAGGGGTGGAACAAACATCCCAAAGCAGGATCCTCCTCTTGGCAGCCATGAGGGCTTCCCAGAGGGTCTCGAAGCGTTACCATCGCCAAGTAAAGAAATTGGCCGCAACAAAACGTTCCCATCTTGGGTAGCACCAAACTCCGAGGCTAACACAAACTACCGCCCCCCAAGCGTCGAGGTTTAGTCAAAATAACATTTCAAGACAACTGTATAAAAAGCTACGTAAATATTAATGCAACACTCAATAATCGCTGCTGCCGGCACGACGCACCGTGGTGACATTTAAACGCCAGCAAGCGAGGAGCGCTCACAAACACCTCGACCGGAGGACGCAGCGGGGAGCGCCGGCCACTGTGCTGGCCAGGTTCCACGATTCGGCACCAGCGGGTCCGCGTGGCACAGCCGCAGTTGCGCCCGTGCCAGCCGTCACCCACAGGACCGTCGGTGCCGTTCGCCGGCTCTGCCGCCGCCGCTGGTCCCGTTAGTCGCTGGGCGCCCCTCCGGGTTTGCCGGTGCCGGCCAGCACGGACGCGTGAATGTTGTGGACGACGCGGGTCAGGTAGCGCCACCCGATCGGCACGGCCCTCACCGCGTGGCTCACCTGCTGCTCCACGCTGGCCCCCCGCCGATACACACAGACGGCGGTTAGCGTCGGCGATAGGCGCGAGCGATTACTCACCGCCCACTCATCTACACGACCATTCGCTCGTTCACACGCTCACTCTTCCGTCCATTCGTTTACTCAACCCACTCGACGACTCGTTCGTGAACAAAAGCATCCACTCGCTCATCTACACATTCATCTACCCATCACCCGCTTGCTCATTTAAACACTCAACCACCCATTCATTGACCCACTCACCCAACCTCTCACCCACTCATGCATCCACTCGAAGACACACCGACAATTTGCTCACTTAATAAAATCGTTACAATTTCCTTTTGCGAGCAGATCCATTATTCAAGGGTGCCCTATAAATGATTGTGCGAGTGTAATAATCAGTTTCAATACATAAACCGTCACATCCTGATCCATAAGCCTGCTTCGTGAAGGGGGGGTGGGCAGGGGTTGAGATGAGGGACAATGCAGGGAGGGTGGGGGCCGCGAGTACCTGGGCTTGCCGATGAGGGGCCGCACTTCAAACTGCAGCGGCGTGAAGGGGTAGTCGGGCTGCAGCTCAAAGTCGACACGGAACTTGCAGAAGGCCGGCAGGCTGGAGAAGACGCAGCCGAGCCTGTGGGCACAACGACCGGTCACGCACGGGGGGAGCACGGAGTGGTGGCAGCAGCTTCGTGAGATGACGCCAAGCGAGGCGGCAGGGTGCTTCAGGGGTCAGACACAGAGCCGGCGCAGGCACCAGCGCAAGGCACCGCCAGGAGCCTGGGTTCGAATCCGGTTTGACCACCCGCCTCTTCGCCTCGTTTCCGTGCCGACCCCGTGACATCACGTCTGGTCCGAGGGGCGTCGGCAGTGCCCGGGCTGAGCCCACGGACTTGCTACGTGTCGCTTTATTCGTGGATTTGAACTGGCTCCAAACTACCCACCCTCCCCAACAATGTCAGATTTTAATGCACCACATTTAGATCCTTTTGCTGATTTGCAAATCATTTGATCGAAAGGGTTGCATTAAATCGATTTATACGAGATATTGCCTTCAGGGTCATATTCCTTTCATGAATCACATTCCAAGATCTCGGATAGCGAGCGGTGCGCACTTCCCATCACACCGGCTGCTAGAGCTGTGATGATTCACCTCCCATCACACCAGGCGACGAGACGCACGTCCAGCTGAAGCGATAGGCAGTGTAAGAAGCGACTGGAGTGAGCGATGCTCTGGCAAGTGACTACCAAAGGGGCCTCCGATCCAGACAATGCAAGGGGGAAAAAAAAAGTGGGGTGGTGGACACCCTCTATGGCCTGTCAGGGTCACGATACCTTGACCGAAACGCATCGATAACTACCCACGCAATTTCCCGCACGCGTCGCGAGCTTAACAACCGATATCAAACAGAAGCGGAATTGATCGGCGTATTATCTAAACCCCACACCCCCCCCCCCCACCGTATCCACGCCTCGTCGGACGCAACACGCTGCCGTGCCAACGACCCGACCCGTCGAGCCGCACCTGAGCCCGTCGACAGACGCGCGCACGAGGTCGTAGCGCAGCCCCGTGCCCCCCAGCAGGAAGGCCACGTCCTCGCTCAGCCCCCGCGCCCGCTCCGCCACCAGCGTCAGCTCGTGCAGCACCTGTAGGGGACCCCCGACGGGACGCGGAGAAGACTTGGTGCGACACGAGGCACAGGCCACAACAACGCAAGTCCATGGGCCCGGACCACCTGAAGTGGTGCCGACAAGTGCACCAGTCCCCCTCCTGGACTTCTGTGGAAAAGAGCTTCATAGCTCATTGGATTCCTCCAATCTAAATAAATATTCTGATTCTGAAGTGGCTCCACTTTCTTTCTGGGGTTCTTAACGGTGAATTCGGTGATAGCCCCTTGAAATGGGTGGGTTGTCAAATGACTCAAGGCTTATTAGGTCATATAGAAACCTGTATTGCTTAAGGTTTCGCCACCCTGGATGATACCAACTTCAGCTGTGGCCCATTAGCACGGTTGGCTACATATGGTGCGAAAGAAGTTCAACATACGTACACGGACAAGCGGCTCGCTCGCTCACACGCCCACAGATGGCGCTCCGTGGGGTTGATGTGCAGCGGGCACGGTGAGACCGTCGCCATTGGCGACAGTGTCGGTGAACGCACCTGCGGGAGGTGCAGGCTGCTGCGGTGCTGTGCTGCCCACGTGCGATGGTTGCCAAGCCCCGCCAACAGCAGGCGCTGGAGGAGGCTGGTAGCCTCGGGGAACGGGGAATCTGTGCCGTGTCCCGGTGGGCGAAAGGGGGGGGGGCAGTTGAGAACGCGTCGGTGGGACGCTATCGGCACGACCGGCGACTTTGTGGTGGCCAGGAAGAGAGCGCCGCAATTTGATCGTCTTCGTCAGAAGCGAATACGACGAGACAAGGCTGTGTCCATTACCCGCGCCGCGTGGTCGTGTCACGTGACGCGCAAGCCATGATGGCAGGGCCAATCATATGGTCACAATCACACCTTTAGCAGCCTACAAATCGTCTTTTGTGTGCATTAATACTCCGCCTTAGGTGTGTACGCACAAGAGCCACTTGTTATATGGGTCGCATCTATCATCTCGGACGCGACGAGGCTAGCCGGCGTACACACAGGCGCTAGACGGCTGCTAATACGTAGGACCGCGAGAGGCTGCAAAGGCTTGGGAGAGGCCTTCGTCCAGCAGTGGATCGAACACGGCTGCCGACGCTCGAAGCTCTTACCGTCGAGCTGCCACGTGAGCTGGATGTCGGAGACCTCTCGCACGGGCTGCCCGGCGAACGTGAGGCCGTCTGCGCGAGAGGAGAGGGAGGGGGGACGCAGGCCCAGGCACGGTAACGTCGGCGGCTTTCGCCGGCACAGAAACAAACAATGCCTTCGTCTGCCTCTGTGAGCCTCGGTCACCATCGATGACTAATATAGGACTTTGCAAAAGGTTATTTTTAGCTCGGTGACTCTCAGGATCAACTTTAACCCCTAGAATCCTAACGGTTCCTTAGGCTGCTGGCTCTTTTTGAGCCTTGGGAAATAACATTGAGCCCTAAGAATCTCTAAAGTGCCTTCACCTGGCGCTCAGTAGAAGTCCCAAGATCAACTTGCGTACAGGTTGTGTATGCAGAACATGTGCAATCACTGCTCATTTCCAAGCAAGTATTCAGGTGCGGAAGATTTATACGAAAACAACATAAATTAAGGTTAAGATCTGCTGCTCATGCACTTTCTGATAACAGATGCAATGTACAGATAGAGATTCCATTGATTTGTCCCTTTCCCAATTTCTCCATCTTTGTCCCTTTGATGTCGCCTTCCCTTCCTACCAACCCAAACCTTCACCACACCAGCCAGGCAAGTACCCGAGAAACAACCCGTGCATCTTAACTCGCCAACCAACCAACGTCAAAGTCTCAGCCCTCTCGCTGCCCTGAATCCTGCCCCGATCCCCCGCGACCTCCTGTTCACGTTTCGTTCTCTGTCTCCACGTCGGGCGATGCCGTGCCCGATGGCGGCGGGTTTACCGATTCGCTTTCCGAACTTGACTTTCGCCTCCAGCGATCCGTGCAGGAAGAGGAACACGGCCTCGTTCTCCTGCCACCACTGCAGCTCCCACCCCGTCAGCCTGCGAGGAATTTATATTCTTTTTATCATCACTCTGGTTAAACCCAGGAAAGCCTTGCCAAATCTGAAAACACTTCATCAAGATGGTCCTGCCAAGTTTTCGCAGTAGGGGCCTAAAAAAACTGATGCGATTGCTGCCTCCCCCCCTTTGCCCCATGCGCGAGGTAAAAAAAACTAACTTTGGGCAATTTTCACATTTGGTAAAGCGGCTGAAACATGTCGCTTGGCCCAACCAATTGTCGGAGAGTCCGGCACGACAGGTTTGGCCGCAGCGCATGAATCAGCGCAGGGGCAGAGGCCACCACCACTGCCAGCAGCACCAAAGATCCCCCCCACATGGCCTTAACAGACTGTTGGGGGGGGCAAGTACCTCGAGCGAGTAGCACCTATGAAGGCCGGTACGACGCACAAAGGGGGTGGGTGGCCAGCACCACACCCGGCCGCCTTTATCTCCCCAGTGGCAATATTTACACACCGCACAAGGTACTCATTTCAGGCCGAGTCGACCTAGGGGAGGCCCGGGACCAGTTCAGATAATCGTCACTGGTGTTGGCAATGAGCGGGAATCGAACTCGGGCCGCCGGGTTCGTACCGCTACACCGCTGCCACCAGCATTACCACCACCAACACCGCCGCCACTACCACCGACATCACCCTCAGGTGCGAATGTGCCGAGGCCTTCACCTGTGGTACTCGGAGACGCTGTGGACGGGGACGAGGAGCTGCTGCTGCTGCTCACGCAGCGTCTTGGCCACCAGGTTCAGCTCCTTGTGGCGCTCGCGCTGCAGCCTGCAGCCCGGAGCCGATGACTCCGGTCAAACGCGAACGGAACCCGCCACGCGCGCGGACAACTCAAGTGGGGAGCAGCGGCGCAGTGGTCTGCGCACTGCGCTACCAACCTGGTGACCCCGAGTTCGATTCCCATTCACGGCCAATAGTGATGACATCCCCTAGATCGACTCGGCCTGAAATGCGTACCTGGTGCGGTATATAAACATGAGCACCAAGGAGACAAAGGCGTCTGGGCGTGGTGCTGGCCACCCACCCAGTTGTGTGCCGCGCTGGCCTGAATATGTGCTCGTTAACAGGGTTTATGGGGGATCTTTGTCTTGTCAACTGATGATGATATTGATTATGCTTTGGCATGTAGGACCTCATTGAGACCAGAAGACTTCCTTTGAGAATCATGGTATCATCATATCATCACCGCTCATGACAAAATCATCTGGAGCATGCCCCATGACCACGAAGAGAGGCTTTACGTTTCACAGAGACTGCCCGTAAGAAACGATGTTGCTGGAATAATCCCAATTCAGTTGTTTGTGATGTAATGTTTAAAATGCGTACCGTTATGCCGGCGCACAATGGCCTAACTCTTGCGAATGACGTCACAGGGGTCTTTAACGTCCACTGAGTGAACCAGACGGCGCGTAGTAGTATTATGATGGTTAATAACAACGATGATGACATTTCTAATGCGCCAGATTTTTGCAGACAAGTCAACAACTCAAGAGGCACGGGGCCAAGCTCAGGGCTGCTCGACGAAAGGCCGGAGACCCAACACAGAGAGAGGCCTTTAGGTGTTTCCTGAAAGTAGTCGGAGTGCATTTAATGCTGCGAATGCGCAAAGGGATTAGAGAGTTCCACACCAAGGGGGCGACAGCAGAGAACTGATGTGAGGCTGTAACAGTAGAGTGTATAGTAGAGTAGTGTATAGTAGTGTAGTGTATTTTATAGTAGTCTATAGTGTAGAGTAGTGTCATGAATAGTGACGTGAGGCTGTAACAGTTCGAGACCTCAGTGTCCGAAGCAGATTTTAACACAGCCGCAGTAATAACCGGGGGTCGGCCTTCCAGATGCGAACCTTCCCAAACAAGGGGCCAGCGCGCTATCGCTGGGCCATGAGGTCACCGCCAATGCCAACTAAAGGAGCAGAGGGGAGCCACCCTCTCCTCCGGCCCCTTTACCTTTTCACTTCCTTCTTCTCATTTGCCAGCTCCGTCAGTTCTGAAGAAAAAGAGCAAAAAGCCATTGCAATTCTCACATCGCGACGCTCCAATCCTGACGCCTTCTCCAATGCAGCTCTAATCCAAGTCGCTGTACCATCTTATTTATTTTATCGCCGACGAAGACTCGTGCGGGAACACGCAGCCTAGGTGTCCGTCTACTGGATGAGAGCCGTTTGATTTTTGAGCTTAAGTTACGTGCAACAGAGGGCAGTGCGGCCAAATCCAGTGAGATGCAGTACTTCTATGCTCCCACATTTATAATTTCCTGACTTCAGCAACTCGTACGGGCCAGCATGGCAGGTATGGTCAGATAACCCCCCTACCACCCACACGGCACGGGCAAGCCCTCATCCAGCAGTGGATTGTACAGGCTCCACTGGTACATCAACATGTCAGGCACACCAACGCAGTGCTCTATTGATGCTGCCTGCAGAGGAGAGGGGCCCAGCCCACAGAGCCCCACAGCTCATGGAGAGGAGTGGGGGGGAGGGGGACAAGTGGCAAGGGGGGTGCCTGATGTTCCTGGGGCCCCCAAATACAGAAAATTGTCGTAAAAGCCCTACAGGATGCATTGTTTGTTTGTCCAAACTCCCTTACGGTATCGGAGTGATGACCAGTCTTGGCTTACAGACATTTTAATAATTGCGCTAGTTGTTGTTCTGTACTCATCGTTCTATACTCAATGGGGGGGGGCTGGGGCTGTCGCTGAAGCCGGTAAAGGTGACTTCCCAGTGGCCACGGGGAACGGGCGAGGGGGGCAGCGCTGCCGTGGGCCGGGGGGGGGGGGGCCCTGTACCGTTCTTCTTGTCGAGCAGCAGGGCGCGGCTCGGCACTGGCTTGACGACGCGATCCTGGTCGTTCATGGACTCGTCTGCACGGGCAAGCCAGGAGAGCGTCACACACGGCACGAATCATTCACCGCGTCATCGTCGTCGTCATCCATTCAAGTTGATTCGCAGGCTCGCGGTGTGTATGCTGAACCGCGCGCGCAAAAATTCCTAAGCTACGACGAACGGAAAAAATGTTACGTGGATTAACGGCAAATTATATAATCGAGCCACGCAGAATACGAATCATGTGGATTTATACAGAGTCTAAATGCGACCATATCTCAAGACGCTACAGGAGAGATAACAGGGGAGAAGTTGGAGAGTGTGTGGAGGGGAGTAGAGTGAGATGAGAGGGGAGAGGTAGACAGGGGGCGTATGCATTGAGGATCGTGGTGAAATTCACCAAGGGGTTTGGATTAGATGTCAATAGTGCAATGAGGAGTCTGGCAACAACATTTTGGATTAACGCCGACGATGCCCAACGGCCTTGGTGGGTATCATTCTTGTCTCACCGTCCATTTGCGCCATGTGGAAGTTGATGTCCTCCAGGGTCTTCTTGGTCTGCTGCACTCGATTCTCCAGAACCTCTAGATGGCCCTGCATGGGGGAGTAGAAGGGACGCCCGGTGTGACGACAAGAAGATTACATTCATATGCTCGCTCCTGGGGGACGGCCAGGTGGCTCAAAAGGTCGGAGTGCTGAGCCAGCACCGCTAAGATCCCAAGTTCAAAATCAGGCAGGCGCGACTGGCTGTGATTAAACTGGGTTCTCTAGAGGTATCCGAGGGGCTCGGAAGTTAGAGTGCTAAACCGGCAACGGCCGAGCTCCTCGGTTCCGAACCAAGCAGGGCAAAGCTGGCTGTGATTAAACCGATTAATTCGAGTCAAAAGGGACCCCTTGCTCTGTTCCGCGCTGGGGACCCACCTGCATTTGTGCGAGCAGCTCCGTCAGCTGCTCCGTGCTGCCGCGCGCGTACACGTGCTTCGCCTCATCCCGCAGGCAGTCCCTCTCGGCCCTGAGCTCCGTCAGGAACTCGTCGTGCTGCCGGGGCAAAGACGGCGCGCGCTCGTCAAACACCGCCCCACCGCCAAGCGCCGCCTGCCTCTGTCGCCGCAAGGGGCCCTCGCGGAAGCGACTTGGGAGTGCGCGGAAATTTCAACGGAAAGAATTCAACACACGTTCCGCAAGATCAGACCGTGTCTGTCCACAGCTCGCTGAGCTGCATTGGCTTCCGATTGCCAAACGAGTACGTTATAAGGTGGCACTCATTACACACACAGTGCTTGCAACAAATGAACCACAATTCCACCTTGCTGCTCTCGTCAAGGAACAAACCATCACGCAAACTCCGGTCATCCTGGAAGCGGCTTTTGGCTAGTCATCAAACAAAGATGGTCACTGCATTGCGCGCTTTCAGATGTCCTTCTGCGGCCGTCTGAAACGCTCTTCCTTCCCGTATTAGGAAGCCACTGGAGCTACACACTTTTAAATTTAGATTGAAAACTAATTTCTTTAAAACTGCCTTTTGTGTTCAGTTTGTTGTCCTTCCCCCGCACCTCCGATTAGCGCAGTTGGCTATTTACGGTGCAAAAGACTTTCAATATACATACTATAACACCGTAGCCTTATATATATGTAGAATAGGCGACGTTTCAGGCAATGGCCCTTCTTTTTCTCTTTAAAGGGCATGGTGTTCGGATGAATGTGTTGAGTTTTCTTGTGACTTGTGCGACACCACCCAACGTAGCATCCAGAAATGATTTGTAAAATCAAAAATACACTGTTACCAGGTCGAAATTATTCCACTTTGGTATCCGATTAGCGCAGATTAAGATGCTGGCAGTGATAGGTAAATATCATTTGGAGGCCTTTTCAAATCGGAGGTGCCGTATGAAATGGAGACAGGCTGCATACAGCCCGTACACCACAAGTCCCCCACCCCTGGGAAGGGTCTCGCAGCAAAAAGGGCCTTGGTTTGATTCCCGACTGGCTTTCTCCGTGGAGTTTGTACTCCACGGAGAAAGCCTCCGGGTCCTCCGGTTTCCTCCCATGGCAACAAAAAAACCCAAAAACATTGTTACAGGTATTGGCCAAACATCCCAATACTGCGAAAAAAACTTGGCAGGACCCTCCCGAACAAGTCTTTGAGACTGGGTAAACGAGTGTCAATGTCCCCACCTCCGTCTGCTTGCAACTCATCATCCTCCTGCAGAGCTGCGGGTCCAGCGACTTCAGCAACCGATCTCCACCCTCGCCGGTGAGCCTGGTTCGCAAAGAGGGAGGCAGCGTCGGTCGGCACGAGACGCCGCTTAAGCAGTGGGCCCAGACTTTATCACTTTCAACGCAATGACAGTGCATAACACACCTTGCACAATGTTAAACTAAAACTAAACTATCTGTTTTATTTTACCAGGTAAGGCCCACTGAGCTGGAGAGATGTCAACTATATTCTTAGGTTTTTTCGGTAAAGTCATGTAGGTGACTTTAACTATGTGACTTTACCGAAAAAACCTAAGAATATGAATCCTTGCAGTCACGAAAGCTTCAAATCTAGTTGTCAACTACCTCGCCTGGTATACAGGAGGTCGTGGGTTTGATCCCGACCTTGACGCCTGCTCTATATTTTAAGTTTGCATGTTCTCCCTGTGGTCGTGTGGATTTTTCCTTTACATTTAGAATCAACATAATGCATTTAGAGTATTTGGCTAGTGCTATGAATCCCACATATGCCGCTTCGTTGACCTATCATTTGTGATAGCCAAGTCGCTTCTGAAAAAAAGCTACATAGCTCAGTGGGCCTTACCTGGTAAAATATAAAAAGTTTAGTTTGAATACGTTTAGGAGCCACTGCTCTCGACACTATAACAGGGGTGAGGAACACCCGGCCCGCGGGCCGTATAAGGTTCGCGAAATCATTTGGTAGTTCCAGCCATCACATCAGGGGCGAGTTAATTAAATGTTTGACCAAATATAACAGGCTAATCTTTAAGTTGATACCTTTGTATGGCCCGCAAATGATGTTATTGGCCCTTGACAGAAAACAGGTTCCCCACCCGTGACAAGAACCGCGTTCCCTTCGATAGCGCCCCGTCTCACTGTGCCGTCTGCTCCTGGAGCCGTCCAAGTTGCTCTTCTTTGGCTCTCATCTTGGGGATGACCACATGCCTCTCCCGCACCGTCCTGCGCAGGCGCTGCCCTCGCTCCTCCTCCTCCTGGGGCTGCCCGAGAGAAACGCAGACGACTCTTGTTATCCGTGGCCAAACGGCGGTCATGCCCGTTGACCTCCAAATGCTCGTGGTAAATATTCCACATTACCATGGCAGAGCCCAGTCTCTATATAAAAACGATTGCTGGCGACTTCCAACAATGTTGTACTCGTTTAATAGGCCCCAGAGGGATGTTTGACTGAGACAACCTCCAACCGATATTATGAACCTGCGACATTTTAACGCGAGTGGATCAAAAGCTCAAATGAGTTGTGAGATTCAGGGGGGTGGGGTGGGTTCCCTGGAGAAATTACGTCATTATTATTACTATTGTAACTCAAGCAAGTCCAAAGTGATCTTCTACCGGAAGCAATCGTACACCACCGCTACAACGGGTAACATCAACGCGTGGTTACAGCGTGCATGTGGTTACCATGACCATGATCTCGCTATGTCTGGATAGGGCCACGGTGGCTTCGAGCAGCATGTTCTTCATGAAGGCCCGGATGGTGACGTTGCCGTCCACCCAGCCCTGCAGCGCGAAGGGGCAGAAGGGGCAGGTGAGAAACGAAGCCACGCGACACCCCAAACTCCACGACACATCCGGGCCCATTTAAGGGGCAACACTTTTAGCCGGGCCGCGATGCCTACGCACCCCTGTAATGAAGCATCGTGGAAGCAACGAGGGTTTTGTGGACCACACAAACATTGCGAAACTCCCTTCCCGTGGACATCGAGGTGCTATGCCGTGGCGTGAGAGGGAGCAAGAATAACATGTATCCATGTTTGAGCAGCAACGATTTTTTTTCGATAAAGAAACGGGCGACAGCAAATATTGCCGGCGACGATGAGTGCCGGCGACAATTTACACGAATACTAAACCGGCGTGTCGCGGCCCATGGCTAGCGCTGCATGGCAGGTGCACGAGTGGCATTCAGAGAAGAGTGAATGCATTCGTTTTGTTACCAGGGGTGAAGGGCCGTGTGGTCCACGGGCCAAACAAGTTTGAGAAACACCGGAGCAGAGAATGTAATGAACCAACGGGGGTGAGGGACGGGGGAGGGAATGGGCAACCTTCACCGCGGCTACGGTAATGGCACACGCGACGCGAGGCTCACCTCGTGGCTTGAGGTGAGGCTGATGTTTTGGCAGGCCTGGGCAATGGCTGGCATGAACCCTGCGCAGAAGAATTGCTGTTTAGCTCTCCAATGTGTTCAAGGCCTGCACTGCGTCTAGTCTCGGCATGACGTACGACGTTTCGCTCCACGTGCTGGCAGCTTCTTCAGCACGTGGACGTCATGCCGAAGAGTGCACAGCATTACCCAAAAACACATCGGAGCACTACACGGAAGGAAAGCCCATGCAGTGGGAACGGTTGTTGTTGCTCCTGGTGTCATTCCAGCCAAGAGGCCAAAAACAATGTTCACGACTCATAAAATCTATTCGGTTCGTATCCGCCCCTTTCTTATAGCGCAAGGCTCTCTCGGGAGGTGCTACATTTCACAGACACGGTCTGCGGTAGTTTTTTTCTGCAGGTGGCAAAGTTTAACTTCAGCAGTATTGACCCAACACAAGCAAAACTGCTTGAATGCATGCTGGTGAACTGCCAGATGTAATGGGCAAATAGATGGGTCCTAGTTCCACGCAGTTATATCACACACAATACACAAAGTAAAAGAATAATAATGTGGCGGTGCCAACACCACCGCTACAACCGCTACAACCGCTACAACCGCCACAACCGCCACAACCACGGCTCACCATCAGTAACGATCCTCGAGTTGCCTCCGCTCGGCGAGGCCTGGAGTTCACCGTGTCCGGCAGAGAGGGACAGCTGGAGTGCCGGGAGGAACGTCGGACCCTCCTGCTCCTTCTCCTCGGGCTCGTCCTGCCACAGGCCCACAATTGCATCAGACTGACAGAGCCCCCCCCCTGCCCACCTCCACCACCACAGCCGGCAATAGGCCCCTGGCAAAAACGCTTTTGACTCCTACCTTGCAACACTACACCATTACAGCAGGCATGTGAGGATGTATTAAGTCGTTAAAATCTATTTTTATACTGAATGCCTAAGAAATTATAATGGTGCCACAGTTTTGAGTGTAATAAATTATCATTACTCCGAAGGATCCATTGGGTGCCTTAGTCTGGTTCTGAGCAGACAGAGTAGGAGTCTCGGGGGATACAGGGCAGCAGCTGTCATGGAGAAAGGGTAGAGATCACCACGGTAACCAGGTAATGGTTACCGAGAAGAAAGGGCAACATTTGCAATGGAGACCAGGCAGAAGGGTTACCTCAGACACAGGGCAACAATTAGCATAGAGACAGGGCAGGAGTTACCATGGATACAGGGCAGGGGTTACAGTGAAGACGGAGATACAGTTGATGTTTGAGGTGGCCATGTTCTACTTCTATTTTTTTCCCAGGTAATGTCCACCGAGCGATGTAGCTCTTTTTCAGAAGCAACCTGGCCACAAATGAGAACTCAACCAAGTGGCTTATCATCGTGGAAATGTATAGCAACCAATAACTCTAAACGCATGTTTCTAAAAATGGGGACACGGTTACCGTGGAGATGGGGACACGGTTACCGTGGAGACGGGGGCACGGTTACCGTGGAGACGGGGGCACGGTTACCGTGGAGACGGGGGCACGGTTACCGTGGAGACGGGGGCACGGTTACCGTGGAGACAGGGGCGCGGTTACCGTGGAGACGGGGGCGCGGTTACCGTGGAGACGGGGACGCGGTTACCGTGGAGACGGGGACGCGGTTACTGTGGAGGCGGGGGAAACGGTTACCGTGCAGGCGAGTGTATCCCCGTCCCCGTCGCTGCGTCGCCGCTTGCCGCCGCCGCCGCCGTGCTCCTCCGTGGCGCGCTTCCCCAGCGCCTCCGCTTGGCACGCCGTACCCCCACCTCCCGTGTGCTCCTCCAGCTGCCCCGTCCACAGCTCCTGCTGCCCAACAGTTGAAGCTGCGCGGCAGCGGAACGTAGCGGTCGGGGGGGGGGGGGGGGGCGGGGCATGCGAGTTAAATCAATTGAACGGGGATTCTTAGCAACGACGAGTTGTGCGCGTGACGATTTGCCAAACAAAACAATAATTAAAAAACCCACCCGCAAATGAAATTTGCCAACTTTAAAAAATTACACCGTAAATTACTCGGCTGGGATTACACATTGCAACATCGCACCCGACTGCGAATGTACTCCAGAAGGTGCCCATAAAACACCAGCGGCGCCTTCCCATCGTGATCATAGCCTTGCCCTGTAACAGGGGTCGCCAACCAAAATAACAAGAGCAGACATTTTTTTTCGAATTCTGTATAAAAAAAAAAAGCTACTCCAAGAGCCACAACGCACGTTGTGAATACAAGACGGTGTACCCTTAACACGTAACATCACGAAGCACTCCTGAAAGAGACGCACGCGGCTCTGGAGCCACGGGTTGCCGACCCCTTGCGCTATAAGAACGGCATGAATACCAAACACCCTCTCCTCTCACCGCACTCACCCGGCAAAGTCTCGTCTTGCATATTGTACGAGGTGTGGAAATCACCGTGGGTGACTGCCTGCTGGGATCCGGCCTTCTCTATCTCGGACACCACCTTCAGCGCCTCCTCACACAGGTGCCCACCTGCCAACGCCAACACCCGCGCCCATTGTGGATTGACAAGACATAAACCTGGCAAGTGCCCATTGAGACAACAAGGCTAGACATATGCAAGGGTCATGTAATGGGTGGTGTAAGGGCACGTAGGACTCCCTTTCACGCATACACATTTATACACACACAAAGACAGATCCGTCCGTGTAGTCTTACAAACTGTTGGGGACATTGCTGTTAGAGAGCACCTATTATCATCGGTAAAGGGGGTATTTGTACGTGCCCCTGAGTTTGTTCTGTCTCTTCGAGAGTGAATGAATGCTGCGAGCATTACACAATTGAAATTATAAGTATTATCGGTGCAAACAAGACAAAAAAAGAATCAAATCTTGAATCGAGTCACAGCCCTGAACCGTAACAAATATTCGAATAGCTGGGTGGCGCGGGGGGCGAATCGCGACACGTCCAGTAGCAGTTCCCCTTGCAACTTTCCCAGACTCGGCGCGCCCTCAAACCCACCCTGCAGCGCCATCTCCATCTCCAGGTCTGCGAGCTGGACCTGCTTGGTAAGCAGCGGCATCAGCTGGCCGAGCCGGTCCGAGGTGGTTAGCCTCCTGTTGCACGCCGTGGCGTCGTCGTCGTCGCCGCCGCCCGCCCCCCTCGCCCGCGCCACTTGCAGCATCGAAAGCCGGCGTCGCACGGCGCGCGTGCACTCGGGCGTCAGCGCCACGGCGGACGAGTAGCGCCTGCCGAGCAGGATGTCCGTGTGGGGCCGAGTGTCCCCGTCGGCGGAGGCGAACGGCAGCAGCATGGTGGCGCGCCGGTGGGTACCGTGCTCGCCCGCACCCGGCTGCTTGCGCTGCTGCTCGTGGAGGGTCATGAGCGACAGCCTCTTGTCCAGCTGCTTTCTCAGCAGGAAAGTCGTGGGGTTGTCCGTTGGTCTTGCCGCCACCGCCACCTCCGTCACGGCGGCATCGCGTTTCATCTCCAGACGAGCGCCACTTGGCTCCACCGATAATGGCGCCGGCTCCTTTACTGGCGAACCCAGCAGTTCCTTAGGGACCTTGTCCGTTGTGCTTTCGAATACGCCTGCACCAGCCAACTTTACTTTGTTTTCTTCTGCGCCCAAATGGCCAGACTTGCCGAGTGAGCTCACCTCCTCGATGGCTTTCGGCTGCGCCCTCGCCGGCAGGTCGGCCGCCTCCAGCAACTTCCCCGGCTCCACCGACTCGGCGTCTCGCGCGACCGTGCCGAGCCGCGGAATCGCCACGTTGTTCGCCGCGGAGGCCCGGACGATCGGCTCGGTGTCGGCCGCCGTAGTGCATCCCTCACCGTCCGCCCTTGCCCGCTGATGCCCATCCCCTCTGGCCTCTCCACTGTCTCTCCCTGCCCCGGCCTGCCCACCAAACTCTGCGGTCGCCACCGGTTGTTCCATCGCGATGGGGCGATCGGACCGTGTGCTGCCCGCATGCACACCATGGCCACCATCAGCTGCGACCGCACCACTTCCACGAGGCCGGATTTCGACCTCCTCCGGTGGCGAAGCTCGCCGGTCTCCGGCGCTCACGTGCTTAGGTTCTACTCGAGCCGGCTGCGGGTTGCCGAGCAGTTGTGTCGTCTCGCATTCGATGATCGCGCTGCTGCTGTCGCTGATGCTCTTCGGCGCCACGACATTGCTCTTGGCGCCACCGGTCGTCTTGGTGTTCAAAGCTCTCGGTGGCTCATTAGTCGCGACACCCCGCAGCCCCTCTCCAGTGATCGCCACTGTTTGGCACCTCGCGACCTCCAACTTGTCCTCGTCGTGAAATATTACAGTTCTGTTTCCACGCGGCGCAACGCTGGATGGCCGAGCTCGCAGCTCCTGTGTGGCAGCATTGTAATTTTCTGCGAGAGGTCTAGTAGTTACATCGTTACGAATTACCGCGGTGTGGCTTCTTGTCATCTCCATGTCAGCTTCTCCGTACTTCTCTCCGAGAGATCTTGTTGGGTCGTTACGAATCACTGCTGTGTGGCTTCTTGTCATCTCCATGTCAGTTTCTTCGTACTTCTCTCCTAGAGTTCTTGTTGGCTCATTACGAATCACTACGGTGTGACTTTTGGTCATCTCCATGTCAGCTTCTTCGTACTTCTCCCCGAGAGATCTTGTTGGGTCGCTACGAATCATCGCTGTGTGGCTTCTTGTCATCTCCATGTTAGTTTCTTCGTACTTCCCTCCTAGAGTTCTTGTTGGCTCGTTACGAATCACTACGGTGTGACTTTTGGTCATCTCCATGTCAGCTTCTCCGTACTTCTCTCCTAGAGATCTTGTTGGGTCGCTACGAATCACCGCTGTGTGGCTTCTTGTCATCTCCATGTCAGTTTCTTCGTACTTCTCCCTGAGAGATCTTGTTGGGTCGTTACGAATCACCGCTGTGTGGCTTCTTGTCATCTCCATTTCAGCTTCTTCGTACTTCTCCCCGAGAGTTCTTGTTGGGTCGTGACGGATCATCGCTGTGTGGCTTCTTGTCATCTCCATGTCAGCTTCTTCATACTTCTCTCCTAGAAATCTTGTTGGGTCGCTACGAATCACCGCTGTGTGGCTTCTTGTCATCTCCATGTCAGCTTCTTCATACTTCTCCCTGAGAGATCTTGTTGGGTCGTGACGGATCACTGCTGTGTGGCTTCTTGTCATCTCCATGTCAGCTTCTTCATACTTCTCTCCGAGAGATCTTGTTGGGTCGTGACGGATCATCGCTGTGTGGCTTCTTGTCATCTCCATGTCAGCTTCTTCGTACTTCTCCCCGAGAGTTCTTGTTGGGTCGTGACGGATCATCGCAGTGTGGCTTCTTGTCATCTCCATGTCAGCTTCTTCATACTTCTCTCCAAGAGATCTTGTTGGCTCGTGACGGATCACTGCTGTGTGGCTTCTTGTCATCTCCATGTCAGCTTCTTCATACTTCTCTCCTAGAGATCTTGTTGGGTCGTGACGGATCACTGCTGTGTGGCTTCTTGTCATCTCCATGTCAGCTTCTTCATACTTCTCTCCTAGAGATCTTGTTGGGTCGCTACGGATCACTGCTGTGTGGCTTCTTGTCATCTCCATGTCAGCTTCTTCGTACTTCTCTCCTAGAGATATTGTTGGGTCGTGACGGATCATCGCTGTGTGGCTTCTTGTCATCTCCATGTCAGCCTCATCGTAATTCTCCCTGAGAGATATTGTCAGGTCGCTACGAATCACTACGGTGTGACTTTTGGTCATCTCCATGTCAACCTCATTGCCTTCAAACCCGATCGTGACATCGTGACGCGGCGGCTGCTCTTCTCTCGGCGCTGACCTTCGCGGCGGGATCGCGTGCTCGGCCTCCCTGAGCCCAAACGGCGTGCGACTCCCGGCCAAGTCCACCGCTTTGGGAACGTACGTAGACTTATGCCCGTAGGGCACGGAAGCCCTCACCCCACCAGGCTGCGTCTCTACCTCCTCTTGCGTCCGGATCACGACCGTGTGACTGCGAGTCATCTCCATCTCCTCCTCTGCTTCTCCCCCCCTTTTCCCGTTCGCCGGCGCCAGGAAGGGAACAGAGGGCGGGCAGTAGGAGTCGTCGCGCCGTGTCTGCGGCTGGACCGCCGTGCGTTTGTTGCGCAAGGGCTCAACAAAGTCGCCCTCAATGAGGGCGGTGACGCCGACCGTCATGTCCATCGCGTCGTCCTCGAAGATGGCAGTGCGGTCGAGCATGGAGTGGGGGACCCCTGCGGGAAAAGCGGGCACGTCGCCCTGCGTCGGCTTCGGCGGCGCCGGTCGGTTCGCCTGGGCGACGGTGCTCGGCCCGACGTCAGCCAGCCCCTCGCCTGCGCAGAACGGATCCGAGAAGAAGCGGTGTCCGCCAGGCTCCGGCTTGCCCCTGTTGAGCCTCTTCAACGTTTCTTGGGGGACACAAAGTGGCGACGGGGAAGCTAACGTTAGTTTAACGATTCATAAACCCGGGGTTCCGTAATGCTCTGCATGGTTACTCGGAAGCATTTCATTTCCGGCAATAAGGGGAGCGCTCGGGCAAGGTGTGCGAGCTGCAGTAAGACAATGAGGGTCAGACAGCTGGGCAAGGTGAAGGCAAGCCTTCGGTCAATTTTGCCACTTTTCAACAGGGTAAGTCCCTTATAGTAACATAACTTTATACTAAGGTTTTGTTCAAGTTGGATAATGTTCACGAGCGTTACCGTAGCCCCCCGCCCCTGCCGCCCATTCCAAACGGACGGAGAGTCGGCCAGGCATATGGAGACAGCTCGTACATTAATGGCTGTAAGAGTAAAAAATAACGGCCATGATGCATCAAAATAGTTCATCAAGCTGAATTTTACAGTATTTGCATATAAAAGGAGAATTAAATGGTTTCCCCACTCACCAGGCACGATGGGTTAGGGTTAGGATTTATGAACGTGGATAATCACACGTGGCAACGTTGCTCGTTTTAAACACAGGGCTGCTTCCTGCACCTTTGAAGTCGATCTTTTCAAACTTGGCTGCCCCAGGTGGGGCCTTTGCTGCTGCCGGAATAATCGGAAGATCCTCTCCATCCTGGGGAAACAATAAAAAAAACAACCTCCAGCTTTGTGTCCTCAACCTCCCACATCGAATCAACTCGGCTGATCGTGTCCTCATTTGTGGGGTGAAGTTTCGCTGCCACCCATAAATAATTTGCGGACAATCGTCACCGAGCAGGACATACCTTCTCTCTACATCACTATGTAAACCCACAAAGTAGTGAACCACTGAAAACTCTATGCAAGCCCGCGAGTCTCGATGTGAGTCACGATGCGATACCACATGGCAGTGAACCACTGTGAACTTTGAAAACTCAACGGAGGCATCGAAGCAATTCACTGCATGTCAACTCTGGATACTTGGTGTATATTTGGAGTTTACGTGTCTCTCTCCCCGTGGTCATGTGAATTTTTCTTCAGCTTCTCCTAGTTTTCCCTACACATTTAGAAGCATGCATTTGGAGTATTTGGCTGCGATAAATTTCCACATGATAAGCCACTTCATTAGGCTATCATATGTGGCCAGGTCGCTTCTGAAAAAGAGTTATATAGCTCAGTGGCCCTTTTCTGGTCAATTAAAAAATAAAGTTAGTTATAAATTCATCTGGACATGGACTTGTAAGCTGCTATTCATCCTTTTGCACGCAGGAGAACAGATGGGATCGAGAAAGGTGTGAATTGTTATATCCCTAAAAATAATTTCCCCCCCTGCCGTAGCTATAACAGCAAGGTTGGGTCCTGCTTGGCTCGGAGCAGAGAGGAGAAACTGCTGACCTCGGTGAGTTGGGCTGGGTTCTGGATGGGCCCGTGCAGCAGAGTGTCCAATCCTAAGCCACACACAAGTACACACGGTCACACGCTTGTAACTGCAGAGACATTTCGTTCGCAGATTATGAGCCTCCTGAACATAGAGCGACCAACAGAGTTTGACTGGATGGCTATGAGGTCTCACATTGGCCGTGTCAGAGACGTTGAGTCAGTGCCGCTGAGTTCTTGATTTCAAATTTGGGTTTCAAACACTCATGATTAAATTGGGTTTCCGAGTGTCGTTGACAGCTTCGGCATGGTCAATGACGGCATAAAACAACTTAGCATCTTGTTAAATATCGGTTTTCACTTCATTTAGCTTATTTCAGCTCTGAGGATTAAACTGTACTATTTTCATTCTACCAGGAAAGGCCCACTGAGCTATAGAGCTTTTTCAGAAGCGACCTAGCCGCAAATGATAGCGCAACGAAGCGGCTTATCTTGTGGAAATGTATAGCAGGCAAATACTTTAAATAAACGTTTATAAATGTGGAGGGAAAAACCGGAGGACCCGAAGAAAAATCCCCGCGACCACGGGAAGAAACACACAAACTCCAAATATACAGGCATCAGGGTCGAGATCGAACCCACAACCTCCTGTATACCAGGCAAGGTGGCTAACATCTCCCCACCGTGGCACCCATAAAACATTTATACATAAGTTTGTCATGTGACAAACATTCGTCTACCGCAGGGCGTATGGAAAAGTGCATCGCCTCTAATGTGTGGATAAGACGGGTCTCTTGTAGGTATCTCAGAAGCAGTTGTGACATCTGCTTGTGTGGACCGTGCATTAACATCGTGGGGGGGGGGGGGGCAGGTCGTAGTCTTACCTGCTATCTTCTGCCCCACAGGAAGGCTGCACACACGCGCACAGAGAAAGAACGGAGGTTCATTAGCTCAGCCCACAGCTAGCGTAGCTTCCATTCAAGCAGTATTCGTTTACGATAGCCACCTCACCTTGCGTCCTCACAGAGACCAGCTTCAACCTTCCCTGGAGGTTCACCATCTGTTTAAAGACAAAACGGCAATTAATTTTCCACAAAAGCCTTTCACGGCCTCAGGACGCTTACACTCCAGGACAGTCCCGCAACAGGATGGTTGGGCTAACTTCTTCATAAAAGAGCGTTTGGCTTCTTGTGGGAGGAAACCAATGTAACCGGAGAATACACACCACACATACTGGAGGATAACTCTCGACGACCCACACAGATGGCTCCACCACAAGCCAACTTGCTGTATTGTCATCTCCGTGTAAACTAGGGGGTCGGCAACCTGCGGTTTCGGAGCTGCATGTGGCTTTTTACGGACTGCCTCGTGACGTAATCTGTGTGTATTCACATTGCATTGCGGCTCTTGAAATATTGAGTTTTGTACCAAATTATAAAAAAATGCCCACGTTATGTTGGTTGCCGACCCCTGGTGCAGATTGTAATGTGGAACGATGTTGCAAAATAGAAGCAAAATAAGTTGCAGTGTCTAACATAGGACATTTCTGAACACTTGCAGAACACAACAAAAGCAACAAGAAAGTTCGACAAAGTGACTTCGGCATTACACTCATGATACATGTGTCGAATTGTGCGCTTTAAGAATCGATTGTGTAGAATTGATCCTAATCAGTCAACAAGTGATCATCCTCGCAGGCTAGATCTATCGTTAGCCGCTTCTCAGTCATGGATGGTTAGTACCCACGCAGGGGCAAACACACCAGCAAGTAAATGTATTACTTTAATAAGGGAAAAAATATATACAGGCGACGCATTCCAGGTCATAACCCCCATTCTACAAAGATAAACAATGAGTATGGCTATATAGCCAAACTCATGTTTTTGATTATCTGTGTGCTTCTTTCATGTGGATCATTCCTCTGTTTAATTCCTCTGGATTATCTCAAATTGACCTACATTAGATTGTCCATTCTGCGTATGGAAAAGTACATTTTTAAATTTCTCGGTACACACCCAGACAAGGAAAAAAATGTAATCCCTCTTGATTATTAAAAGGAATCGTGACGCCAAATTATGACAATCCATCAAATCGCATGGGTGGCGAATCGTTCCACACTTGGCAACAAGCATGGCTTTGTTAGCGAAATGATTGTTTGCGTAAACTTACCAACGCTGACGCCGAGAAAGGTCGTCTCTGTGTTGAATTCTCTGCAAGAGTGATTCATAACAGAGTTAGCTATGCAACTTCACACAAACAAACATAGCAGTTCATTTACAGATTGTCATACATTCTAGCTTTTCTCCTAATTAGCTCGCTCTTGGCTATCGACGGGTGGTTTATCTGGGATGCAGACAACCACGCTTACAAAAACTGAAAAACACTCCTGGCGATTTAATTATTAGTTGCTTCTCACTTACCAAGGGTCAGTCACTCAATTGCCCATGTGACCACGAAAACAAATTCAAGTAAAGCAATAACTCTACGGCACAATTAAATAAAATGCACATTCTACGGCTTCACCCCCATTGTATGTGGGTACACAATTACAATATTACATGTCGTTAGCCTAAGTTACAAGTTTTGTGTTATCCGAGTTTTATCCAGACTCCCTGTGTTATCCGAGTTTTATCCAGACTCCCATTTTCACCTCACCCTGGATAATCAAGAGTTGATGAATTCTAGCAGTGAGTATTGCACCATATTGCATCAGATGTCAACTTTTCAACCACTAGGTGTGGTGTCATTAATGGACAGAAGGCATGGTGTCCATCAATGACATTGGCCATGTGACCCCTTGACCTTGATTTTTAAAGCAGGCTGCGTAACCAAGCGGGAAGCACTCCCTTACTTCACGTGGTCTGTTGTGGCGAAGCTGACCCTCCGTGAAAGCTTCAAAGACTTCCTGCGCACCATCGTGTCTGCCTGCTGGGGGGGAAGGGAAAACGTCGCACGAAAGTTACGTGGTGTGAAATCATCAGCGGGGGGGCATCACGAGCATAACAGATCCACCTCGCATCGCACCGGTGCGGACTTGAAGGGACGGCAGATCCGCCGCCTGCTACGTTACCATTTTATTGTCATCTCGCTCTTCCAAAACCGGTTTCTCCGGGACTTTCAGGATCTGTGGGAAAGGAGACGGGGCGTCCATTAGGGACACGGCACAGCACACCGAGGGTGCCATTGTGGGGTTGGAACACATCCAGCGAGCACCAGACAATATTTCCAATCAGTCGGTCCTAACGTCGGGGTCAACCTACTCAGGCACCAGTGAAATCTCAGCAGCGTTGAAACCCAACTTCGAAAGTGGCCTCGCAATAAGGCAAGATGACAATCATGTGAAATCTTTTACGATGTAAGGTCAACGATAACTGTATCGTTCAGTTTGCAAAATATCGTTGCTATACAACACCACATTTTTTTGTAAAATAACACAAGCGTTAAAGTTGTAAATAAACAGCTATATTACCCATTAAACGTGCTTATTTTCATCAATTACAACTTAAAGCATAGCCTATTGTTGTAGTTAATTTAATTTACCTGCTTGTGTTTCTGACAGCATATCTTCTAAGTATTACAGATTGTGACGTTGCAAGGATTAAAAGACTGATGGCACTCTTATGGAGAGTGCACTGCAAGTTTAACTTTTTGGACTCCTCACATTGATATTTGAGGTACAGCAAAGCAACACGTGACATATAACCGCAGTTATTCGATTACGGTGATAAATACTCGAATTGTGAACGTCGACACCGTAACAAATTGTTATCGTGAAAAAACACAACTATCCTGGCACAATCCCCATCAGCAGGCGAATTTCTCACTGGCCTCGTTCAACCCTGGCAGGGCAGGGGGGGGGCATCTCAGCCTGCCACTTGGTCAAAAAGCACACCACAGCAGCAGAGGCGCTTACCGAAGAAAGCCTCTTCCTGTGGTTCGCCTGCGAGGCTTGCGCGCTGCAAAACACACAACACACACACACGACCGAGTTGGACAAGGGGTGGTCACACAAAGACAGCCGTGGCGGGAAAGGGCTGACAAGAGATGTGGGTACTGCGTGTGAATAGGGAATGGGGGAGAGGCAGTTCGAGGGTACACGAAACCTGTTCTCGCTCTCGTCGTCGTCGGCAAACATCTCCGCCGATTTTCCTGTCAACAGAGGAAACGGACTGTGATCGCCATCGTTTACGATCATTGGCATCGCAATCGCGATCACCATCATTGCTCACGTCAGAACACTCCTCCACCCCCCCATATGCGAGTCTGAATAAAAGTTAAGGGGCGGAATATTCATCATTGGTAAGATCTTGCAATCCATAGCTCAGCAAGCATCCACTACTCCTGACCGTGTACAGCTACCTCCACCCCGATTGTATACTTGACAGCTTGAGTCCCTGTATCCCCTGAGTCCCTGTATCCCCATGAGTCCCAATTTCCCCATCTCCCTGAGTCCCAGTATCCCCATCTCCATGAGTCCCAGTATCCCCATCTCCATGAGTCCCAATGTCCCCATCATCTCCATGCGTCCCAATGTCCTCATCTCTTCCAAGCCTCAATCTCCTTGAGTTCCCGTGGCATGGCCTCCGGAACGACAAGACGAGACCCGTACCGCTGGGAAGGCCTAGCATGACCAAGACTTGACCCGACCCTGACAGAGACTCTGCAGCGCGACTCAAACTAAACCCCAACACGGAACTGGATTTACAAACTAATCTGACCCCAAAAAGATCCAAACCCTACAAGAAAAACCCACCCAAACCCCGACCTAAACACTTGAACACAGACCACAACCCAGACCCCGATGAGACAGCAACCAAGACCCCAAGAATCCCAAATTTGATCCCACCCAGATCTAAGCCAGACCACGACCTTGACAAAGACTCAGTCCCCTTCGAGTCCCCTCAACGGACCCCTCCGAGTCCCCTTACCGACCCAGCTGAGTCCCCTCACAGAACCGCCCAACGGCTTCTCGTTTGAATTGTGCCGCGCACCGCTGTGCGCATGCGCGAACCCCGACGTTTACAATTCGTAACGCGGACAGGCGCGAGGCGCAGCTCAATTCCCCCATTGGTCCACTTCTCTCACGTGATCAGTCGGGTCCTCCCCCCCCCCTACGTGCACGCGCCGTCGGAAATCCAAATCCGCCGCCCCTCCCCCAAATGTTTTCTCATGACGTCACGTCCGGTTAAGGAGGGGCGTTGCTCATTGAGGGGCGGGGCCCTGCGTTACCATGGCGTCCGCGCTCCAACTCCACCCCCCCCGCCCTCCCTCCCTCCCCGCGTTGCCATCGGAGGCGACCGATTTCCGTTGCCATGGCCACGGGATGCGGCCGCGTCGCCTGATCTGGGGTTTAACACTCGGCCCAGGGACGGGGAGGGCGTGAAGGGAGAGAGAGGTGGGGGGAGAGAGGTGGGGGGAGAGAGGTGGGGGGAGATAGGTGGGGGGAGAGAGGTGGGGGGAGAGAGGTGGGGAGAAAGAGGGAGAGAGGTGGGGGGAGAGAGGTGGGGGGAGAGAGGTGGGGGGAGAGAGGTGGGGGGAGAGAGGTGGGGGGAGAGAGGTGGGGGGAGATAGGTGGGGGGAGAGAGGTGGGGGGAGAGAGGTGGGGAGAAAGAGGGAGAGAGGTGGGGGGAGAGAGGTGGGGGGAGAGAGGTGGGGGGAGAGAGGTGGGGGGAGATAGGTGGGGGGAGAGAGGTGGGGGGAGAGAGGTGGGGGGAGAGAGGTGGGGGGAGATAGGTGGGGGGAGAGAGGTGGGGGGAGAGAGGTGGGGAGAAAGAGGGAGAGAGGTGGGGGGAGAGAGGTGGGGGGAGAGAGGTGGGGGGAGAGTTGGGGAAAGAGAGGGAGAGAGAGGGGGAGAGAGGTGGGGGGAGATAGGTGGGGGGAGATAGGGCGAGAGAGGTGGGGGGAGAGAGGTGGGGGGAGAGAGGTGGGGGGAGAGAGCGAGAGAGGTGGGGGGAGAGAGGTGGGGGGAGAGGTGGGGGGAGATAGAGAGGGAGAGAGACGGAAGCCGCTGCAGGCGTTAGTGGCACGGGACCTGAGCAGTGGAGGGACTGAGTACAAGATACCAACTACCGGCCCAGGGTCTTGGAACCCCCTAAAGGCGAAGAGGTTACTCAAGGGAACCCAGGAGTCGAGGAGACCAGGAAGAACGAGCCAGGACTACTTGGACGGATGCCGTGACAAAGAGGGTGCGAGTTGGGGGTGGTGGTAGGGTGTGCTACCCAGCTAGGGCCCGGTCAGCGTCCCAAGGTCTCGCTGGGGGGGGCACGTGGACGACTTCGTTGCTGCTTCGCGCTGGCGAGGAGGAGTTGGGTGGCGTGGGTGTCCCTGGGCATGAGGGTGGCAGCATGAGCGACTGGGTGGTTGACAGCGTGGTGGGGTTCTTGCAAAGCCCGCTGTGGGCAGACCCCGTGATGGGATTCATCGAGCACAGGTGCACGGGTGAGTTGCGGGCACGAAACGTCTGACTAACACGAGTTGTGTGTTTCATCCCCCTTGTGGCTGGCGTGCGGACGATGGTGAACTTCATGGTCAGTCGTGGAGAAGAAGCGCATAACTCAGTGGATTTCACACTTAGTAGGAGGCTTTCGCGACCGATATTATTTATAATACATGGTTTTTTTGGGGGTTAGATCGCGTAAATTTATAAATGTGTCGTTAAACCCGCCACCACCCGACACAGCCAATTAGTAAGCTCAGTGGGCTTTACCCGGTAAAATACACGTTGATTTGTTTTTAGTGATTCGCTTATTTTTGTTAAACCGTACTCTTGGCTCGTGTCGTTATTCTCGTATTGTTTGTTACAACTTTCTGACCACGTGAACATGATCTTTATGGCTCATCGGATTCCTCCTGCAGTGTAAATACAGATGCTGATGCCGAGAGACAAAGGTTCCCGGTATAGCCTTCACAGACTGTTGGGGTAAGTGCTATTAGCGAGCACCTATGAAGGCCGGGTCGGAACTCGAGTAGGGTGGCCGACACCACGATGTTAACAAATGGCACCAGGGACTTATTTGATGCTGAATCGACCTAGGGGAGGCCCAGGACCGGTTCAAATACTCGTCACTGGTGTTGGCCGTGAGTGGGAGACGAGCCAGGATGTCCAGGGTTCGTAGTGCAGGGCCCGACTGCTGGACGATGGGGCCTTCCCCCTAACGGTGTGTACAAGATACAAACCCCAGTTTTTAATAATGTCAGTCCCACAGCTTCATGAGTGTCTCCCCCACGCCGCGTTCTGTTCTACTGAACCGCATGGCAGCAGCAAGTTCGGGAGCGAGATGCCATTGTCGAGGTCTCCTGGCCACGAGGAGAGGGCTTCAGGAGAGAGTTCGAGTTGGTTGGCCACCCATTGAGGGAGCGGAGACTGCAGTGGGTTTACTACCTGGTCCCGTAGTTGGGGTGGCATGGCCACAATCACAACTGTGGCTTGTCTTTAATGTATCTCGATGGGTCCCTGTGTGTGTCTATGCATCTCCATAGGGCCCTTTGTGTCTCTATGCGTCCCTACGTGTTTCTGTCTATCTGTATGGGACCATATGTGTCTCTGTGTATCTCTATGGGTCCCTATGTATCTCTATGTATCTCTATGGGTCCCTATGTATCTCTATGTATGTCTGTGTGTCTCTATGGGTTTACTATATGGTACATAGTTCGAGTTGCATGGCCACAAATGGCACTTGTCTCTCCCCACGCCTTAAAGGTCGTGGTGGTTATTTGACCATGCTACCATCACGTTGGTCACCGCGGGTTGGTGCAATTGGGGAGCATAGAAGCACAGTACAACGATGGATTTTGTTTTATTTTTCCGCTGCTGCCCACAACATAGCATAGTCCCGCAGCCGCCAATAAAAACCAGACGTGCATAGTGGTCGCACATCCAAGCCCAGTGCAGGCTCAAATCTGTTTAGCTTCCGAGACGTGATGAAGCTGGGCTGTATTCCAGGTTAATTGGTCTTAGGCTTGGATTTATAGAGCATCCATGTACAGCTCCAACTCAACACACTGGGTGACATGTACGTAAGGCATATTGTGTAAGTATACACAGTATGTTCAAGGTGTGATTGAAGATATAATTGATAGGAGACTGTCATTGGCACCTCCGATTAGCACGGTTGGCTACGTACGGTGCGAAAGAAGTTCATTAGGCATACGCACAATTAATGAGCCTGGACTTGACCATTGCCTGCCAGTTCGGACCAATGCCAAGGCGTCGGCATAGGTACGAATGGCTCGGGGGAGATAATTCCATAGGGGCAGCAGCACAGACGGAACGATGGAGGTTCTGTGCTGTGTAAACCCCTGACTAGTGACGCAGCATGTTGCCATGGGCCCTGTTGAAAGGAATTAAACGGGGCCCCCTGTCCAATGTCATATTTTCACGCGGAAGGGGGCCTGGGCACCCTCTTTTGGCCAAGCCGCCCGCAAACTCGATAGGCTTTGCCACTGCCCCTTTGACCGGGAATTCAACCGGTGCCACGCAAGGATAATGCCCTGCTGGAGCCGGGCGACGTTGGCGGTGGTGTCGTTTTCAATTAACGTCGATGTCAGCTTGCGCGAGCTCGACGTTCAAAGTGAGGCCCAACCTCGGCCAGCCACTCAACCAACGGCTGCGCGCGTCCCTTCTCAGCACTCCGGGGCGGTGGTTGGTGGCCGCTTCGGTTGTCGGCGTCGCAGGCGGCGAGCGGCTGAGATTTGACCTCATCAAGGTGATCCGTGCGCCTCGCCTAAGTCTCTCCAGTGACCCAGATTGCTCTTGCCAATGAGACCGTCCCTGGTCTCTTGACTTCTCGCCTGGTTAAACAAAATACAGTCACAGGTTCGAGCTAAAGTGTCCCCGACCCTGGCTGAAGGTACTTGTAAAAACACAACACAACAACAGTTTAACACGTAGGCTTTCGCGACAAAAAGTAAGTATAATAAAGGGTGTTTTGGGGTTAGTTCGCGTGAATATAAATGTGTTATTAAACCCGCCACCACGACGTTGTGGGTTTATCCTCCAACATACCAGTTTGCTGAAGTAGTAACGAATTGGCACGTTTTGTTGAGCTGCCAAATCTTACTAATTGGCTGTGTCGGGTGGTGGCGGGTTTAACGACACATTCATATTTACGCTATCTAACCCAACAACAACCTTTATTATAGATGTAATGTAGTAACTCCACGGGAGACGACTTCACGGGTAACACACTCTTTATTTTATCAAACTTGGTTACAGGTGACTAACACCTACTTTGTATCTCGGGTGACAAACACCCACTTCGCTACTTGGCGACTAACGCCCACTGAGTTACTCGGATGACCAACATCCACTTAGTACTCGGGTGACAAACACCCACTTAGCTACTTGGCGACTAACGCCCACTGAGTTACTCGGATGACCAACATCCACTTAGTACTCGGGTGACAAACACCCACTTAGCTACTTGGCGACTAACGCCCACTGAGCTACTCGGATGACCAACATCCTCTTAGCTACTTGGCGACTAACGCCACTGAGCTACTCGGATGACCAACATCCACTTAGTACTCGGGTGACAAACATCCACTTAGCTACTTGGCGACTAACGCCCACTGAGCTACTCGGATGACCAACATCCACTTAGCTACTCGGCGACTAACGCCACTGAGCTACTCGGATGACCCACATCCACTTAGCTACTCGGCGACTAACGCCACTGAGCTACTCGGCTTCACTAGGTCTTCAGCTCCGTCTTCGGGTCTTCAACTGGGTAACTCTCCCCGAGTGCTCTCGCGCGTCCCCCTTTATACCCCACCTGCGGACGTCGCTGCGAGCACCCACTTATTCGACCAATCGCCGGGTGCTGGCTACGATCCTCTTTTCCCACATCTCATCGTGCCTCACCACTCACTCCGCGCCGCCCCGTGATCCATCACTGTCACAGTCGGCGCACGTCAATACCACCACTACATAGACAACAGCCACCATTCGTTATTAAGTAGTGGTGATATCACCACAGCGCTTGTGCCAGGCTGGGTGCACTTTGTGGCCACGTGAAGTGTCGAATGCTCGCTGACAAGAGGTCACGGGACAGACCCAGGTTCGCCATTGGCTCGCTCCCCGAGATGACTGACGTATGGTAAAACAAAAAGACAAAGATCCCCCGTATAACCTGTAACAGACTGTAGGGGCAAGTGCTGTTAGCGAGCACCTATGAAGGCTGGCACGGCACACGAGGGGGTGAGTGTCCAACACCACGCCCTGCCACCTTTGTCTCCCCAGTGGGGATGTTTACAACGCCGCGCCAGGTACTCATTTGAGGCCGAGTCGACCTAGGGGAGGTCCAGGACCGGTTCAGATAATCGTCACCGGTGTTGGCCGTGAGCAGGAATCGAACCCGGGTCGCCAGGTTCGTAGCGCAGCGTAGCGCTACCCGCTGCGCCACCGCTCCCCACACATCCGGCGTCACACTCCGTCATCCTTCAACGGCGCTTCCATGTCCAAGCCCCGGACGCCGTTAGGGGCCGTCCATAAATGACGTCACGCACCTGGGGGGGGGCAGACATTTGTGACAATTTGTGACGAGGGGGGGGGGGGAGAAATGTGACATCACATCAAAATGCGCAACTTTAAATAAATATAGACAACACGTTCTACTTAATTAAATGTAATTTTTAATAAATGTTTTCTCCTACAACATCAGAGTGCAGCGCCACATTAAATACGCACTACAATGACAATAGTTTAAAGCGATTTGAAGCATGTTTTATTGCGGGGGGGGGCAGAGCTTTGTGACGTCATATTTGAGGGGGGGGGGGGTCTGACTTTTTGTGACGCCGTGTGACTAGGGGGGGGGGGTCAAAAATCGTCCAAAATCGCGTGACGTCATTTATGGACGGCCCCTTAACGACGCCGTAGCGGTCACTCGTGTTGACCTTCCCTTGTGACTCACGTGTTGATTGTGGGGAGTGGGCACAGAGTCCCGTGCCACCCCCCACGCCTGGGTGGTCAGGAACGGGGTGGGGGTGAAGCCTCGTTAATATTATTAATCTTTGATCGTTTCTGAGTGGATTCAATATCAGGGGTGGGGTCAAGTTTTGACAGATTTTTTGCGTACGTACTCAATGGATGGCCCCTAACGACGCAGTACACTGGAGTTTGTTGAATGATACTGGTAGGAACCTCCTGGTTACACCAGCTCACAGGGGATTATTGTGTTCGTCCGTCGTGCAGGGAGGGGCTGGGTGGGGAGGGTGGGGCTGGGTGGGGAGGGGGAGGGTGGGGAGGGGCTGGGTGGGGAGGGCGGGGCTGGGTGGGGGGTGGGAGGGGTGGGGCTGGGTGGGGAGGGGCTGGTCACCCCGTGGTGCCCTTATAAAACTCAACGTTTAACCTACTCACGCCGGCTTGTGCCCGCCCTCACAGTCGGGCATATTTGCGGAATACACCACGCCGCCGTTGACCCTGGCCATTGACCGAGCAACCCAACGTTCCTACCAGCTCCCTCCGCTGGAATGTGTTCAATCATCCTGATTAGCATCGCTCTATGAACAGTGGCATGGCTGAGCGGTAGCACGTTCTCCGCTTGCCGCCGAGGGTCGCGGCTTGAATCCAGCAGCTGCCTTTGGGGCTCGGACGACTCACTCGGAGGGAAGGAATGGGAAGGAAGGGGGCAGGAGAGTGGGGGGAAGGATTACTGAATATCTCGCATCAGGGGCCCATGCCAAGCACACGACGCCGCTGCCCCCATCTCTGAACAAATCACCCCGAATGCACTTGATCTCGCTGGATCTCGGGTGCTAAGCAGAGTTGAGCCTGGCTATTACTCGGATGGGTGACCACCAGAGCCTGCCGTGTGTGGTAGGCATGGGTGCTACGGGTTGGCAAGAACACGGCAGTGGTGCGTGCCATCTCCTCCGCAAGCGTGCTGGTGGGTTTTCTCCGCCACGAACCCAAACAAGGGGCCGACATTTGTGACGAGGGGGGGGGTGAGAAATGTGACGTCACATCAAAATGCGCAACTTTAAACAAATATAGACAACACGTTCTGCTTAATTAAATAGACTTGTTAATACATTTCGATTTAAAGCTTTCGTGACTGCAGGGATTCATCTTCTTGGTTCTTTCGGTAAAGTCACGTAGAAGGGAAGTAATAAAATAATAAAAATAAAACATAATAAAATAATTCTCACGACGTTTCGGCCACAACACAAGTAGCCGTCCTCAGGTGAAGACAGGACATCAGAGTGCAGCGCCACATTAAATACGCACTACAATGACAATAGTTTAAAGCGATTTGAAGTATGTTTTATTTTTTTGGGGGGGGGCAGAGCTTTGTGACGTCATATTTGAGGGGGTGGTCTGACTTTTTGTGACGCCGTGTGACGAAGGGGGGGGGGGGTAAAAATCATCCAAAATCGCGTGACGTCATTTATGGCCGGCCCCCAACTCATTCACGGGATTGGGCAAACATCACAATGCAGGACCGACCCCTCCAGTGCTGAGAGTCTGTCTGACATTCCTGTCTGAATAATTTGGCATCATTCATACTTCTTTGTAAATCCACTGCTGGATGAAGGACTCTCAATGCCATGTTGGTCAAAGGGGTTGTTTGACTCTACTTCATCATGCTGATCGGTTGCGATTGTTTGTTGACAATTCACAGATTCCATTCACAGTTTGGCTCGAGAGCGTTTCCTGTAGCTGCTGGAAGGTTTAGTAACCACCTGGTTGGTGTCTTCTCCTTGGCCATCTCCACCCACTCTGCCATCCCCGCATTCCCTTAAACAGACACCGCGGAGATCACAGAGTATCAAGTGTGATTGTACATAACTGTGAACATGTTAACGTTTGAAGATAATATTGTTATGGTGAACCTTTTTTTTTAAGCGTGCGCGTATTAACTGGTAATTTGCTGCTGCTGTTGCCTGCTGGCATTCATCTGTGTACGTGTTTACATTTGAAGATACTGTAATGTTACTAGATTTTATTTTCCTTAAGCGAGCTTATTAAACTGGTCATTAGTTGTAACGCTTTGCTGCGGTAGTTGTCTGGCGGCCGGAGTCGCCCCTTGAACAGGGAGGGGGCCGTGCGGCTCAATGGGCTTCATCTCAATGGGAAATAAACTCTCTGATTCTGAAACTTCTGACACTCAGTGTTCGATCCAGGAGAGGAGAATAAACTTTCGTACACGGACATCCACAGGGAGTACAAGGAGCTGGTGAGTGCACTCAGACAACACGTGCCCTGCAGACCCTTGCATGTGCGTGTGTGTATGTATGTATGTTGGGTTTCTTTCGCACCTCACGTAGTGTGTGGGGAGCGGTAGTGTAGCGGGTAGCGCGCCATGCTACGAGCTCGGCGACCCGAGTTCGATCCCCGCTCACGGTCAACACCAGTGACAATTATCTGAACCGGTCCTAGGCCTCCCCTAGGTCGACTCAGCCTCAAATTAGTAGCTGGTGTGGTGTGTAAACATCGTCACTCGGGAGACAAAGGCGGTCAGGCGTGGTGCTGGTCACCCACTCCCTCGTGTGCCATCCCGGCCTTCATAGGTCCTCGCTAACAGCACTTGCCCCAGCAGCCCGTTAAGACTTTTTTTTTATCTTTGAATGGGGAGAGGTAGTGTAGTGGTTAGCGCACTGTGCTGCGAACGCGGCTTGATTCCCACTCGTGACCAACAACAGCGGCAAATAATTTGAACCGGTCATGGGAACGCCCCTAGGTCAACTCAGCCTTCAATAAGTACCTGCAGTGGTGTGTATAAAACGTAGGCAATGGGGAGGCAAAGGCGGTCGGGCGTGGTGTTGGCCACCCACCCTCCCATGTGCCATGAAAATGAAATTCTTGATCACTGCTTTTTGTGTGTTAGTTTGTTATCCTTCCTCCGTACTTCCGATAAGCACGGCTGGCTACGTACGGTGAGAAAGAAGTTCAACGTACATCCATGCATAGTGGCCTGCACTTGCCCCAGCAGCCTGCGCAAGCTACACAGGGGGATCTTCGTTTTGTCTTTGTGTTTAATTATTACTGAGCTTTGCATGGCGCTTGTAAGTAGCTTTGCCTGTACCGCAGATTTCTCTGCCCTCCTGGGCCTCCACCGTGCAGGCACTGGGCTGGCCGCTCATCATAAATCCCCCGGTCACAAATTGTAGCGGTAGGAAATGATGGCTGTGCAGCACTCGACTGATGAGTCCTAATGAGGATGCAACTGGTACAACAACGACAATCGGTTGTCAATTCACATGCCCTAGTGTCTAAATGCCATCGCATCTCATGGCATTTGACGCAAGTGAAAACGGCCATGAGGGTAGAATGGAGTGGGTGGGGGTGGGTCCATGGCCTTACTCATGATGGCCGTGTCAGAGCCGTACGCTGGCAACTCTGGAATCGTAGGTTCAAATCCAGGTTCCAGTTTCATTGGATGCAGTGGAACTCTGTGTCACTGCACGCCACGTCTCTACACACCGTGTCACTGCAGACTGCATTGTCCACAGCATTGCTTTGCTGGTTGCTCAGCGACATTCTGCTGCAGATAGACCTCTACTGTATATCTCAATCAGCTCGAGCCTCCTGTAAATCACGCCACTTCTGTGTGGCCGACCTCCCCTTACAATGTATGCGTGTATGTTGAACTTCTTTCACACCGTACGTCGCCAACCCTGCAAATCACAGATGCGAAATTGCTCCCCTCTCCCCGCCCGCTGTGACAACAGCGTCGAATCCCCTTAGGTCGCCTCTTCCTCCCTATCCTCACGTTCCCTGACACCTCAGCTCTCATTTCTCCATTCCTTTTCCATCCTTTTCCTCTGATTTCCCATGCTTGCTCTTCTCTCTTCCCGTTCCCCTTAACTCTTTTATCTTCCCATATATTACATCCTTGACTCTACACCCCTTCCCGTGGGGTGCCGCGGGTAGAAAGTCGCTCGTTGCGATAAATATCTACGATTTGTTTTGGTTTTGTATAGGGGCCAGTGCACAGCGGCGGCTAAACGATTATACCGTGGGGCAGCCGTCCAGCATAAAGTGTGGGGCTCCCACGCCTGCCATGCCATGCCTGCCTGCGCATGTAGGTGGAGGGTCTGCTGGAGAGCTACCTGCAGGACATGGGCATCTCGGAGCAGCAGCTGCTGGACGCGTGCAGCGCCCAGAGTGTGCAGTCGGAGCACCTGCATGTAGGTGGTCACAGTGCGGCGGTGGGGAGACAAAGGCGGTCGGGCGCGGGGTGTCTGCGGCGCCCGTACCTCTCTGAACATCTCGCCGCGAGCCTCAGCAGCGTGAATGTGGCCACGCTAACTAACTGCAAACTAAACTATTTTGTATTTGACCAGGCAAGGCGCACTGAGCTGCGTAGCTCTTTTTCAGAAGCGACCTGGCCACAAACGATAGCCCAACGAAGTGGCTTGTCACGTGGAAATGTCTAGCAGCCAAATACTCTGAACGCGTGATGTTGACTCTAAACGTGGAGGGAAAATTAACCGCAGTGACCCGGAGAAAAATCCACGCAATCACGGAGAGAGCACGCCAACTCCATATATACAGCAGCAGGCGTCAGGGTCGTGATCGAACCCAGGGCCTCCTGCATCCCAGGCGAGGTAGTTAACATCTCATAGTCACCGTGGCACCCCAAACTATGGACCGTACAGTAGACCACTGTGGCCTGCGCTCCTTCAATAGAAGAGGAGGCACAGTGGCACTCCACGGCAATACTGGGGCACCCTACCCCGGAATTTCGAGGACTCGCCATGTACCCAAGGATGGTGCTGTCATCTTGACGTGCAAAGCGTGCCACTGCACTAATTATTTTTGCGTTTTAAAAACGCCAACAACGCGCTGGTGGTGACAGTAGCAGGAGTAGTAGCAGCAGTAGTAGCAGTAGCAGCATCAGTAGCATCAGTAGTAGCAGTAGTAGTAGCAGCAGTAGTAGCAGCAGCAGTAGCAGCAGCAGTAGTAGCAGCAGTAGCAGCAGTAGCAGAGGTAGCAGCAGCAGTAGCAGCAGCAATAGCAGCAGTAGTAGATGCGTTCCTGGAAAGTGCCACGTCGGGCGAAAAAGGCGGTTGGGGAACAAACGATTTCCCATAAATAATGTAACGGTAAAAGTTTGGTGAGATACCATGTACTACTACGCGAACGCAGTGAGATGGCGGGACAAGTAACTGAGGGTAAACCACCGTGTTACCGTATCAATCCACGTACCGTATCACCGTACCGCTCAGCTAAAAAAAGTAGTTCGTTGTCGACCGCTCAGAAAGTGCGTGAGAACGGTGTGTGTTTCACGTTATAATGGTACGGATTTCGCGTTATAACAGTGTGCGTTTCACGTTATAATTGTACGCATTTCGCGTTATAATGGGCGCATTCTGTGTTATAACAGTGTTCTGCGTTATAACGGCGCGCCTTCCGCATTATAACGACACGCCTTCCGCATTATAACCACGCGCCTTCTGCGTTGTGCGAAACGTGTTCTCTAATGGGAGAACCGTGTTACCGCGAGAACTCGCGTGAGCACCGCGCCTCAAGCGAGGACCTACCATATTTGCGTGCGAGATCCGATGGGATCGGGTGCATTCGGGGTGATTTGTGTTCAACAAGAGCCCTCCTCTGCTGCCCTCACTGTTGTAGCTCCTCGTGGCCATCCACAATGCTGACTACTCTTCACCCCTACAAATCCCAGGCTTAACATCTTGATGCATGTCGACTTAGCCGGGCTGCGGAGTGGCGCAAGCCTTGTAATCCAGCACTGCGGAGGCAGCAGCGAGGGTTGGTGGATCGCCACGCAGACGTCGTGAAACTCGCTTCCCGTGGGCGTCGGGGAGGAGGAGGACCCTGGCTCTCCAGGCTCCACCTGTGCCTTCTGTACAGGTGGAGAGTTGCCCCCTCGCATGTGTGGGCTATCTGGAGGTGCTCCACTTTCCTCACCACGTGTTGACACTCCCAGCGTTTGGCTGATAACGCCTTCACGTGAAAAGGACCCCAGAGGTTGGGCAGTTGTTGTGGCTGCTTTCCTGCTTGGACAAAGGTGGCCAGGTGTGTTGTTGTTTGTTGAGCCTCTTTCGCACCGTACGTAGCCAACCGTGATAATCGGAGGTGCGGGAGAAGGACTACAAACAAAATACACGGCTCCAGTGGCTTCCTAATATGATACGGGCCACCTCGTGTGCCGTGCCAGCCTTCATAGGTGCTACTCGCTAACAGCACTTGCCCCAACAGTCTGTTAAGGCTACACGGGGGATCTTCGTCTTTCTCTTTGTGTTGCCGCGTGCGACGCCAGCAGGTCTTCGAGCCCGTGCTGGCAGCAGACGACTTTGAGCTCTTCAAGGGGCTCATGGTGCGCAAGAACATTGAGCTGGAACTGCAGGCGCTCATGCACCTGCAGGAGCAGAAGGGTGAGCGGCAGAAGGGTGGCGGTGGCCAGGTGGCTCAGATGTCGTGTGTGTGTGTTAGTAAGGGGTACAGGTGGTGCCAGTCATCTGCTGGCCTCCTGCCAGCAGGCGTTCGACACCTCACGTGGCCTTAAAGTGCACCTAGCCTGGCACAAGCACCGTGGTGATGTCACCGCCACTTAGTGGCGAATGGCGGTTGTTGTAAAAAATTGTGGGAATTCGGTGGTGTAGCAGTTCACGCTGATGCGCTACGTATCCGGCGACCCGAGTTCGATTCCCGTTCACGGTGAACAGCAGTGACGATTATCTGAACCGGTCCTGGGCGTCCCTTCGGTCGACTCAGCCTCAAATGAGTACCTGGTGCGGTGTGTAAACATCGCCACTAGGGAGACAAAGGCGGCCGTGCGTGGTGCTGGCCACCCACCCCCTCGTGTGCCGTGCCGGCCTTCATAGGTGCTCGCTCACAGCACTTGCCCCAACAGTCTGTTACGGCTATACGGGGGATCTTTGTCTTTTTGTTAGAAACTGCGGTGGGTGACATGGCAGAGCAGTGGCACGTTCGTCGCTTGTTGCAGAGCTTCGCCGTTCGAACCCGGAGGCCGCCCTCGTTATTACCGTGGGTGCATTTACCGTAAAAAAAATACCACGCGCCACCTGCTTCCAGGGGGACGTTAGAGATCCCGTGATGTCAGCCGAAAAAGAGCAAGCCCATTGCGTGCGTACTGTATGTGTATGTATGTTGAACTTCTTTCGCACCGCAACGTAGCCAACCGTGCCGGCGTCGTGGTCCAAGTTTTAAATGTAACCGACAGATGACTCAACTGGAATCACGCAAACATTGGCATCCCCCCCCATCCCCAGAGTGAAATGACCGCACACTGCGTCTTTAAAAATCACGCCACCTTCCTTCGCCGTGATAGCCTCGCACTGTAAGAGTGGCGCAAATACCAAATGTAATCAATCTAAAGTTGAGTTGTCAGATGCACAGGATACAGCGAAGTGTAACGCGGTGCAGTGACGTGCTTTACTTGTAAGCTCTCTCTCCTCTCAAGCAGTGCAGCAGCTATAACAGCAACACATTCAATAGAGGCAATAGGTGGGCAAAAGAGCACGGTGTAATACTACGTCAATAAACACGAGTAAGAAAAGCACAAAAAGAGAACACCGTATAAAAAAAGTGGTGAGAAATGTAACACGGTATTCTCACGCACAAACAAAATATAATCTAGATTTGAAGTTTTCGTGACTGCAGGGATCCATTCTCTTTGGTTATTTCGGTAAAGTCACGTAGATGAAAATTTTAATTAAATCACGACGTTTCGGGTGCAACACAAGCGACAACCACAGCAAGAAACAATTGCTGAAGTGTCTCTTGCTGTGGTTGTCCCACCTGATGACGGAGGCTTGTGTTGCGCCTGAAACGTCGTGATTTAATCTTATTTTATACCTACGTGACTTTACCCAAAGAACCAAAAAGGAAACGAAATGTAATTGAAAAAAACACCCAAGACGTTCATCAACGAGCATTTCCAACATCCTCCAACGCGTCCGACTTCGTACGCCGCTGCCCACGGGTGAGACGGCTGCCTATGGCGGTGGGTGGTGGTGGTGGTTAATCTGTGGCCGTGTTGCCGCTGTGCTGCAGGCGTGATACCCGAGTGCATGAGCGTGGACGGATTGGACAAGGCGGGAGAGCTGGACCGGGAAGAGATGCAACTTCTGCAGGAGGCGATCAGGTGCCTTAGTCACATCTCTCTCTCTCTCTGCTCCGTCTCCCAACTCCGGCCACCCCTGTCCCCCTGTGTTAATTGGCCAACCGACCAGGCCGTGTCACGGCTGGATAGGCGGGGAAGCAAGTTGGGGGTTCGCAATGTAATGTGGGTTGCAAATGCAATGGGGAGGGGGAGGGAGGAGGAGTGGAAGGAGTGATGAGTGGGACACGGTGTGCAGGGTGGAGGAGGATAGAGTAAGCAGTTTGGTCGCATTCATGACACGCAGAGTGCTTGCCACAAATGAACCACAATACCACCTTGCTGATTTCGTCAAGTTGCGTCAACCATCACGCAGACTCCGGTCATCCTGGCGGCGGATTTTGGCTAGCCATTCTAACAAGGGCGGCCACCGCACCGCGCGCGTTCAGATGTCGAATTAGGCGTTTTTTTTATATTATGGACGTCCAGTTGTTAAGAAGAGTGGCTGCAGGTCGGGCAAGTGGAAGAGAGGCCACTCATGCTGGACTGGCACGTGACCATATACAGTGTGGTGGCCCTAATCCACAATTAGGAAGCGCCACGACCAACGAATCTCTAATCGAGTCCAAAGCATCCTTACCCCACCCAAACGGCACCTCTTGCGTAAGATGCCTTATCCCCCTGCCCTAATGCTTTGTGCACGGCCACAGCAAGGTGAAACAGGGTCTTCACGTGGCCACCCAGGTGCTGGGCACAGCGTGAGCGGTGGATGGCACGGGAGTCAGTGAGTGGGAAGGAGCTGAGGCTGGAGGAGCGTCGCTGCGCTATTGAGGAGTGTCACAGCACGATAGATGTCAAGGTACCTGACAGAACAGACTGTGTGCATTTATATGAAACAAGACCCCTGAAGTGGCCGCGTGGCTCAGAGGTCAGAGCAGCGAGCTGACACAGCTCGGACCCCCGGGTTCAAGTCGAGGCTGCGGCCCTCTGGTTACATCGGCTTCTCAGATGTCGCGAGTTGGCGGTCGCCAGGTTGCACCTCCCCGCGAGTGCTCCGAATGGGCTCTGCGTCTCTATCGGTGTGACACCGATATAGCTCGGTCGGCACACACCCGGGACACAAAACGGACTGCCAAAGAGCTTGAAACAGGGCCTCCTTTGTCGGCGGCGTGGGACTGCGGAAGGATTTCGCGAACGTGGCAGCCGTGTGGGGCGCGTAGTAAGCTCCCAGGGATATCATGATGCGGCACGTGTCGATCACACAGAGGGGTACGCTGGGCGTGAGTGCCTGATTTAATGTTAAAACTAAACTAAAACCAGACGATTTTTTTTTTATTTAGCCAAGTAATGCCCACTGAGTTAGCTCTTTTTCGGAAGCAACCTGGCCACAGGTGATATCCCAATGAAGTGGCTTAGTACGTGGACATTTATAGCAGCCGAATACTCTAAATGCATGATGTTGATTCTTAATGTGGAGGGAAAAACCGGAGGATCCGGAGAAAAATCCACGTGACCACAGGGAGAACACGCAAACTCCAAATATACAGCAGCAGGCGCCAGGGTCGGGATTGAAACCACGACCTCCTGTATACCAGGCGAGGTAGTTAACATCTGGCCACTGTGGCACCCCTGTATTAATAACCGAACAATTTATTTGGTGATGCTGCTGCTGCATTGACAGTGGTGCACAAGCACAAATAACAAACAAACTCAACTTGTTCGTCAATAACACCGCGAGTGGCGTTTAAAGGACAATATAAATATGGTGACGTTTCAGGCAATGTCCCTTCTTCATAGCACTTAAACAGAGAGACCACAGAGAGGTCAATTGGGTTCCGTGGTGGCAAGATGTTGTCTGCCTCGCCTGATTTACAAGAGGTGATGGGTTCGATCCTGACCCTGACGTCTGCTGCGGACTGTTACAAGATATTTTTTGGAATATTCAAAGCCAAATTTTGACTTAAAACTTTCGTGACTGCAGGAATTCATGTTCTTGGTTCTTTCGGTGAAGTCAGGTGTATAGGAAACAAAAAATAAATAAATAATTATTCCAATTTTATTATTTTTAGTTTTCTATCTACGTGACTTTCCCGAAAGAACCAAGAATAAAAATTCGAAGCCACTTTAAAACGAGGTGTCTGCAACACCTCCACGGAGCAATCCCACGACGCCTTGATGGGCCAAGCGAGTCACTGTGCGTCTGCCCTTAGGCCGCGGTGGCCGTGAGGGGGGGGGGGGCAAATGAATCGATGGGGGAGGAGGGGGTTGCGTGGTGCGCTGCCAAAATCAAAAATCGCCCGTCCAAAATTTCCCGGCGGGAATGTGCGCGGAGCGAGCGGGAGAGGATTTTTTAAAAACGAGCTTTGAAGACAATCTCCGGATAAGCCTCTTAGCGGGGGAATTCAGGACGATCGTCCCGGGCCGAGGATGCCCAGGAGAGTTATCACTGACAAATTAGGCGGTGGTAATGCGTAGGCCCGCAAATCCTTTTAGTCGGCCCCACTGCCCACTGGAAAATGGCTTTAGTGTGTTTCACAAATAGTCTCCGTTGTGTTTTTGTGCGGATTTCGTGGCCGATAATGGTCGTGACATTTTGGTCTGTTTCCCAGAGACCAGCGCAGACGCTTGGCGGGTGACAACGAACCGATGAGGCGATTGAAAATAATTTCGTATACATTCAATACGTGCGTCAACTCGTGTGTGCGTGTGTGTGTGAGGAACAAGTATGGGGAGCGGTAGTGTAGCGGTTAGCGCTACGCTGCACTACAAACCCGGGGGCCCCGAGATCGATTCCCGCTCAAGGCCAACACCAGTGACCATTATCTGAACCGGTCTTAGTCCTCCCCTAGGTCGACTCAGCCTCAAATAAGTACCCTGTGCGGTGTGTAAACATCGCCACCGGGGTGACAAAGGCGGCCGGGCGTGGTGCTGGCCTCCCGCCCCCTCGTGTGCCGTGCCGGCCCAACATAGGTGCTCGCTAACGGGACTTGCCCCAACAGCCTGTTAAGGCTATACCGGGGGATCTTTGTCACGGCTGCATTTGTGGGGTATACAGGGCGTCCAAGCAGCAGTACGAGATGGAGCAGCGGTGGAGGAGGTCGTGCATCCTGGAGCCCGGCACCACGGAGGAGCAGGAGGATGAAGAGCCATGCAGAGAAGGGCGACCTCTGCTGCAGGGCTCCATCCATCATCAGGTTTCACATCTTCATAGCTCAGCTCACCCAGCCTGGGCAAGCTAGAAGGGGGGGGGGGCGATGGTTATGTGTGTGTGGTAACTGGACCCCTGTTGGCCTCGGTTGACCCCGGGGTGTTCCCAACTTGTGGGGTCGCGGACCACTGGTTGGTCCGTCAGGGCGTGGGAATTGCTCCGCGGAGCTGTCGCGGACACCACGACTTAGAGTGGCTTTCTTTTTCAAAAACATATCTCGCTACAGTCCAGGACCCTGGGCAATGGCCGGGCCAACCCACGACACGCATGCAGAGTGGAGGAGCGCAGGTTACCGGGGTGGGCTCCGACGGTGGTGGTGGTGACGATGATGAGACTGTAGGAACGGTCCTTGAAGGACGCGTTGACTCTTGTGACAGGTCGAAGAGCCAGATGATGTTGGTGATGACCACTGAGGATGATGGAGGCTGCAAGAGTGGCCCTTGAAGGAAGTGCCAATGGGTGTGACGCGGCGGAGCCCTGCACCGCTGGCGTCCCGCCTGATCGCGCGCGTTGGTCTCGGCCTAGGTCAGCGAGTGCTGCGCGGACGTGCCGGGCCCGAGCGGTCGACGCTGTTCCGACGTTGCGGACGAGCCGCCTGGCGCGACGGGCCCATCCCAGCGCCAGGCTGCCGGTGCGTCATCTGCACCAGCAGCGCGGCAGGACGTCCCGTCTGTGCCTGGTCAGTTACACGCTGTTGTGCTTTTCCCAAGTTTTATTACGAATTTCCACTTGTGCTCTTGCGGTCGTGTCAAGAGCCGCAGGCTCCGTCTGGAACTCTCAAAGAGCAACGCAGACCCACGTGTCCAGAATGGCTATCGAAGAAACCTTTAGTGGGATTTCTCATCAAGTAGACTTCACGTGGCCCCGTTAATCTTCACGCAGCTCGGGGTACACTTTCCCACACACCCTGCTATGAGAATTGTCATGTGGAATTCAAGCGTACGTAGTTTTAATTCTCAAGAGTTGGAATTTCGCCAAGTAAAGTGTCAAAGGAAACTTTAACGTAATCGTTTTTGCGCAGACATTTCGTGACCGGGAATGAGACTGTCAACCTAATGCGCTTGAGAACCCGTGTTGTTCACGAGTGGCTGACACCCAGATTCCAACCCAGGATCTCAGTGGCGCCAGCTCAGCGCTCGGACCTCTGAGCCACCCGGCCAACCATCCACACCCCATGAGAGAGTTCCTTCGACACGTCTCTCTGCGATTCGCTACCTTCCATTGCCAGATCACGGGAATACCCATCAGATCTCGGAGGCTCAGCAGGTTTGAGCCACACAGCTCCCTAGCGTGGTTAAATATGGTCTAGCATTCGATAGGCACAAAGGGATTGTACGTGCACCACCTTACATTTGAGAATTTACCCGGGCGTGCCCATTTGCACTCAACAACGTGTTTCCAATGGCACGGCAACACTCTGCTTCCACAGGTGGGAGTCAAGCAACCCAGCCGCCTCCACGCCAGCTCCCCTCCGAGCCGGCAGGTGGGACGAGCGCGGATGCGGTGGCCCAGCAGCGGCAACAGCAGCAGCCCAACGGGGCGGCCCCGCCGGGCAAGGCCCAGGCCTCTAAGCTCCACGAGACGAGGCCCAAGGAGGCAGCCGTCTCCCTGAAACACGTACGGCCAGTTTAACACCACGTAGGCTTTCACGACCAATATCATCCGTAACGTAGGTTTGGGTTAGATCGCATACATATATCAAGTTCAAGTTCATTTATTAGGTATAGCCCTGTGAGCCATTCAGCTCTTGAATCGGGTGCAACCGCAACAAACAAAAAACAAAAACATGAACAAAAAACATCTTAAAGTGAATATGTGACTAAGTGCAAACAGAAAATCCAAGAAAAGACAGCAAAATATTGCAGAAAAAACACCGTACACCAACGCTGTGTGCAAAATTCGCAGTGGGATGCAAGTCAAACAACAACAACAACAACCACAAGACAGCTTAGATTAAGGCCATCAGTCTAACTCTGTACTACAACAAACAAACATGGCTAAACCAATACACTTTTCGAAATCACCAAAATAAAGCCATGAAAGCAATGAAAAAGCAATCATAGGAACTGTGACAGAATTTTCACAATAAATGGCATAAACAACATGTACTACCAAAACCCTGCAGCCATAGCTGGCTGCATGAGTCACTCCACCTTTAAGATCAGCACACTAAATCAAAACACAGGTCATACTTTGTAGCGATCATCCGGAGCGAAACATTTTATTTTAGGTCACTGAATAGCACTGGCAGCTAGGGGTGTACAACTCCTCTAGAGCAGTTTTGAGTGAAGATCTCATAGGTAGTGACTCAAGTTTCAATTTATTGGCAACAGCATTCCAGACCCTGGGGGCATCAATAGCAAAGGCCCTTCCTCCAGTATATGTACGGCAATAGGGAATATTAAGCTGGTAAATGAGTGTAGACCTTAGGTCAAATTTGTTCTTTGAAACAGAGATGAGATCCAGCAGGTAATCTGCAGATTATTTTGCAAGTACATCATGAATAAATAAGATCTGGTGCACAAGCCGTCGAACATTCAGAGATGTTAAGTTTGACCCAATGTAGAGGTCACAGTGGTGAGTCCTATATGGGCAGTTCAATGCAAATCTTAAGGCCGAGTGATACATTGAGTCAAGCTTCTTCAGTACAGTACTTGGGGCTGATTTATAAACAATGTCACAGTAATCAAGTAGAGGCAGTATGGTAGCTTTAATCAATTCCAAACGGAACATAGGGGGGAAGCAGTGCTTGTGTCGATATAGAAAACCAATTTTAATTTTTGTCTTTTTCCAAATATAATCAATGTGATCTTCAAAATTCAGTTTTGAATCCAGGATGATCCCAAGATACTTATAGATCTTAACTTGCTCTATTTGATCATTATTTAAGGAATGTAATTTGGGGAAAATAACTTCCCGCTTTAGTCCTGGTGAGAAGCATAGCACCTTGGTTTTGGCAGGATTTAGGACTAGTTTAAGAGCAACTAGCTGATGTTGTAGTTTGTTGAAATCACTCTGGAGCTTAGCAATCACGTCATCCGGAGAGCGGCCAGCAGTAATTAGTACCGTGTCATCTGCAAAAAGATTTACCCTGGAATAATCCAGTTCAGTGCCCAAGTCATTTACATAAAGAGAGAACAAGAGGGGGCCGAGAATGGAACCCTGTGGAACCCCTTTTGTTATCTTAACACTGTTTGACCTCCAACCATCTGTGAATACAGTTTGGGTGCGAGAAAAGAGGTAATTTTTTAACCATTTAACTGTGTTTTCGGAAAAACCGAGGCAACTTATTTTACTAAGCAGGATGTTGTGGTCTACTGTATCAAAAGCTTTGGACAAGTCAAGAAAAAGACAGGCGCAGTACTGCTTATTATCAAGGCTACTGTAAATGTGATTCATAGAGTCTAATGCAGCAGATGTGGTGCTGTATTTTTTTCGGAACCCAGATTGTTTTAGATGTAATAGATTGTTGGCGGACAGGAAACTGATAATTTGGTAGTTCAATAATTTTTCAAAAATTTTCATCAACGGGGACAAAATTGAGATAGGTCGGTAGTTATTTGGATCATCTTTAGGGCCCCCTTTGTGAAGTGGACGAACATAGGAATGTTTCCATTCTAGAGGAACTGATGCTTCTTTGATGGACAGGTTGAAAATATGGGCTATAGGTTAGTATATTAGGTGACCAACACTTAGTAGAGCAAAGACGGGAATACTATCTGCTCCGGTAGAGGAGGACCCTTTGAGGAAGGACAGTTGTTTCAGAACATTACTTTCGTAGATTGGCTGAAAACTAAATTCGCTTAATGTAGAACCTCATATATAAATGTGTCGTTAAACCCGCCACCACCCGACACAGCCAATTAGTAAGGTTTGTCACGTAAACAGAACGTGCCATTTCGTTACTAGTACAGCACACCGGTGTGTCGGAGAGCAAATCCACAACGTTTACAATCTGAGTACGACGTTTTGCCAGTAATTAAACCGGCATCATTAGGCGGACAGCCAGATTTGTGGAGAAATCCTGTTTTGTTTTGTTCCAGGCGACTGGGGTAGATGTGGTGACGCCACTTGATGCGATGAGGTCACGTAGGGCCGACCGGCGCGGCGACACCGTGCAAAACGTCGTCCTTTTGGCGTCTGCTCAATTGAAGTGCGTCCCCCAAAAGTCTTGGTTGGATGTGCCGTGCACCCCCCCCCACCCCCCCGCGGTACTACCGGAGTTCTGGGGGAGCCCTCTCACGATGTGATTTTTGAAAACATTGGAGTGTGGCGCTCCACGGCTCGGCGAGGTTTGCGCGTCTTGGTAGAACCTCTCTGATTCTGTGTGTGTGTGTCAACGCGTGTTGGTAGAACATCTCTGATTCTGTGTGTGTGTGTCAACGCGTGTTGGTAGAACCTCTCTGATTCTGTGTGTGTGTGTCAACGCGTGTTGGTAGAACCTCTCTGATTCTGTGTGTGTGTGTCAACGCGTGTTGGTAGAACCTCTCTGATTCTGTGTGTGTGTGTCAACGCGTCTTGGTAGAACCTCTCTGATTTTGTGTGTGTGTGTCAACGCGTGTTGGTAGAACCTCTCTGATTTTGTGTGTGTGTGTCAACGCGTGTTGGTAGAACCTCTCTGATTCTGTGTGTGTGTGTCAACGCGTGTTGGTAGAACCTCTCTGATTTTGTGTGTGTGTGTCAACGCGTGTTGGTAGAACCTCTCTGATTCTGTGTGTGTGTGTCAACGCGTGTTGGTAGAACCTCTCTGATTCTGTGTGTGTGTGTCAACGCGTGTTGGTAGAACCTCTCTGATTCTGTGTGTGTGTGTCAACGCGTGTTGGTAGAACCTCTCTGATTTTGTGTGTGTGTGTCAACGCGTGTTGGTAGAACCTCTCTGATTCTGTGTGTGTGTGTCAACGCGTGTTGGTAGAACCTCTCTGATTCTGTGTGTGTGTGTCAACGCGTGTTGGTAGAACCTCTCTGATTCTGTGTGTGTGTGTCAACGCGTGTTGGTAGAACCTCTCTGATTCTGTGTGTGTGTGTCAACGCGTGTTGGTAGAACCTCTCTGATTCTGTGTGTGTGTGTCAACGCGTGTTGGTAGAACCTCTCTGATTCTGTGTGTGTGTGTCAACGCGTGTTGGTAGAACCTGTCTGATTCTGTGTGTGTGTGTCAACGCGTGTTGGTAGAACCTGTCTGATTCTGTGTGTGTCAACGCGCGTTGGTAGAACCTGTCTGATTCTGTGTGTGTCAACGCGTGTTGGTAGAACCTGTCTGATTCTGTGTGTGTGTCAACGCGTGTTGGTAGAACCTGTCTGATTCTGTGTGTGTGTGTCAACGCGCATTGGTAGAACCTGTCTGCGGAAGAGCTGCGGAGCAGGGAGGAGTACCTGAGGCAGCAGCGGGACCGCCTGCTGGCGGCAAAACGCGAGCAGCTGGGCTCGTCGCAGCGGCAGACCAGCGCGGTCTCCAACGACCGAAAGGCGCCGGGTCCCGGCAGGGCGGACACGTGCACGGCCGGCGGCTGCGGCGGCGGCGGCCCGCACGGCCGCGCGCAGCCGGGCGCCGCCGACGGGGACGCTCCGCGGAGAGGCCCGTCGGCCACGGGCGGCGCTGTCGCCGATCGGCCGGCACCGGCAGCCGCGGCCACGGGGAAACAGGCGAGAGGCGTGCGCACACGCAGGCGTCGTCCCGGAGCGGACGACGCAAACCCAAAAGGGCGACCGGGTCTCTCTCTCTCTCTGTGTTGTTGCACGCTTTGCCAACTAAGTTTGAAAGCGTGTTTTTCATTCGGCAACCTGCGGACATGGAGCCGCATGCGGCCCTTCAAGGACTGCATCGCGGCTCTTGAAATATTAAGGGTTTTTTTTTTACGGAGTTCAGTTTACCATGGAAGTCCAGTGTACCATGGGAGTCTACATTACCATGGGAGATTACCATAGAAGTCCACTTTACCATGGGCAACAGTTGGCAATCTGCAGTTCCGGAGCCGCATGCGTCTCCTAAAAGACTGCTTCGTGACGTTCTTTATTAAGGGCCACCGTCTCGTATTGACATGCATTGCGGCTCATGAAATATTGAGTTTTTACCGAATTCGAAAAAAATTGTCTCTTATTGTTATTTTGGTTTGTCGACCACTGCTCTAGTCCATCTAGTATTATTATAAGAATCTTTAATTATAAGAGCTTTAATCTATAATGCTCTTATAGTGTTGCTCTAAAATGATTGAGGTCGTCGCATTCGTGTAGCCACCCGATCCATAGCCCCGCTCACCCCGCTCACCACTACCACTGCTACCCTCCCCCCATCACCACCCTACCACCCCCCTTCTACAACCCCCACCACGGCTACCCAAACAAGCCCAAACCCGTGCCCGCGGGAAGGTGCGGGGCCTAAGTAGTCGGGGGGGGAGGGGCACAAAGAGGAAGGGGAGGGTCCTACAGAGTAAGGGGCGTGGTCTAAGGAGTGAAGGGGGTGGGGCATAAAAGAGGAATGGGCGGGGCCTGCAGAGGAAGAGGCGTGGTCTAGGGAGTGATGGGGGGCGGGGCATCAAAGAGGAATGGGCGGGGCCTGCAGAGTAAGGGGCGTGGTCTAGGGAGTGATCGGGGCGGGGCATAAAAGAGGAATGGGCGGGGCCTGCAGAGGTTGAACTTCCCTGTTGATTTAATGCAACAGAAGCAGAGAATCAAATCACGTGCAGCCAACGTCAGCAATGGCTCTCGGGCGCAGATGCGGCCACAGGCCAACTCGTCTGATCTATTCGTTTTTCGGATCGCGTCTTGCTTTCAAGAAGTATATTTGAACCGCCGCACCTCTATGCATTGATGTTACAATAATAATATTAGTAACCTTTCGGCTTTGCATGCGAGGTAGACAGGAGATGGCGGCACAGCAAGCGGGTTCGTTTAACCCGTCTGTGCAGCAGATCAGGACCCTCCTGAGGAGGTGTTGAGTAACTAAAGGGCGCTGTTGTTGCAATCCAGAGGTCGCCGGTTCGATCTCCCGGCCCTGGAGTTTAAAACGATGGATCGCTCTCCAACACACCGGTGGGCTGAAGTAGTAACTAATTGGCGCGTTGTTTACGTGACAAACCTATCTGGCTGTGTCGGATGGTGGAGGCTTACGACACATTTATACCAACGCGATCTAACCCAAAAATCTTTGTTATGAATAATATTGGTCGCGAAAGCCTACGTGTTAAACGATGGATCACGTTTATTAAATCCCCCCTGCCCTCACCACATCTGTCCAACCAGCAGATATAAATGAGTACACCACGTTGAGTCGATCGGCCGATTATGCGTGGTGGGATAAAATGTGGGTGTACCCAACGCCTCTTCTGAGGCACACCGGCCAACGTGCAAGAGTTGGCCACACATCACCGAGCGATGCTCGATAGAGCTGTACGTACAGTACGTTGAACTTCTTTCGCACCGTACGTAGCTAATCGGGTGCACTTCCTGCCAGCAGTGGCGTGAGCGAGCAATTGCATTGTGGCACCTTCGTTGTTATCATCATCATCATTGTCGTTATTAGGGCGCCAACGGCAGAGCCAGCGCGTGCTGATGACATTGTGTGCTCACCGCAGGGCACACGCACGGAGGAGTCGCAGACGCTGGAGCAGAGGAAGAGGGTGGCTCACAAGCTCAAGGAGGAGCTGCTCCAGAAGAAGTGAGCCAGTCCCCCTCCACACTCTGGACTGACGCTCGCCAGCTCAGGGCGGCGCGTGCCACCCACAGCGGTGCGTGTACGGCCGAAGGCGTTTGCCTTCCGTGACGCAGTACACTACACGTGATGAAAAAAACATATATATAAGAAATCGGTCAGTATAGAAATAGCAAGCGATACGGAAACACCTTACTTCATAATGTAATGTTAAGTAACGTTCAGTAACGCCTCATCCTTATTAGTTTTTGTCAATGTGATGCCGGTAGAGGTCTTAGCGAGCCGACCGCGAATACGGCCGGGGATCCATTCATCGACGACTATTCTCCTGCGTCGCTGCTCGACTGGAATAGACAAGTCACGCGCGACGAGCAGCCAGCAGGCATAGCGAGCGGCACCCTCGCTGCGATGTACCGGTGTGCTGAACCGTATCTTCCGGGTCAATGACACGGAACAGACCCAGCTGGATTTAAAGTTTGACATGCAACAAATATGACCCCCCCCCCATTCCCTGGATGCATTGTTTCTAAGAATCAATTGTAATCGGTAGATCCAGGTTTTATTCGACCAGGGTTTCCCAATTCCTGGCGACTCACCACGCTACGTCTTTCCGCGTTTACCGAATTTACTCACCATTCAAGCACACGTTACTTGGTTCCACGCTGCTGCCCGCGTCCGATGATTGTCAAAGACGTCCCACATGATGCCGCTAAACAATCAACGTTCTTGCGTTAATAGAGCCGATTCACATTAAATTAAGATCTCAGTGTGCACGTGTGGTGTACACGTATTTCGTGTATACACACACATAATACATGTGGCGAGATGTTTACTACCTCGCCTGGTATACAGGAGGTCGTGGGTTCCATTTCGACCCTGACGCCTGCTGCTGCTGTATATTTGCATGTGCTCCCCGTGGTCGCGTGGATTTTTCTCCGGATCCTCCGGTTTTTCCCTCCACATTTAAAAACATTTAGAGTATTTGGCTGCTATACATGTCCACGTGATGACGAGCCACTACTTCGTTGAGCTATCATTTGTGACGGCCAGGTCACTTCTGAAGAAGAGCTACATAGCTCAATGGGCCTCACCTGGTAAAACAAAAATAGCAGTAAAGTGGTTCGTGTACGGGTACAGCACACGTGTTCCATGTGACACAGCGTTAACTGCTTAGCGTGTCACGTGGGATGTGTTTAACAACTATTGGGCGCGTGCAGCATGGGATGCGTTAACCTGTTTTTGAATGGTGGAGGAGTCATTTGGTAAATGCAGGATGACGAAGCGTGGCGGTGGGTCGTGAGGACTGGGGTCAGGGAAACCCTGCATTAGACCTTTTCAAAGTTAATACCATCACATACACATTACTACACCATGTATGACTCCCACTCGCGTCAACAGTCAACGATTTGTTTAACCCATAGTTAAAGGTTTTTGTTGGGTTAGATCGCATAAATGTGTCGTTGAACCCGCCACCACCCGACACAGCCAATTAGTAAAGTTTGTCACATAAATAGAACATTTGTTTTAATTGATCACATTAACTGCCGATGACCATATCTCGCCTGAAATGTGCCCAATCATGTCAGATCTTGGAAGCGAAGCGGGTGGAGGAGGTGGGGGTTTTTGGATCCTGTCCAGTCATTGGCCGGGTGACCACAACGCACAACACTGGGCACAGGTTGTCGTGGGACCACGTGGTTTACGCAGCGGAGGGCAGTACAGCAAGCCGGTCTGCTGTTGTACTGCGCTTTCACAAACTAAAACACAACAAACTAAAACACCACAAACTAAAACACCACAAACTAAAACACAACAAACAAAAACACGACAACCTAAAACACCGCAAACTAAAACACCACAAACTTAAACACACAAAATAAACACTGCACACACGTACCAATGCAGTCAAGGGACACCCGATGAAGTGAGCATTCATATGCCACAAGTGTGTGTTGCCGCACGAGGCTAGATGTGTCGCTAGCTGCTTTGACAATGTTCTGATGTAACCAATAACCCGTGTACGTTCTCAAGTGTCCGCTACGACACACTAGTCAATAAAGGCGACTTTGTGCCGTGTCTGTGAATGTCTGCGGGTGGTTTATTTGTTTATTTGTTCCACACGCGCACACTTCTATTGCTGTCACGTCGCAGCCATGAGCAGCGGAAATTCCTCGCTCAACGCGGCTCTCTTTGTCAGGAACACATCGACCACTGCCGCGTTGAACGAGGGGTGGAATTTTGATTTAAAGCTTTCGTGACTGCAGGGATTCATATTCTTGGTTCTTTCGGTAAAGTCACGTAGAAGGGAAATAATAAAATAATATAAATATAAAACAATAAAAATTCTCACGACGTTTCGACTGCAACACAAGCAATCATCAAATTTTCTTGCTGTGGATTTCACACCTGATGATGATTGCTTGTGTTGCAGTCGAAACGTCATGATAATTTTTATTGTTTTATATTTATATTATTTTATTATTTCCCTTCTACGTGACTTTACCGAAAGAACCAAGAATACGAGGGATGGAATTGTTTTTTCTTTGGGTCTTTCAGTAAAGTCACGTAGATATGTTCAAATAAAATCACGAAAAAATAACAAAAAACTCGTGTTATTTTCTTTGAACCTATCTACGTGACTTTACCGAAATACCCAAAGGATATGAATTCCTGCCGTCACGAAAGCTTTAAGTCACGATGGCAGTTAGTTTGAACGCGGGGGGTCTCTGCAGTATCGGGATGCGGACACGAGGGGGCGCAACGCGGGAGGGAATTCGCAGCGCACGCCGCACACCACAGCCCGGCCTGCCGCCGAGGGAGAGTGGGGGGGGGTGTAAAGAATAGCGGGTTTTTTGTTAATTAATATTTACTGTAATGTATCACTACGCTTGTGTTACCCAGGATGGCCTCATTGAGTCTCAAGACACTTTTAGTAGTAGTAGGAGGAGGAGGAATTGAATCAATCAATGTTTATTTGTTGTACGGAAAGTGCAATAGAGCCAGTTACCCAGCTAGCTTGCGAGGGAGATCCGTGGTGCGCGTCGTCACAGCGCACGGAGAGGCACATCAGAGGGGCGCAGGCTGCATCGGAACAACGCGCCAGAGGTGCAGGCAAGAACAGCTGCTTACACAACAAAAACGAATTGAATACAGCGCGATGAATGTGTGAGGGAACACAACTTTGTTTTACAACGCGGATGCGAATTGGATATAACGCGATCGAGTGAATGGAACTACATCGCAGCGCGAGTAGGAATCAGCGGTCGTACGGCGGCCTCGGCGTAGCGTCATCGCACGAGGCAGTGGGATGCTGCTGGATGCTTCTAGATGCTTCTAGATGCTACCCACGCGCCTCGGTCGTTGTTCGACCTGCGTACGCATCTCACGTGTTATCGCGGACTGTGCTTTACCCCCTATATTAAATATTGCTCATTATAACTAGAGTTTCTCAGTCCGCGGTGTTCGCGGTATAGTTCTTCAGGAACACCGCGAGATGGGAGACTGCACTGTGGCCAGACTCGGTGGGACCTGGGAGAGCCCCTCGGGGCGTGCAGGCGGCTCTGCGTGGTCAGCGCGAGTCGCAGGCTGAGCGCGCGTCACGAGCCTTGTGTACCCAAGGGGCATTGTGTACCCAAGCAGCCTGTACCCAATGCGCCTTGTGTACCCAATGCGCCTTGTGTACCCAAGCAGCCTTGTGTACCCAATGCGCCTTGTGTACCCAATGCGCCTTGTGTACCCAAGGCGCCTTGTGTACCCAAGCAGCCTTGTGTACCCAATGCGCCTTGTGTACCCAAGGCGCCTTGTGTACCCAATGCGCCTTGTGTACCCAAGCAGCCTTGTGTACCCAAGGAGCCTTGTGTACCCAAGCAGCCTTGTGTACCCAAGGAGCCTTGTGTACCCAATGCGCCTTGTGTACCCAATGCGCCTTGTGTACCCAAGCAGCCTTGTGTACCCAATGCGCCTTGTGTACCCAAGCAGCCTTGTGTACCCAAGGAGCCTTGTGTACCCAATGCGCCTTGTGTACCCAATGCGCCTTGTGTACCCAAGGCACCTTGTGTACCCAAGGAGCCTTGTGTACCCAAGCAGCCTGTACCCAATGCGCCTTGTGTACCCAATGCGCCTTGTGTACCCAATGCGCCTTGTGTACCCAATGCGCCTTGTGTACCCAATGCGCCTTGTGTACCCAATGCGCCTTGTGTACCCAATGCGCCTTGTGTACCCAAGCAGCCTTGTGTACCCAATGCGCCTTGTGTACCCAAGCAGCCTTGTGTACCCAAGCAGCCTTGTGTACCCAAGCAGCCTTGTGTACCCAAGGCACCTTGTGTACCCAAGGAGCCTTGTGTACCCAAGCAGCCTGTACCCAATGCGCCTTGTGTACCCAATGCGCCTTGTGTACCCAATGCGCCTTGTGTACCCAATGCGCCTTGTGTACCCAAGCAGCCTTGTGTACCCAAGACGGAGCGCGGTTGCCATGGGCCCTGGGTGCGTGGAATTAACTGCGGCTTCCGAGTCCAATCATGATATACGACGTTTCGGGCAATGATCCTTCTTCAAAGTACAAACGTCGCAGATTTGTTTATTTTTTATTGTTGAAGACCACAACAGTGGCGAGTGACTAACCGGGCGTCGAGTTGCGCCGTCACTTTGTGCACTCGCGACGAACTCGCGTGCCGGCGAGTAAAGTGGACCAAGTGTGAAGGGTCGTGGTCGTGTCGAGGGTGCATTGGTGAGAGAGGGCGGTGTGTGGGGGGGTGTTGGGTCCGGAACACGCCGTGGGAGTGTCCACTGCGTGGGCTGACTAAGCAGTGAGTGGGATGAGGCTTTTCTGATTTCCGACAACAACAAAAACCTCTCTGTCTCTCCCGCCCGCTCGCCCGTGAAGAGACGTGAGCTCATCGCGCGCGGCGGACGCTGCACAACCGGTTGGGTCCGGGCGAGACCGCAGCAGCAGCAGCAAAGAGCGTGCCAGGCACTGGGCGATGCAATCAGCATCGGGCTAATTGCAGCGCGAACCGCGGGCGTCGTCTCACTGGCACGCGGCGGAGGACGACGCTGCGACACTCAGGGGAGACACGGCGGAGTGCTAAACGAGAATCCGACGGATGAACGCCGCCGCCTGAGATCCAACCGGTGGTTTGACCGCAGAGGCCCGAGGTATAATGATGAAGAGGAGTTGTGCCAGGTCACGGACACAACACGTCCCGCTCGAGATTACTCCTCGGTCGAGCGAGGGAAACCGGTCCAGGGCCCACGCCCCCGCTTCTCAAATCCCGCACCGACCACGGCGGCGTGACAGAGCACCGCACGGAGCAGTGGCGTGGTGGGGTGGGGTGTGGTGGGGTGGGGCAGGCCTCGTCGTCTGGCTGTGGGTCGACAGTTTCAGTTTCATTTATTAGGTAAAGCCCTTTTGATTTAAAGCTTTCGTGGCTGCAGGGATTCATATTCTTGGTTCTTTCGGTAAAGTCACGTAGAAGGGAAACAATAAAATAATACAAATAAAAAACAATTAAAGTCTCACGACGTTTCGATTGCAACACAAGGAATCATCATCAGGTGTGAAAACGACAGCAAGAAAATTATTGCTGTGGTTTTGCATTAATGGCTGCTCGCTAACAGCACGTGCCCCAACAGTCTGTTAGAAGTTCTCTTACCTACGTAGCCTCTTGTCACAGCAGCCCTTCTGCCCACTGCAGCAAGTGCTTCTTGCTGTGGTTATCCCACCTGATGACGGACGCTTGTGTTGCGCCCGAAACATCGTGATTTATTATTTTATTTCTATTATGATTTCTATAATTTTTATTATTTCTTTTTATTAGTTATTTTTACCTACGTGACTTTACCGAACAAAACCTAAGAGTACGAACGAAACCTGTTCTTTGTCTCAAACTGACATTAATTAGACAACCCGTGTTTCACAACAACCACAAATACACGACACTTTTATGTAAGAGGCCACATCATGTTGGCAGGAAGTGTACGGTATCGTCACGAAACCAGTCCGCACGCTCCTGGATGGGTCCAGAAGGCCCACCACGTGCAAGGGGGCTGGTGAACTGGAATCTCGGGTTGTGACGCAATCATCGATTTGCATTTTATAGAAATGTTGAAGAGTCGGGCCACAATCCACGACGGGGGTCGCGGAAAAAAATCAGCATTGCTCAATTTGTGCCAACGATATCCAAAATGTATGGCGAATATGTTTGCAATTTGCGTAAAAGTAAATGCCACTTTGTGTAAAAAATCAATGCCGACTTAAATCTATTTAAGGAACGCAACCGGAGGATTTCTCCACAAATCTGGCTGTCTACCTGATGATGGCAGTTGTAATTACTGGCGAAACGTCGTACTCAGATTGTAAATGTTGTGGATTTACTCTCCAACACACCGGTTAGCGGCTGTCCATATATGACGTCACGCACCTTTGTGACGAGGGGGGGGTGAGAAATGTGACGTCACATCAAAATACGCAACTTTAAATAAATATTGACTACACGTTCTAGTTTATTAAATACTGTATACTTTTTAATACATGTTTTCTCCTACAACATCAGAGTGCAGCGCCACATTAAATACGCACTACAATGACAATAGTTTAAAGCGATTTGAAGCGTGTTATATTTTGGGGGGGGGGGCAGAGCTTTGTGACGTCATATTTGAGGGGGGGGTCTGACTTTTTGTGACGCCGTGTGACGAGGGGGGGGGGTCAAAAATCATCCAAAATCTCGTGACGTCATTTATGGACGGCCCCTTAGTGCTGTACTAGTGACGAATTGGCACGTTCTGTTGACGTGCTGGCCCAACGTTGCTGGAACGTTGACTCGGGACGGCCCCTCCCCCGGTTGTCGTGGAGACCATTGTGAGCTCGGGCCTGGCTGAGGCCTCCTGCCCCCGCGTGCGTCACGAGTTTAGGCCACGCCACTCGAAACAACAACAAACCCATTGTGTGACAATACAATAACAAACCCATTGCGTGACTAAACAATAACAAACAAAACATCCGAACACCGGCCAGCCATAAAATAGAACCCCTGGTCGCAAGCGATACAGGCCAAACCGCCTCAGCTACCCGATGCTTGGAAACGTGTTGTTGTTTTGGAATAGGCCCAGGCTTTTGAGTTACGCGCCTGAATGTTATAAATGTAAAACGGAGAAACAGACCCTTTTATAATTCTAGATTTGAAGCTTTCGTGACTGCAAGGATTCATACTCTTAGTTTTTTCGGTAAAGTCACGTAGGTAAAAAATGAAATTCAAATTAATAAAAATAAAATAATAAAAAATCTGGCTGTGACGGTCCCACCTGATGACGGAGACTTGTGTTGCCTCCGAAACGTCGTGATTTTTATTATTTTATTTTTATTAATTTTAATTTAATTTTTTACCTACGTGACTTTACCGAAAACACTGAGAGTATGCATCCTTTTATAATTGTTTATCTTTGGGGAGGGGGGGGGGATTTGTCGACTGCAGTCACGAGAAAGCCCTTTGTCAAGCCACCGCTGGATAAAATGGCCTCCCTCCACCACGATATGTTCGTCCTCTTGAGTGTTGTTGTGGGTTCTGGCCATACTTCACCACGCTGGGCAGTGCGGGTTAGTGGAGGGAGGCACACCCAGATACGTATCGCTTCGCCGCTGATGGTAGCCATGGTGCGGGGATTTTCCCACTGATCCACGTACCAGCTTTATTCGCGCATTCGCCACTTACAAAGCTGTTTCTCAACCCTAATTTCCCTACCCAGTAAATGTGCAACGTCGTGCCAACGTTCGCCCGACGGTTCAGACCGCGCGCCAACGTTGTCGCAACGTTGGCGAGCCTACCGGGGTTGTAATTGTTCTCTGGGTGCCATTGACATGTCACGTGTCACGATGATGCAATCCCTGTCGACAATCAGTGCCACGTGGCCGTGTCGCCAAACTAAGTTCTCGCAAAATCTCGACGGTTCGTCAACAAGATGCAGTCATCAACAATGTCACACGAGACGAATTTACTCAGGATGGTTTGTTTTATTGTTCACACAAGAGCATTTGATTCAGGGTCATGAATGAATAACTGGAGAATTCCACGCAGCAGCGTCTCCCTTCGGGACGACCTTTGCTGTTTGCATCAGAATTGTAGCGCCAAGAGCAAATGTATCATATGTGCCAAAATGTATCGTATGTTTGTTTGCCTCCTGACGACGATCGCTTGTGTTGTGATCGAAACGTCGGAGTTTTTTATTGCTATTTTCTTTCAACCTATCTCTGTGACTTTACCGAAAGACCCAAAGAATATGAATCCCTGCGGTCACGAAAGCTTTAAGTCAATATAAACAAATGTATGTGTTTTAATACTTACGTGTTTTTTTAATGTATAAGGGCCCCTTTATAACATCTGCTACAGGGCCTGCACTAGTTTCATCCGTCACTGAACGATGCCCTCTCTTGAATCGCGAGTGGGTAAACAAACCTTCGTCACCTGACGTGGCTGTCGCGTTTGATCCCTTGTGAGATCGCGTGGTGACTCGCTCGACCGGCGGCGTTTGAGCGCCACGGTGGGCTGAGAGTAACTCCTGAGATTCAGATGCCACTGTTCGACACCGTGAGTCTGTGACCACTTCTAATTCGCGTCTCTGGCTCGTTGTTTCTCCGCGCCTTCAAGAGGAGAGGGAGGAGGAGGGGGGAGGGTAACACAGCAGCAGCCAAACACAAGGTTGAGAATAATCGCTCGTCTACAGGGGTCGTCATCGCATTGCAGATTTGCAGGTGGTCCATATCCCTGGCGCCAACGCGACCACAACTTCCCACTCACCCATCGATGGTCGCGGTCAGCCACAGATTTACGGCCGCACATTTGTCAACGAGTGCCCCGCCCCGCTGATGTCGGGGCACGGCCGTGGGCCCGAAGTTCTCGCTGCTGCTACTCCCACGCTGCTACTCCCACGCTGCTGCTGCTGCTACTCACACGCTGCTACTCCCACGCTGCTGCTGCTACTCCCACGCTGCTGCTGCTGCTACTCCCACGCTGCTGCTGCTGCTACTCACACGCTGCTGCTGCTGCTACTCACACGCTGCTACTCCCACGCTGCTGCTGCTACTCACACGCTGCTACTCCCACGCTGCTGCTGCTGCTACTCACACGCTGCTACTCCCACGCTGCTGCTGCTGCTACTCACACGCTGCTACTCCCACGCTGCTGCTGCTACTCCCACGCTGCTGCTGCTGCTACTCACACGCTGCTACTCCCACGCTGCTGCTGCTACTCCCACGCTGCTGCTGCTGCTACTCACACGCTGCTACTCCCACGCTGCTGCTGCTACTCCCACGCTGCTGCTGCTGCTACTCACACGCTGCTACTCCCACGCTGCTGCTGCTGCTCCCACGCTGCTACTCACACGCTGATGCTGCTGCTACTCCCACGCTGCTACTCCCACGCTGATGCTGCTACTGCTACTCACACGCTGCTACTCACACGCTGATGCTGCTGCTACTCCCACGCTGCTACTCCCACGCTGATGCTGCTACTGCTGCTCCCACGCTGCTACTCACACGCTGATGCTGCTGCTACTCCCACGCTGCTACTCCCACGCTGATGCTGCTACTGCTACTCACACGCTGATGCTGCTACTCACACGCTGCTACTCCCACGCTGATGCTGCTACTGCTACTCCCACGCTGATGCTGCTACTCACACGCTGCTACTCCCACGCTGATGCTGCTACTGCTACTCCCACGCTGATGCTGCTGCTGCTCATGATTTGGCTGTCGCCTGCCTCGCTCGACGAGACGAGCAGACGATACTAATAGTAGTCATTATTCCATTGGAACCTCATTTGCCAGTAAAAAATATGATAATTGGTTTTTTACCCTTCTATGTTGCCAGATAGAAGGGTAAAACCCCAATTATCAGTAGTCATTATTGTTGTTACGTAAATGCATTGTGTAACTGTAAATGGGCACTCCCACCGACTCACCACTCCCCTCCCCACGCAATCTCTTTAGGACAGTTGTGCTTGTGGGTTTTGTTTGTTGTCCTTCGCCCGCACCTCCGATTCGCGCGGTTGGCTACGTACGGTGCGAAAGAAATTCAACATACACACCACTGCCTTTTTTTACAACGGGAAGTTTGATCTCAACTTTCAGCACCCCCCCCGCCCCCCAAATCTACAATCCAAATGTTCGAGCCAAAGAGACCATCGTCAATCCTCAGCTCGTCTTGGGTCACCCATCAACATCCATGCGGGCGAACGAGCGGGCCGCGTGTCCTCGTGGATCACGCCGCCACGGGAAGACCGGGACGAGAGTCGATGATGTAGCAATGCATGGGGACTTTTTTCAACGGGATAGTAGAGGGAAGCGAGCAGAGAACGGAGGGGGGATGACATGGAAACGATGGAGAAAGAACGGAGAAACGGGACAGCAGGGGCCAGGAGAGATGAAAAACTCTTTACACGATTAAACTCTTTTTCATGTGACCAGGTAAGGCCCACTGAGCTATATCGCTCTTTTTCAGAAGCGACCTGGCTATCACAAACGATAGCTGAACGAAGTGGCTTATCACGTGGACATTGATAGCAGTCAAATGCTCTTCAACGCGTGTTTCTGTATGTGGAGGGGAAAACCGGAGGACCCGTAGAAAAATCCACGCGACCACGAGGAGAGAGAGAGACACTCAAACTGCGAATCTACAGCAGCAGGCGTCAGGGTCGGGCTCGAACCTGCGACCTCCTGCACACCAGGCGAGGTAGTTAACATCTCCTGCACACCAGGCGAGGTAGTTAACATATCCTAGCCACCGTGATGATGATGAGAGAGACACGCGAACTGCAAATCTACAGCAGCAGGCGTCAGAGTCGGGCTCGAACCTGCGACCTCCTGCACACCAGGCGAGGTAGTTAACATCTCCTAGCCACCCCGAGGGAGGAGGGGGACGAGCGGCGTCTGTTTTCGCAGTGGGGGTGGCCACACAGACAAGTCACGTGATTTACGTTAGACTGAGAACTGAATTAGATCAACACGTTTAACTAAACCGACGTGCATCAACAAGGAGATCGCGATTAAGCAAGCGGACATTCAAACACCGCCCTGGGAAAAACCCACGGGGGCTGGAAATCAAGCGGCAAGATGGACACACGCCAGATGAACCATGGACGGGGTGACGGGTTATTTATTACTTCGCCTGGGATTTTAGGGAGAGAGAGAGAGGCGAGAACACGGAACAGTGGCTCGCTCGCTCGCTCGGCTGACGTCTCGAGAGGACGAGGTGTTTGAACAAAGTCTAATCCGGCCAAAGTGCCGACACGGCTGCCAGACCTCACAGGCGCCACCGTGAAATCCGAACACTTTGTGTGCACGGATACAAGGTGTGCGTCAGCCGGGAAACAAATACAGAGTCATCTCAGGGCGGACGCGAAGGGGTCACTGGCAAATGTGTGGGTTCAATGGGGGTTTGTAAGGGGTCACTAGGAGGTGTGTGGGTTCAATAGGGGATCTAAAGGGGTCACTGGGAGGTGTGTGGGTTCAATGGGGGATCTAAGGGGTTACTAGGATGTGTGTGGGTTCAATGGGGGATCTAATGGGTCACTAGGAGATGTGTGGGTTCAAAGGGGGATCTAAGGGATCACTGTGTGGGTTCACCGGAGATCTAAGCGGTGTGCAAGCAGTCACCACCAGGAGCAAATCGGGTGATTGCAAGCTGCCCTGCCAAGTTGTGTCAGGGTTATATGGCCGCAACAGAGATATACTGACCTTGACGACGCAGCTGCAGCAGCAGCTGCTTCTGCTGCTGAGCCAGATTGTAAGTGCCTGGTTGGTTTATTACTCACCTGAGGTGCCATAATCTCACTCGGTGAGCTTAGGGCATTAACACCTGCATCGTAAGAATCTGAGAGTGTGGCTTCATGCGGCTGTAGCCATCCTCGGGCATGAACAATTAATCCTCAAAAAACATCTGAAAGGTGATCTCGTTTGGTCCTGTGACCCGTTGGGCGTTGACGTTGCAACCCGAGGGATCTGAAAGGTTCCTTCACTCGGCCTTCGATCTGTCAGAAACTTCTCACAGGGCACAACCGCGACGATTTAAATATCGCCATTCATCATCATCGCCATTCATCATCATCGTCGTGGGCGAGTACATTCCGCGCGCCGCGGTGGCTAAAGAGATGTTAACTACCTCGCCTGGTACACAGGAGATGTTAACTACCTCGCCTGGTACACAGGAGATGTCAACTACCTCGCCTGGTGTACAGGAGCTCGTGGGTTCGATCCCGACCCTGACACCTGCTGCTGCTGCTGTATATTTGGAGTCTGAGTGTCTCTCTCTCTCTCTCCGTGGTCGCGTGGATTTGTCTCCGCGTCCTCCGGTTTTCCCCTCCACGTGTAGAATCGACATCGCCACGCGTTTAGACTGTTTGGCTGCTGCCATACATTTCCACGCGATAATCCACTTCGTGGGGCTGTCATTCGTGGACAGGTGACTTCTGAAAAAGAGCTACACGGCTCAGTGGGCCTTAGCTGGTAGAATAAAACACATTGTTTAGTTTTAGTTTATTTCAACTTTGTGACACCGCGCGTCTAATTCTAGGAGCACCGGGGAAGGGCGATGCCCAATTGTGTCGCGCGCGTGATAATTGACTCCGACGCTGCAGCTGTTCACAGGCACGTCCTGTGGGGCCCAGGTCAGGAGGTGAGTGCCCTGCCTCTGACTTAAAGGTGACGCGGGTGATGATTGCCTTGTGTGTGGGGCGGGTGCAGGTGGTGTGTGGTGTGTGTAGTTAGTGTGATGTGTGTGTGTAGGTCGTGTGATGTGTGTGTGTAGGTGATGTGTGTGTGTAATTGATGTGTGTGTAGGTGATGTGTCGGTAGTGTGATGTGTGTGTGTAGGTGATGTGTGGTGTGTGTGTGGGTAGTGTGGTGTATGTGTGTAGGTAGTGTGATGTGTGTGTGGAGGTGATGTGTGTGTGTAGGTAATGTGTGGTGTGTGTGTAGGTAGTGTGGTGTGTGTGTGTAGGTCGTGTGATGTGTGTAAGTGATGTGTGTATGTAGGTAATGTGTGGTGTGTGTGTAGGTAGTGTGTGGTGTGTGTAGGTCGTGTGATGTGTGTGTGGAGGTGATGTGTGTGTGTAGTGTGTGGTGTGTGTGTGTAGGTGATGTGTGTGGTGTGTGTAGGTCGTGTGATGTGTGTGTGTGTCGGTGATGTGTGGTGTGTGTAGGTGGGGTGTGTAATTAGTGTGTGGCGTGTGGGGGAGCGGTAGTTCTGCTGTTAGCGCTACGCTGCGCTACAAACCCGGCAACCCGAGTTTGATTCCCGCTCACGGCCAACACCAGTGACCATTATCTGAACTGATCCTGGGCCTCCCCTATGTAGACTCGGCCTCAAATGAGTACCTACGATGTGTAAAAACATCGCCACTAGGGAGACAAAGGCGGTCGGGCGTGGTGCTGGCCACCCACCCCCTCGTATGCCGTGCCGGCCTTCATAGGTGCTACTCGCTAACAGCACTTGCCCCAACAGTCTGTTACAGGCTATACGGAGGGTCTTTGCAGGTGGCGTGGCATGTGTCTGTGTACGTGATGGGTGTGTGTAGGTGATGTGCGTGACGTGCGTGTGTGTGTATATGACGTGTGTGGGCGGTGTGTGTGTAGGGAATGTATGTGGAGGTGATGTGTTGCAGGTAACGTGTGTGTATGTGCAGGTGCCGTGTGTATGTGGAGGTGCTGCGTGTATGTGTGTGTATGTGTGTGTGTATTGGTGGGGAGCGGTAGTGCAGCGGTTAGCGCGCTGCGCTACGAACCCAGCGACCCGAGTTCCATTCCAGGCTCACAGCCAACACCGGTGACCATTAACTGAACCGGTCCCTGGCGCTCCCCTAGGTCGACTCAGCCTCAGATCAGTACCTGGTGCGGTGTGTAGTAAACATCGTCGAGACAAAGGCGGCCGGGCGTGATTCTGGCCACATCACCCCCTCGCTAACAGCACTTGCCCCCAACAGCGCGTGTGGCCTATACGGGGGACCTTTGTCTTTGACTCTGTGCGAGTGGAATGCGGGGCGCGTGAAGGCAAAAACCCGTCACCTCTCCTCCTCCTTCTTCTTCCGTCACCCCCCCCCCCCCAAGGCACGCGTACACCATCACCACCACAACCACGCGCGCTGGGGGCTGTGGTG